>NC_057813.1:732018175-732351137 GCF_018294505.1 Triticum aestivum
GATATGATTTCATCATATCATTCGGTAGGATATCCCTGGCTGTTAGGCTGGATGGTAATACGAGACAAAGTTTTACCCTAGTTCGGATCGGACCCTTGCAGTTGAAGAAAGAGCCTACTCCTCATATTGTATATTAGTGATAGGGGTGTGTACAAAGTACACGTGAATACCAGGCATTGTGCGTGTGTGTATACTATCGACGAACTAGCCCCCAAGCTTGTATAACATACTAAGGGCCTAGGTTTACAAATCATATATAGTCGGCTTATCACCAGTGGGGATAGAGTCCTCCGCGACTCTGGTAGCTTCGTGTTGTACGCCGAGTCCTCCACATGGGTCTCCGTATAACACGTCTCGGTCCAACCTATATGTGGCGCAGGATGGAACCGACCCGTGAGTCTTCATGTTGACCCACCACAACTAGAAATGATGTGCCCACCACACCACACACGCAATCGGCCACTAAGAAAATAAGCATATACAATAGTACAACGGTATCTAGCTCACGATACGTCTCCATATTTTGTTGATGACACTGATGGACTTTGCATTTGAAGCGTTCTCCGTATTTTGTTAACGACACTTACGGTCATTGTATTTGAAGCGAAAGCACGATATGGTCACTGGACTTCAGAATAAGCTCATCATGGTCACCACATACATTTTGTCATGCTAACCAACATGTGGTTGGATGGTTAGAGGATAGTGATTTCTCGAGCCCACCAAGGTTAAAGTCCCGGTGCTCGCATTTATCTTGTGTTAATTTTAGTATTTTCCGGCGATGTACGTTCAGTGGGAGGAGACGTTCCACTCGACTACGAGGCACCTATGGTGACTTCATAAAATGTCAAGATCATATATGATGGCCCACTCTCTCGAAGCTGCTCATATGGGTAGGGTTTGCGTGTGTGCGCTTATAGCGGTGAGTGCTTGCGCGTATATATGAGCCCTTGCATCTGTACCATGTTAAACAAATACATGTCATGATTATACTGTCACTGGCTCACCCGTACAACTCCGTAGTTTGTTGATGACACAATCAATTGACCAGTCAAACAACACAACTAGTGTTGCACCATCGGGGCGCGTAACCATGGGGCCCACCTGTCAGCCCGTATATGAAAGAAAGAAATGGTAGTTTGAGTCTGTACTATGTTAATAAAATAGGAGTACATTTTAGGGTGATCATACGGTCACTGGCTCACCATACAGCTCCGTAATTTGTTGATAACACGATCAATTGACCAGTCAAACGGTCCACATTCAGCAGCGCACATTACCATAGGTCCCACCCGTCAGCACATATATGAAGGACAGGAATGGTAATAAACTAGTGGTCGGTGGGTATTCAAAGTTGTTAGACCTCTGGTTGGCAGTCACCAGCGGTTGGGGGGCGTTCATTGGGCGGTGGGGTGGGGATCCCCGGAGAAAAAGCTCGGCGCGGTGGGGGGGGAGGCGGGCTAGAGGGATGGCCGGTGCGGCGGCGGACCAGCGGTGGGGAGTGGTTTCGGAGAGGGCGGGCTGGCCGCGGGCGGCGGAGGCGGGCGGTTCGGCCGGTGGTGGCTGGCGGCTCAGGGGGGGTGGAGTTTGATGATAAACTGGAGGCTGTTGATTTCGTATCCAACGGCTGGAAAATCTAATGATCAGAGATGAAAAAGTCAGTCGACTGACATGTAGCCTCACCCCGCACGCACACAAGACACGCACGCCTGTAGGCGTGCAACACTGACACGTACACATAACGTACACACGCACGCATGCTGGCGTGCAACACTGACACGTACACATGCACTCACGAACACACGCACGTACGCACCCATGCATGCAACACTGAAACACACCCTTGCATGCATGCAACACTAGCACGCCTGCATCCACACAGCACATGACACAAGACACACGCTCAACCTATACGTGCATGCACCCTTTGTTAAGGACATGGATTGTTACGGGTATTAATCAATCTTATCTGTGATAAGCAGAACATTGATGTTTGCATCGGTCTTTATGAATCACAATGTATCGAACGGGCAATCAACATAGCAGGCTTAACTACATGAAAAAGATGACGTCACACTGAATGAACAATCATCGGTTTATGAAATGCCCGCTTCTGACCGCCCTGGCCCACCAAAGGTTCCTCTGCTGTGCGCTTCCTGCGTTGGGTCACTGACATGCAGGCCATGCACCCAAAGAGCCCACACGTCAGTGGAAGAACAGCGTGGTGTCTAGGTCAGACTCGAGGGCGCCACTCGCGGCACGCCCGGCTGAACACGCCTCCGTGTCGCATTCAAACGCCTCCATGAAACACGCCCGTGTGGAAGCCTAGAAACCCACTCTAAACACACGTCCGTTCATGACCGGGTCAGCGTTAAATGCAACGCCAGCCGAGCTCCTCCCGTCCGCCGTCTATTTAATATCCTATTTAAATGAGGCCAAACACCGGCCAAGAATCGCACACCTCCGCCGCTCCCCTATCTCCTTCACCATTTTGTCCACTCTTACAATGCCTTATAAAGAGTAGTTATTCCGCATCCAAGCCGACTGGGTAGCCCGCCGGATACGAGCTATGCAGCTCGCTGATCCACCTCCCTCCCCTCGCCCGACGGAGCCAGTTGCCACCCCAAGCCGGCGCGCAGTTCAGCAACTCGCCGCTCCAGGCCAGCTCGACAAGGAGCGGCGCACGGGCGTCGCTGCCGCCGTCCATGCCGCCGCCTCGTACCGCGTCTCCCGTTTCTGTGGCCGAGACTCCCATGCCGGCGGCCGTGCCATGCAAGCAGCGACAGAAGCCTGGTGCGCGGAGAGCGATGAGTCGGTGGCCAGCGCCTCCGCGTCCGCCGCCATCATCGAGGAGAAGTAGAACACGGGAGGCCGCTACTGCTTGGGTCCCATGAAGGGCACCGCGGAGGCAACGCCGGCGTACACAACAGGTGTCTTGCCGGATCCTTTTGTTGCGAGGACCTTCATCGACCCCGCATGGGCTCCACGGAAGAGGGGAATGTTAGGATGAACTCGACCCGGTGCCGGCCATGGCGAAGTAGTGGCCGGTGATGAACTCGAACCGGTGCCGACCACCATCATCTTCGGCACCAGCCAATGATATCAGTTGGGCAGTGGGTAAGCGAGCCGTCCTTTGCGCTGAAGCATATACCTCCGGGGCTCCCGGCAGTCCGGTGATCGTGCTGCCGGACATGAGGAACACAAATCGATCGGCGGGCGACCATTTAGGCCAGGTATTATATACCTGTGCTGTCCAGAACTAGCACCGCATAGTTCATTTGAATGTAATGAAATCCGTCATGTTTGTGTGAAAATCCAGTATTTTATATGATTTCCCTTGTTGTTTATATGAAATATCAGTTTGTCTACGTGTTTGCGTGGATTTCGTCCGGTTGGTTGAGTTGCTGTCATAATGTGTGCGGCTATGGTTGGATGGCGTAATTTGCGGGTCGCTAATCGGTCTGCGAGCGGCTTGGGCGGCGTTGTGGGACAAAAAAACACAGCTCGTGCGAGCTCGTCTCCAACGTACGCGCTGGAGGACTCATGACAGCATGAGCACCCGAACCATTCCTCGTTCATCGGTGGCAAAGGCAGCGGTGGACAAAAGGGTCGCCAATATTTTGGCTACCCTGGGCAAGATCCAAACAGCCCCTCCCAACATATTCAAATCCCTCATTCGCCGTGAAATTTTGCCATGTGTTGTTTTCATGGACTAGCAAGATGCCCGTGCATTGCACGGAACATCTAGATGCATTTTTTTACAAACACCCGCATACATGCAAGGGATAATTAATGTCCTCCTTTGCTAGTACCACGAGGCAAACGCCATTAATATTGCATCGATTAGTGTTAGTGGCCTTGTATATCTGTAAATTGTAATTTTGATAGCGGCCCCTTGTATATAAAAATGGAGGGAGAAATATGAGAGATAAGGTGAGGAGGTGTGGGGCGTGGTGCCGTGGTAGTGACTAGTGGTCGGACTGGGCGGAGGCATGGGGATGGACGGCGCATTATGTCTAGGTTTGTATCTCTGTCACACATACCCACGTAGGTGGGGGACGTGCACGAAGAGAAGAGGTGCAC
The DNA here is from genome assembly GCF_018294505.1 of Triticum aestivum. Taxonomy (NCBI): domain Eukaryota; kingdom Viridiplantae; phylum Streptophyta; class Magnoliopsida; order Poales; family Poaceae; genus Triticum; species Triticum aestivum. The sequence goes on from NC_057813.1 coordinate 732,022,259, forward strand.
GCACGGCGCACGTACTCCCATCTCTTCCCCAATCACACCCGTGCGGGTACACGGTGGAGCTCATTTCTGTATGAAAAAGGCAGCCCACGTGGTAATTTGGCACGTGTACTGGTTGTCCACTTGGTGGAGGAAGGATCGTCTACCACGGGTGAACAAACAAATTGCGACTTGACGCCTTATGTTAAATTAAAAAAAGAGGCAAACCATGTGGGGCCTACCTTAGAGGCAAGGCTCTATACACTAGAGTACTTTTGATGTGTCCCATCAACTCGCAGAACAAGGAGAAACTTTCTTAGTACGCCGTCTCCCCCGCCCACGGGCGCGGTGGCTCGCAGGATGAGGTGAAGCTTACTACTACTATACGCCTTTACGCCCGCTCCCTCGCCCACGCGCGTGGTGGCTCATAGCACGAGGAGAAAAATTTACTACTACTGTACGTACTTTGGTTAGTACTCCCTCCATTTACTTATACAAGGCCACTATAAAAAAATACATTTTGCATCTATACAAGGCCACAAATAGTAATCGAGCCTTTCGAGTTTATGGCTCAATTTCAAAATCTCTCCAACCAAGGTAGAATGTGAGTGGTCGAATTAATTTCGTAGTTTGCATAGTACGCTAGTTTTTCTCAAGAAGTTATGTTTACCGAGGCATTAATTAGAACGAATGCATGAATGACCACTAAATTTCCATGAACTTGTACATGCATTGGTCAGTTTCCTCTTGACACTGCTTGCATCGGTGATCTAACGCACCTCGAAATCCAACATGTAATGGTACTACTACTAGTATAGTAGAATTGAGACTTATCAAACGGAAAAACGAATGTTTTTTAGATGAGCCCTATAAACCCTAGTGGGTACGTACTCCGTAAAAACAGATTTTTCCAAAACTAAGTCGCTCCCTTTCATGAATTCTGTAGTATACTCCTCCATCGACACTCCCTTTCATGAATTCTGTACTTCCTGTCGCCAACATGTGGGACATATAGCAACCGGGTCGACGTGTCAAGCACCAAATAACAGTGCAGAACAGCAGGGGGACGCACCCCACTCGTACCGGCCCAGTAGTAGTAATGAGCAATGAGACGTTAAATCACAATGCCGCACCTTCCCAGATGGACGAAGCAACCATTATTTCACACTTCGGTCCGACATCATCTCAAACCACATACTAGTATTGCTTCTACCTCAAGCGGGACACGTGCATCGCCTTCGTACTTCATGACACGTGGGACCGCATGACAGGCCATGCTCCCCCGCCGATCGCTCGGTAAAATCACCTCATTTTTACTATACTTCCTCCGGATCGGTTTACTACATGGCATGCACGTCGTTCTAGGTTGAGAATTTAACTGGCTATATATATATATATATATATGTGTGTGTGTGTGTGTGTGTGTGTGTGTGTGTGTGTGTGTGTGATGAACAGTACGCTAGCCTTTTAAAAAATGTATACTTTTGTACAGTAGTACTCCACTATCGATGGATTGCGCCATGGAGCAAAAATTGAAATTTAAAAAAAATGTGGTACATACAGAGAGTGCTCATCGCCAAATTATGCATATAGTACTATTAAAAAAGGTAGTACGTGCTTAATTGGGATGCTAAATTCTATTAAAGGAATACTAGTACTAGTATGTACACACTGAAGAGTTAAAGTAACGAGAAGAAACATAACATAGTTTTGTTGGGGGCTCAGCACAACACACCCCTCAAATTAAACTAAGCACACCTAAAATTAAACTATGCAACTAATCAGGTAGACACTGCATTAGAAGTTTAGAACCACCATGAGTAACGACACTGCCACCTTACTCGGAGTCCTCGTCCACATCCTCGACTTCGTCCTTGTCCATCTTCCTCTTGGCCGATACTTCTTTGCTTGAACCGCCAACTTGGTTGTTTCTCTTCATCCAACCCTTGTAGATATTGAAACAAAGGTAGCCATCCATTGCAGCGTACTAGATGTGGTCTATATCTAATACATTCCGCTGCCATGCATGACGATGAAACGTGTATGGAGGTTTCTCCAGTTTACCGTACGAAGGATGAACCATGGCTCCTGCCAGGGTCAGCATTGAAGGCTGACGAGAGGGCACCAGCCGATTCTTCTGGCGGTCGAAGGGGTTGCCTACAACGAGGCCTATCTGATGCAGGACTTCTTTGTCGTTCTTAAAGTCTACAGTAACGAATTTGACTTTTTTATCCTCGAGGAAATTCTTAAAATCCTGCCACTCAACGTCGACATGGCATATGTGGTAGACCAAGCAAACGTTATGTACGCAAACCTGGATCACGGCGGGCTTCTTCCTCTCTTCGTCCTTTAGATCCTTCTCTCGTCCCACCACTGTGGTGTACTCAACATCTAGCCCAGCGACCCACTCATCATGTGAGTTTTCGAACATGCGTCTGAAGCGAGAAAGACATCCTTTCACCGTCACGGAAGTACGGGTGTAGATGACGTCGAACTCATTGCCGGTGATGGTTCTAACCCTGTACTCACCGCCGATCGGGGAGATTTGGGACGCAATGCATTTGGGAGGAGGGTTAGGATTAGTGGAACTACCGTAATGTGAATGGACGGGACGACTAGGAGCGAACCGTCGTAGTATTAAAGGACGTGCGGGGACGAGTAGGAGCGAACTGCCAGCGTGCGAATGGCAGGGTAGTGGCTTTCCATTCTCCCATGATACGGGCTTCCGAGAGCCCTTGGATCTGAGATCGAACAGTTGCATGGCGTTATTCTAGACCTATGGGTGAATATCCTATCCTGGAGGGTTATTCTTAAAATTTTCAGCAACTTCGCATGCGACCATTTGATCTCAGATCCAAGGGCTGCCAGCAACCCGTATCATGGTTGCGCCTACCACGACCGTCGCGTCGCTCGCGCGGTCGCGCCCTTGGAGATTTAACACGGTGCATTAGGCTATCTGATGTTGGCATGTCATACATAGTCATCACTTAGTCACTCATACTACAACAAGGTTGGCTATAAGTGTATTTTTTTACTCCTCTCTATCTATTTCTTCGTTACTCCCTCTGTCCCATAATATAAGAACGTTTTTGACACTAGTGTAGTGTCAACAACAGGGAGTACTAGTATTTATTGCATTTGCCAAGGAGTGACCTCTTCCAATGAAATGGTGTTGCTAAGTTTGCTTCATTTAATTAGCTATAGACTCAAAATTGTCTTTTCACCTAGGTACACGCACTTAGCACTGTTTCTTCCTTGGGTCACCAAACTGGACTCTCTCTTCTTGATTAACTTGCCACATCAGACTTTATGCCTATGTGGCAAGCTTAAGCACATGTAGGAGCAAGTAAGTACAATAGTGTGCTTTACATGGCATTTTTGCATATGTGGAGGAAAGAGAGGCAAGGAAAAAGTGGAGAAGTGGGCTCTCATGCAAGAGCCAGCCTCTACTACTACATGGTGGAGCATTGGGAGAGGCACCTATATGGAGGTGGTCAGGAATCGGGAGACTCATGTCGGTCATAGCGCCGCAGTTAAAATGATAATGGCAAGTCAAATCACGGGGCCCCACCTGTCCAGCAGTAACTCGCTATCAAATCACAGAGCCCTACGTTTGCAGCAGCCTACTCCCTCTTCTTCTCGCATCTCTGTCGAACCGACTAGGCGGAACTGCCCTGCCTACCGCGCAGGAAAAGCCCCGCCCTCGACTTTTAAATACAACTACTCCCTCCGTCTAGGTGAGTAAATCATCTTACGAAAACCAAATAATCCCAAAATACTAAGGCGCGGTGCATTAACTTCTACCTCGTTTCTTGTTTCTTCACATATCAACCAATAAGAATCCAATAATATACTTTTAGTGACATAGTAACTCATATTTAGTTAGTCAAATGGATGACCTAGAACTACGTGCAGGCCCTATAAACCGAGACGCCTACAAATAAAAAACCGAGACGGAGAGGATAGTTCAGCATGTATCTTTTTAGATCAATATAGTCGGGATTCACCAAGGAGCAAAACCAAGTGGTAGGCTGCTCCTGTCGTGTTGGCGTAGCAACTCAAGCAGGTTCAGTCCGCACACGAAATGGTGACACACTTAACAGGACCCCTTTGGCAGACATGTGGCTCATCCACCGTCTTGTTCCACGTGTGATGCACCAAATTACAGTTCGGAGCAGCGGTTGGAATTGGAGGCAACCCGGTCGTAGCGCCGCAGTAGTAGAAAATGAGCGATGAGGGGTCAAATCACAAAGCCCCACCTTTCCCGCATTAAGCTGGACGGACGAAGCAACCATCATTTCACTCTAGCATGCAAGATCATAAAGAAAAGAGAAACAATGATGCGTGCGGCAGCTACCTAGGGCACCCTAGGGTAGGGTCTCCACTACAGATCCTTTTTTTTGAAAGCGCCTCCACTACAAATCGGCTTCTCCCTCGTCCTCTTGAAGAAAACCGATGATGAGTGTGGCGGTAGGGTTTGTAGGAGTACTACGGCGTGCGGAGCCACGTTGTAGTAAATGGGTTTGAGTCGACGCCTTAAATATGTGTGGGCCGCTTGGTTTTACGGGAACGAGGCAGCATTTTGGGTTCGGGGACCAGTGGAGATATAGCACGTACAAAAAATTGTGGACGTAGGTTCGACCGAAAGGCAATGATGCATGGGCCCTGCATTTTGATATACCCGGGGCCGCGTGAAATTTGCTACTCTACTCAAAACTAGTAAGGTACACATGTATTGAATGCATGAGATTTCGAAACCAAATTATGAATAAATACACACTATAGCATGTAAAGCTTTGAGTCATATATGCATGATGTAGATGTTCGTTTAGTTCTTATAGTTCATCTCATTCAAAATCAATTAGTTTTATAAAAATGTTTAGATTCATGGGGTTGTGCATTGTAAATCATAAAGTAAAAAACAAATAATGGCAATTCATTTAGAAAAAATTATCAATTATGATACAGAAGATTCTAGAACAAAGGAGAAGTGCTTGTGTATTGAGGTTTGTGCATTATGCTTAAGTTCAACCATGGAGTCTTCTAAATTGTACATGTGGCAGATCTGGTGGGATGTTGATGATATCCAACGGCTAGTAGTTCTTGGATTTGCCCATCTCTGCACTGTCGGGTTAGCTTCATCCAGTGACCATCTTTCAAAGTTATTGGCACACTATATAGTTCTTGTGCCATAGTTGCATGTTTTGGAATAAAAGCTACTAGTGGGTTGTACTATCTATTTAGGAATAGAAGATGTATACATGGAAGTTGTAGGGAAAGAGATGACATGGAGGATCTCAATTCCTATGAGTAGGGATTGGAAAAGAGATGTCATTTGGTTCACATCATAGGAACTTTTCTATTGAATCTAGAGATGACATGTATCTCAATTCCTATGAGGAGGGATTAGTAAAGAGATGTAATTTGGTTCATATCATAGGAACTTTTCTATTGAATATACGCTAATGTTTATTTTCCTTTGAAATTAAGGGAGTATAGGAATCCATTCATATGAACCAAGTGGCTCTAAAGCTATAGAAATGATATCATGTTTATTTCCTTTGAAATGTAGAGTATATGGATCTATTCCTATTAACCAATTGGCTCTAAAGGAAAAAAAATCCTATAAAAATCATATCATATAGAGTTCCTATGATATTCCTCGACACTAAAGGATGGTTGAAATTGCTGCGGGTGATACGATGGTCTTTCTTTGTAGACTCCTCACCCATCTTTATAGTTACCTCTCGAAGATGAATGAAATGATATATACAGGGTATTCTACATGTGCAATTTGGTACACGAAAACTCGGTAAAAGTTTGTGAGGTTCTAATTTTCAATAAAGCTATATGCACTGTATTTCGGAACGAAGGGAGCATATGGCAGTTGCTAACACTCACATGGAAGATTTGTGTGTAGGAGGAGTGGCTGTTCTGTTAAATAACATGGCAAAACTGACACTGTCGGATGTCGATCTAACGGTTCTTGCGGCGTTCGTCAGGAAAAGGCTTGTGGCGAACGTTTGTCGGATAATGATTTACGGACACATGCATTGCATTGATACGTGCCCCCCCTCTCTCGCGCACATGCACCTTCACGAGTCACAACTCTCCCGAGTCCTCTCGCAGACTCGCACATGGCACCCATCGTCTATCTGCAGGTAGACGTCACGCACATATGTGCTCTTCACACCCTACCCTCAGAACTTCTAAAAAACAAAAGACGGCACACACATTTTATTTTAGCTCACATGTCACACACTTATATTATTACTCTTGCGGCGAACGTTCTTTGGGCATGGTATATATTGTACTCTCACGAAGAGAAGCGGTGCACGCACGCACTAGTTCTCTCACACACACTCGCGGGTACACGTAGGAGCACATTTTTTTGAAGCCGGTACAACAAAATCACTCCACTATATATAAAAGCAGGAGCCTTAGCGCTTGCTTTACTAGGGTTCCTCTCGTTCACTCTCTCATGCTCTCCAGATCTAAGCAAGACATAGGTGGCCACACACTCTCTCTCTTAGCTCACGGCTGGTCACAAATCCGGCCGGACAACCTTGACCGGGGCAGGGGGTGTAGGTGCATCGTTCACGCTGTCGTCAGCGGCGAGGGAGGAGACCAACGGTTGCCCGTGCGTCCCGATCGGCGGCCGTGCCGTTCTCTCCGAGAGAGCGCCGGCTCGGGAGGGCCCCCGACCCCTTCTTCCTCCCTGCGGTATTGTGGCCAAGATGCGGCCTCCCAACACCGTCTTTGCCACATGCCGACGACCCTCAGGTATATATTCCTTCGAAACCTGGCTTGCTCTACTGCCCCAACTCTTCCCCCTTCGTGTGGATCCTTTTCTATTTCCGTCCGCTGTTCCAAAGCCACCTAGACTTCTACTATTATTAGAAGTAAAGCTAGTTCATACAGTCAACTCAAAGCGTTGGTTCAAACAGGGAAGAAAGTGGGAAAGCTGTAGCATGAATCTAGGACTTGGTTCTAAGAGGAAACGGGGGAAAGTAGTAATATCTATCATTGTTTAAATAACCGTATTTGGTATTTGCGCAAACAGGGATGTCTGTCTCCATATCGTTTCGGGATGTCTGTCTCCGTATCGTTTCTATCCGCGCAATCAAAATCACACACCTCAGTTTTAGTACAACTGCGCAAAATGAGATGGCTATCCCTCGTTGTCGTTGTCTAACCTCTAGTCTTCAAGGTATCCCTACATTGGTAGTAACTAAGGTAGAATGACCAACGCAATCTAAAAGAAGTTGATTCGTACGTTTTACTTCCTGATTGCAGTGCAGGGACGAGCGAAAACAACTGCATCCTAGTCTGGAATGCACTTTCTACCAGTTCATCCATGGACCGAGGACTAGCTGGCACGGCTGCACGGCAGTTTTTTGGACAGGTGCACGGACAAGAGGCATTGGGGTATGCTTATTTCTGCAAATAGCGGTGCTTAAATTTAGTGGAATACACAAGAATTTCACCTGGTCAGTACACTGCATGGTTCAGTTCAGCATTCCAGCTGAGACCACAATTACAATTGGTTATTCTCGAATGAGAGAACCTAACCCTGGATGGTGGCAACAAGAAAAAACTAGAGTGAACTCCAGGAAATTTAAGCCTGCCGGGAGGCCCTTTGCTCAGAGAAGCCTTGCTTGTTTTTTCCTGATTTGTAAACCTTCTCACAACTTTGTCTTTTGATGTGAACTAGTATATGTTTGTTATGTTCTATGAATCATTGAGATGTATAAAACTACTTAACTTATGCTTTTCAAGATTTTTATGCAGAAGAGTTTAATGTGAGTGTTCCACATGAGCGCTGGACTAGCGTTGAACATTTGGAATTTATTACATTGTGGCCTCAATTAACTGCATGAACCACTGTAACAAGATACATAGTCCCTTATATGTCAGACAGCAGATTGTTAATTGTTAGCTGGTGATAGCCTAGTGTTGAAGCAAGCTGAGCCAATGTGCCATGTTTTGCACAAATGCTTACAAGTGGGGTAGCACCAACAGTGTTTACAACTACTTATGTATACGTTGGCGCACGGTTCTCGAACGAGTGCTCTATTTCATCAAAACACACACTGCTCGTATGATAAACCGTGACAACTTATGTATTACCATGCCATATTCATGAAAAAACTAGTGAGGATGCATCTGTTTCGGCAACAATTACGATGGTTCTCACATGATTCACGGGCACACAAAAGTAGCAGCAGTTCCCATAGATGGATTCAAACAGAGTACTAGCCCCAGAGGGGTCGATAATAGGCAAGGTTCGGATAATTAGACACAATTCAAACTACTATTAAACACTAGCTGGGGCAACTATTTCATACCTCGATCTAATTTGGGCTGGACACAAGACGGACCTTGCCATGAACATCATCGAGGACGTCCCGCAGCAGCTCAATCCTGTGAACCTTCATGAAGACAACCTTGTGGCCTTGCCACTGATAAACTTGTTTGTGGAGGCATGCCACGTCATCTTCATGCGTAAGCTTGACAAGAACAGTATGCCTCACAAACAAAGGAGTAGCTTTGAACTTCTTGTGCTTCAGTACACCCTGGACAACACACCTGACAATAGTGAGGCTGGAATACACCTCTTCATTGGTATAACCGCAAATGGCTTCCAGGATCCAATAGCCTAAGAACTCTATTTTCCCAGTGCGTATATTCATGTCATCCGCCTCATAGCTTGTGACATGCACAACCACACAATCCTTGTCTGCATCAGGGCTCTAATTGAAACAGAAACAAATTCTGAATTACTTTTCAGTATAAGAAACACAAGTTATTTAAACCACTATGTATAGCATGGCATCGAAGCTAACAAAATTTTGCATTATTAATTACCACATACTTCCTTTTCTAAAAAAATCACCACATACTTAGATGAAAAACCACAATCGAGATCGGCAAAGAAGGAAATCACCTTGGGCAGCTCAGCGGGGGGGGGGGGGGGGACACATCCTCGAAGCGGGAAAACTGCTCCTGCAGTGCCACGGGGGCTGTAACCTCAAACGGGGCGTTGACCATCTCAGTAGTGGCCGTGAGAGTATTTGGGGTCGGCTCGGTGGTTGCCTCCATCTTCTTGGAGCTCTCTGTCTCATGGGGATCAGCCTCCCGCGTCTGCTCCAATATCGGCAGATCTTTGCCTGGTTCTCCTTGGTCCATCATGAAACTGACGAATACTAGGAGACCACTGAAAGGAAAACACAATCGCAATGACAATGAAACAAAAAAGAGAGTGAGGATCGGTTACTGCTTTGCAAAAGTTCTTTTTTTTCTCTGAACGAAAATATACCAACATCACGGATCCGCTTACCTTCCCTTCGTTGGGAGAGAAGAACAGTGGCAGATGCGAGTGTTGCCTTTCTTGAAGACGGTGAGGGAGAAGGGGATTCAGCGAAGAGTGAAATGATGGTTGCTTCGTCCGTCAAACTTAGACTACGGGGAGGTGAGGTTTTGTGATACGATGGCTTGTTACTGCCGCGCTACGACCGGGGTGACTCTCCGCCTGCATACTGCCTTCTAATTTGATGGATGTCATTTGGGCCCGCGCGCTGCATGGCCCGCATGTCGGTGAACAAAAGTATAACGACATTCAGTAGAGGGAGATGTTTCAATGACCTAGGAGGAGCCAGAAGCGGTAGAGTGTCTCCACTGTACTAATAGTAATTGTTTTTCTGGGTAGTTGTAGAGTGTCTCCACTGTACTAGTAGTAATTGTTTCTCTGGGCCCAAGACAAAACAGCCAATCCACACTAGTAAATAGTAAAATCAATTCAAAAGGCGCTACCCACACCTAGCACCCCCCCCCAAAAAACCTAGGTGCTCTTCTTCCTCCTTGCTCCCACCCACCTCACGTCAGCTTGCTCCACTCGTACCTCCAAATTCCTCACCTCACTCCTACAGAAAACCCCAGCTCCCCTTCTTCCTCACTCCTACAGAAAACCCCCAGCTCCCCTTCTTCTTCGCTTGCACTACAACTAGGCTCGTCATTCGTTACTCTGCTCAAATCCGTGAGCGCGACGTGACGCCCTCGAGGAAAATGGAGTCGGCTGACCCCAGCGCCAAGAAGATGAGGCTCCCGCCAGCGGTGACGCCTGTTGTAGATCCCGCACCCGGCAGCGTAGGGAGAAGCGGCGACCCCGCCCCACCGGATCCCAGGAACCCGTAGAATCTCGGGTGGACCGCATCAGCGATCTCCCGGACGTCGTCCTTGGGGAGATCATCTCGCTTCTCCCCACCAAGGATTGCTGCCGCACCCAAGTCCTCTCAATTCGGTGGTGCCCTCTATGGCGTGCCGTGCCCGTTAATCTCAACTGTCGTCAGCTATCTCTCTTTATTGATTTTGAAATCTACAGAGCCATCATCTCCTCCCACCAGGGCTCCGTTCAAAGCCTCTGCATCCCGTCATGCTACCTGAGCAAGCATACCATGCCCTGCACGGTGGACGCCTGGCTGAAATCCCCTGAATTCACAGAACTACAGCTGCTTGAGTTCTACTATTCCCCTGGAAATCACATACCACATACCGAATGCCATGAACTTGTGCCCTCAGCACAGATGTCCATCTCGCGGTTTTCCTCCTCTCTCCACACCGCCACCTTTGCGCTGTGCTACCTACCAGACAATCTGGTACTAAACCTTCGACTCCCATTTCTCAAGAAACTTTCACTTGTGTGGGTTCGTATATCAGAGGCCTCATTGCACAGCATCATCCACTCCAGTTGCCCTGCGCTGGAGTGCTTGGTGCTTGTTTTCACAGTTAGAATCGGTTGTCTCCAAATAAAGTCGCCTAACCTTGTAAGAATTGGAATTTCTTTTGACGGAAGGCAGCTCATCGTCCAAGATGCCCCTTCACTTCAAAGGTTGATCCTTGATTCTAGTTATTCACTGTTGCAAATAACCGTCCTCTTTGCGCCTAAACTGGAGACCTTGGGTGTAATACATGATCTCTGTGCTCATTTCAATATGGTGTTTGGCTCCATAGTTCTTCAGGTACTTTATATTATCATCTACACTTGTAACCATAAGCTGCATTTTAAATTTCTGCGCATAATTTATATATCATCTTGGAGTACACATTTTGTACTAATATTATGTTCTATGCTCAATGAAGAGTTTCTCCATGGATGGCCTATCAATGGTGCTGGATTCTTTCAAGATCTTATATATCCAAATGAATAGTTTCGATCTGAACAAGATTATTGGCTTGCTGCAATGCTCTCCATGTCTGGAGAAGTTGTATATAAAGGTGATAATTTCACGCACATTGGAAGCCCGCATATAGTGTACTAGAATTAACCGTTCAGCTGTTGCTCTTTCGACACTCTTCTTTTAGACCTTAACTGTTTTCAATCTTCATGTCTATTTAGGCAACAGGACGGGGTAAGAAAGTTATAACCAATCGGTGGATTCGTAAGCCTCGGGATTTTCTTGTTGGGGAACGTTGCAGAAAATAAAATAAAAATCTACGCTTTCACCAAGTTCAATCTATGAGTTCATCTAGGAATGAGAGAAAGGAGTGCATCTACATACCCTTGTAGATCGCGAGCGAAAGCGTTCAAGAGAATGGGGTTGAGGGAGTCGTACTCACCGTGATCCAAATCACCGGAGATCCTAGCGCCGAACGGACGGCACCTCCGCGTTCAACACACGTACAGTTGAGGAAGACGTATCCTCCTTCTTGATCCAGCAAGGGGGAAGGAGAGGTTGACGGAGATCCAGCAGCACGACGGCGTGGTGGTGGATGCAGTAGTGATCTCGGCAGGGCTTCGCCGAGCTTCTACGAGAGGGAGAGGTGTAGCAATGGGAGAGGGAGGCGGCAAGAGCATGGGTGCGGCTGCCCTCCCTCTCCCCCTCTTTATATAGGCCCCCTAGGGGGGCGCCGGCCCTGGGAGATGGGATCTCCAAGGGGGGGGGCGGCCAGAGGGGAGACTTGCCCCCCAAGCCAGGTGGAGGCGCCCCCACCCCTAGGGTTTCCAACCCTAGGCGCAGGGGGGCCCAAGAGGGGGCGCACCAGCCCACCTGGGGCTGGTTCCCCTCCCACTTCAGCCCATGGGGCCCTCCGGGATAGGTTGCCCCACCCGGTGGACCCCCGGGACCCTTCCGGTGGTCCCGGTACAATACCGGTGACCCCTGAAACTTTCCCGATGGCCGAAACCTGACTTCCTATATATAATTCTTCACCTCTGGACCATTCTGGAACTCCTCGTGACGTCCGGGATCTCATCCGGGACTCCGAACAACTTTCGGAATACTGCATACTAATATCTCTACAACCCTAGCATCACCGAACCTTAAGTGTGTACACCCTACGGGTTCGGGAGACATGCAGACATGACCGAGATGCCTCTCCGGTCAATAACCAATAGCGGGATCTGGATACCCATGTTGGCTCCCACATGCTCCTCTATGATCTCATCAGATGAACCACGATGTCGAGGATTCAATCAACCCCGTACACAATTCCCTTTGTCAAATGGTACGTTACTTGCCCGAGACTCGATCGTCGGTATCCCAATACCTCGTTTAATCTCGTTACCGGCAAGTCACTTTAATCGTACCGTAATTCATGATCCCATGACCAGACACTTGGTCACATTGAGCTCATTATGATGATGCATTACTGAGTGGGCCCAGAGATACCTCTCCGTCATACAGAGTGACAAATCCCAGTCTTGATTCGTGCCAACCCAACAGACACTTTCGGAGATACCTGTAGTGCACCTTTATAGTCACCCAGTTACGTTGTGATGTTTGGCACACCCAAAGCATTCCTACGGTATCCGGGAGTTGCAGAATCTCATGGTCTAAGGAAATGATACTTGACATTTGGAAAAGCTGTAGCTAAACGAACTACATGATCTTTGAGCTATGCTTAGGATTGGGTTTTGTCCATCACATCATTCTCCTAATGATGTGATCCCGTTATCAATGACATCCAATGCCCATAGTCAGGAAACCATGACTATCTGTTGATCAACGAGCTAGTCAACTAGAGGCTTACTAGGGACATGTTATAGTCCATGTATTCACACGTGTATTACGATTTCTAGATAACACAGTTATAGCATGAATAATAGACAATTATCATGAACAAAGAAATATAATAATAACCATTTTATTATTGCCTCTAGGGCATATTTCCAACAGTCTCCCACTTGCACTAGAGTCAATATTCTAGTTACATTGTGATGAATCGAACACCCATAGCGTTCTGGTGTTGATCATGTTTTTCCCTAGGGAGAGGTTTAGTCAACGGATCTGCTACATTCAGGTCCGTATGTACTTTACAAATATCTATGTCTCCATCTTGAACATTTTCACGTATGGAGTTGAAGCGACACTTGATGTGCCTAGTCTTCTTGTGAAACCTGGGCTCCTTGGCAAGTGCAATAGCTCCAGTGTTGTCACAGAAGAGTGTGATCGGCCCCGACGCATTGGGTATGACTCCTAGGTCGGTGATGAACTCCTTCACCCAGATTGCTATATGTGCTGCCTCCGAGGCTGCCATGTACTCTGCTTCACATGTAGATCCCGCCACAACGCTTTGCTTGCAACTGCACCAGCTTACTGCCCCACCATTCAATATATACACATATCCGGTTTGTGACTTAGAGTCATCCAGATCTGTGTCGAAGCTAGCGTCGACATAAGCCTTTACGACGAGCTCTTCGTCACCTCCATAAACGAGAAACATATCCTTTGTCCTTTTCAGGTACTTTAGGATGTTCTTGACCGTTGTCCAGTGTTCCTTGCCGGGATTACTTTGGTACCTTTCTACCAAACTTACGGCAAGGTTTACATCAGGTCTGGTACACGGCATGGCATACATAATAGACCCTATGGCTGAGGCATAGGGGATGACACTCATCTCTTCTTTATCTTCTGCCGTGGTCGGGCATTGAGCCGAGCTCAATCTCACACCTTGCAATACAGGCAAGAACCCTTTCTTGGACTGATCCATATTGAACTTCTTCAATATCTTATCAAGGTATGTGCTTTGTGAAAGACCTATGAGGCATCTCGATCTATCCCTATAGATCTTGATGCCTAATATATAAGCAGCTTCTCCAAGGTCCTTCATTGAAAAACACTTATTCAAGTAGGCCTTAATGTTGTCCAACAGTTCTATATCATTTCCCATCAAAAGTATGTCATCTACATATAATATGAGAAATGCTACAGAGCTCCCACTCACTTTCTTGTAAACGCGGGCTTCTCCATAAGTCTGCATAAACCCAAACGCTTTGATCATCTCATCAAAGCGAATGTTCCAACTCTGAGATGCTTGCACCAGCCCATAAATGGATCGCTGGAGCTTGCATACCTTGTTAGCATTCTCAGGGTCGACAAAACCTTCCGGCTGCATCATATATAGTTCTTCCTTAAGATGCCCGTTAAGGAATGCCATTTTGACGTCCATTTGCCATATCTCATAATCATAGTATGCGGCAATTGCTAACATGATTCGGGCGGACTTTAGCTTCGCTACGGGAGAGAATGTCTCATCGTAGTCAACCCCTTGAACTTGTCGATAACCCTTAGCGACAAGTCGAGCTTTATAGATGGTAACATTACCATCCGCGTCCGTCTTTTTCTTAAAGATCCATTTCTTTTCTATCGCTCGCCGATCATTGGGCAAGTCTGTCAAAGTCCATACTTCGTTTTCATACATGGATCCTATCTCGGATTGCATGGCTTCAAGCCATTTGTTGGAATCTGGGCCCGCCATCGCTTCTTCATAGTTTGAAGGTTCACCATTGTCTAACAACATGATTTCCAAGACAGGGTTGCCATACCACTCTGGTGTGGAACGTGTCCTCGTGGACCTACGAAGTTCAGTAGTAACATGATCTGAAGTACCTTCATCATCATCATTAACTTCCTCTTCAGTTGGTGCTGGCACCATAGGAACATCTTCCTAAGCTGCGCTACTCACCGGTTCAAGAGGTAGTACTTCACCAAGCTCTACTTTCCTCCCACTTAATTCTTTCGAGAGAAACTCTTTCTCTAGAAAGGACCCGTTCTTGGCAACAAAGATCTTGCCCTCGGATCTTAAGTAGAAGGTATACCCAATGGTTTCCTTAGGGTATCCTATGAAGACGCATTTTTCCGACTTGGGTTCGAGCTTCTCAGGTTGAAGTTTCTTGACATAAGCATCGCATCCCCAAACTTTTAGAAATGACAGCTTAGGTTTCTTCCCAAACCATAATTCATACGGTGTCGTCTCAACGGATTTAGACGGTGCCCTATTTAAAGTGAATGTAGCTGTCTCTAGAGCGTATCCCCAAAATGATAGCGGTAAATCGGTAAGAGACATCATAGATCGCACCATATCCAATAAAGTGCGATTACGACGTTCGGACACACCGTTACGCTGAGGTGTTCCAAGCGGCGTGAGTTGTGAAACGATTCCACATTTCCTTAAGTGCATACCAAATTCGTGACTTAAATATTCTCCTCCACGATCTGATCGTAAGAACTTTATCTTTCGGTCACGTTGATTCTCTACCTCATTCTGAAATTCTTTGAACTTTTCAAAGGTCTTAGACTTGTGTTTCATTAAGTAGACATACCCATATCTACTCAAGTCGTCAGTGAGAGTGAGAACATAATGATATCCTCCGCGAGCCTCAACGCTCATTGGACTGCACACATCAGTATGTATGATTTCTAATAAGTTGGTTGCTCGCTCCATTGTTCTGGAGAATGGAGTCTTGGCCATTTTGCCCATGAGGCATAGTTCGCATGTGTCAAATGATTCATAATCGAGAGACTCTAAAAGTCCATCGGCATGGAGCTTCTTCATGCGCTTGACACCAATGTGACCAAGGCGGCAGTGCCACAAGTATGTGGGACTATCGTTATCAACTTTCATCTTTTGGTATTCACACTATGAATATGTGTAACATCATGTTCGAGATTCATTAAGGATAAACCATTGACCATCGGGGCATGACCATAAAACATATCTCATATAAATAGAACAACCATTATTCTCGGATTTAAATGAGTAGCCATCTCGTATTAAACGAGATCCAGATACAATGTTCATGCTCAAAGCTGGTACTAAATAACAATTATTGAGGTTTAAAACTAATCCCGTAGGTAAATGTAGAGGTAGCGTGCCGACGGCGATCACATCGACCTTGGAACCATTCTCGACGCGCATCGTCACCTCGTCCTTCGCCAGTCTCCGCTTATTCCGCAGCTCCTGCTTTGAGTTACAAATATGAGCAACGACACCGGTATCAAATACCCAAGAGCTACTACGAGTACTGGTAAGGTACACATCAATTACATGTATATCACATATAGCTTTGGTTTTGCCGGCCTTCTTGTCCGCTAAGTACTTGGGGCAGTTCCGCTTCCAGTGACCACTTCCTTTGCAATAAAAGCACTCAGTCTCTGGCTTGGGTCCATTGTTTGACTTCTTCCCGGCAACTGGCTTACCGGGCGCGGCAACTCCCTTGTCGTCCTTCTTGAAGTTCTTCTTACCCTTGCCTTTCTTGAACTTAGTGGTTTTATTCACCATCAACACTTGATATTCCTTTTTGATCTCCACCTCCGCTGATTTCAGCATTGAATATACCTCAGGAATGGTCTTTTCCATCCCCTGCATATTGAAGTTCATCACAAAGCTCTTGTAGCTCGGTGGGAGTGACGGAAGGATTCTTTCAATGACCGCGTCATCTGGGAGATTAACTCTCAGCTGAGTCAAGCGGTTGTGCAACCCAGACATCTTGAGTATGTGCTCACTGACAGAACTATTTTCCTCCATCTTACAGCTGAAGAACTTGTCGGAGACTTCATATCTCTCGACCCGGGCATGAGCTTGGAAAACCATTTTCAGCTCTTCGAACATCTCATATGCTCCATGTTGCTCAAAACGCTTTTGGAGCCCCGGTTCTAAGCTGTAAAGCATGCCGCACTGAACGAGGGAGTAATCATCAGCACCAGACTGCCAAGCGTTCATAACGTCTTGGTTCTCTGGGATTGGTGCTTCACCTAGCGGTGCTTCTAGGACATAATATTTCTTGGCAGCTATGAGGATGATCCTCAGGTTCTGGACCCAGTTCGTATAGTTGCTGCCATCATCTTTCAGCTTGGTTTTCTCTAGGAACGCATTGAAGTTGAGGGTAACATGGGCCATTTGATCTACAAGACATATTGTAAAGACTTTAGACTAAGTTCATGATAATTAAGTTCATCTAATCAAATTATTTAATGAACTCCCACTCAGATTAGACATCCCTCTAGTCATCTAAGTGAAACATGATCCGAGTCAACTAGGCCGTGTCCGATCATCATGTGAGACGGACTAGTTGACATCGGTGAACATCTCCATGTTGATCGTATCTTCTATACGACTCATGCTCGGCCTTTCGGTCCTCCGTGTTCCGAGGCCATGTCTGTACATGCTAGGCTCGTCAAGTCAACCTAAGTGTATTGCGTGTGTAAATCTGGCTTACACCCGTTGTATTCGAACGTTAGGATCTATCACACCCGATCATCACGTGGTGCTTCGAAACAACAAACCTTCGCAACGGTGCATAGTTAGGGGGAACACTTTTCTTAAAATTATTATGAAGGATCATCTTATTTACTACCATCGTTCTAAGTAAACAAGATGAAAAACATGATAAACATCACATGCAATCAAATAGTGACATGATATGGCCAATATCATATAGCTCCTTTGATCTCCATCTTCGGGGCTCCATGATCATCTTCGTCACCGGCATGACACCATGATCTCCATCATCGTGTCTTCATGAAGTTGCTCGCCAACTATTACTTCTACTACTATGGCTAACGCGTTTAGCAATAAAGTAAAGTAATTTACATGGCGTTTCTCAATGACACGCAGGTCATACAAAAAATAAAGACAACTCCTATGGCTCCTGCCGGTTGTCATACTCATCGACATGCAAGTCGTGATTCCTATTACAAGAACATGATCTCATACATCACATATATATCATTCATCACAACTTTTGGCCATATCACATCACAAAACACATGCTGCAAAAACAAGTTAGATGTCCTCTAATTGTTGTTGCATGTTTTTACGTGGCTGCAATAGGATTCTAGCAAGAACGTTTTCTTACCTACGTGAAAGCCACAACGTGATTTGCCAACTTCTATTTACCCTTCATAAGGACCCTTTTCATCGAATCCGCTCCAACTAAAGTGGGAGAGACAGACACCCGCTAGCCACTTTATGCAACTAGTGCATGTCAGTCGGTGGAACCTGTCTCACGTAAGCGTACGTATAAGGTCGGTCCGGGCCGCTTCATCCCACAATACCGCTAAAGCAAAATAAGACTAGTAGTGGCAAGAAAGTTGACAACATCTACGCCCACAACAAATTGTGTTCTACTCGTGCAAAGAGAACTACGCATAGACCTAGCTCATGATGCCACTGTTGGGGAATGTTGCAGAAAATAAAAAAACGCTTTCACCAAGATCAATCTATGAGTTCATCTAGCAACGATAGAAAGGAGTGCATCTACATACCCTTGTAGATCGCGAGCGGAAGCGTTCAAGAGAACGGGGTTGAGGGAGTCGTACTCGTCGTGATCCAAATCACCGGAGATCCTAGCGCCGAACAGACGGCACCTCCGCGTTCAACACACGTACAGTTGAGGAAGACGTCTCCTCCTTCTTGATCCAGCAAGGGGGAAGGAGAGGTTGACGGAGATCCAGCAGCACGACGGCGTGGTGGTGGATGCAGCAGTGATCTCGGCAGGGCTTCGCCGAGCTTCTACGAGAGGGAGAGGTGTAGCAATGGGAGAGGGAGGCGCCAAGAGCATGGGTGCAGCTGCCCTCCCTCCCCCCCTCTTTATATAGGCCCCCTAGAGAGGGCGCCGGCCCTGGGAGATGGGATCTCCAAGGGGGGGGCGGCCAGGGGGGAGACTTGCCCCCCAAGCCAGGTGGAGGCGCCCCCACCCCTAGGGTTTCCAACCCTAGGCGCAGGGGGGCCCAAGGGGGGGCGCACCAGCCCACCTGGGGCTGGTTCCCCTCCCACTTCAGCCCATGGGGCCCTCCGGGATAGGTGGCCCCACCCAGTGGACCCCCGGGACCCTTTCGGTGGTCCCGGTACAATACCGGTGACCCCCGAAACTTTCCCGATGGCCGAAACCTGACTTCCTATATATAATTCTTCACCTCCGGACCATTCTGGAACTCCTCGTGACATCCGGGATCTCATCCGGGAATCCGAACAACTTTCGGATTACTGCATACTAATATCTCTACAACCCTAGCGTCACCGAACCTTAAGTGTGTAGACCCTACGGGTTCGGGAGACATGCAGACATGACCGAGATGCCTCTCCGGTCAATAACCAATAGCAGGATCTGGATACCCATGTTGGCTCCCACATGCTCCTCGATGATCTCATCAGATGAACCATGATGTCGAGGATTCAATCAACCCCGTACACAATTCCCTTTGTCAAACGGTATGTTACTTGCCCGAGACTCGATCGTCGGTATCCCAATACCTCGTTTAATCTCGTTACCGGCAAGTCACTTTACTCGTACCGTAATGCATGATCCCGTGACCAGACACTTGGTCACATTGAGCTCATTATGATGATGCATTACTGAGTGGGCCCAGAGATACCTCTCCGTCATACAGAGTGACAAATCCCAGTCTCGATTCGTGCCAACCCAACAGACACTTTCGGAGATACCTGTAGTGCACCTTTATAGTGACCCAGTTACGTTGTGACGTTTGGCACACCCAAAGCACTCCTATGGTATCCGGGAGTTGCACAATCTCATGGTCTAAGGAAATGATACTTGACATTTGGAAAAGCTCTAGCTAAACGAACTACACGATCTTTGAGCTATGCTTAGGATTGGGTCTTGTCCATCACATCATTCTCCTAATGATGTGATCCCGTTATCAATGACATCCAATGCCCATAGTCAGGAAACCATGACTATCTGTTGATTAACGAGCTAGTCAACTAGAGGCTTACTAGGGACATGTTATAGTCTATGTATTCACACGTGTATTACGATTTCCGGATAACACAGTTATAGCATGAATAACAGACAATTATCATGAACAAAGAAATATAATAATAACCATTTTATTATTGCCTCTAGGGCATATTTGCAACATTTCTCACTTCTCATGAGATTCGATTGAAGACAATAACGCTAGAACGATATGTAGCCAACCATGCAAACACAAGATTTGTCACATTCTTCTGCTGAATGCGAGGTTACTATTGTCCATCAGGCTTAAGTTTATCAGCAGCATGGTTTTGACGGATGGGTATGTCGAAGAGAAAAAAAAGGAGTTTCAGGTGGGCAAAAGAGCTTCTGAACGTGTCGAGCTTCTATTTACAACATATTGTGGTCATAATCCAGTAAATTTTACGACCCAGGATGTTCATTCTATGGACCTGACCGATCCATTTGACTGTGATTGCCGAAAACAATGCTGGAGTTAGATGTTGTTGCCCTTTTCAATCTGGGTTTTTTTGTAAACCTGGTGAACAATCAACCCTCGTGCTTTTGTACAGTTTGTAAGCTGGAGTTAGATGTTCCTGCCATTTTCAACTCGGCTGTGACTGTCATATTTTCTTTGAAACAAGGCAAATGGCTTGCCATTCGTTTAATTTAGAGTGAAATATTGTAACAAATCACAACCAAGGGAAATAACATCACTCACGTTGGCTGCTTGAGCTCACTGTGCATTACACAAGCCAAGTGAATAGCCCCCACCAGCACCCACAAACTTATTTCGAACTAGCACATCAAATGGGCTGTAAATTTTCATAGGAAAGGCTGCATGACCGTGACAGATTTGGATTCTGGCATTTGGGACCTGCGAGGAAATAGCCTATCCAAGGTGGTGTCGACTTACTAGCCAGTCAACAAACGATTCTGCCTACCAGCCGTTGCATTGACATCCAACATCTATCGTGTATATTCTATCTCTTGTCTTCTTCTTCCTCCAGCCGCCCAAACCAAACCACCCTGTCGGCTCCGCCTGCTCCCGCCTCCCATGGCTGGCTGCGCCTCCGCTGCCCTACCGTACGTACCCTCCAATGTTGGCCAGTCCCTCCCTCTATTCCCCCACACGTCCTGTTATTCTCCGGAGACGTCAGCCCAACACGCACCCGTGCCCGTACAAGTCAACCCTCGTACTCCCCTCCGCCTGCGACTGGACTGGCGCATCTTCAACGGCTCCTGTTCGTTCCATCCGAGGCCTTGCCGTCGTCCTCTGCCTTGCGGCCTTGGTTCGCTCGCCGTCCGCGGTGCGCCGCCCTCTTGCATTGTCAACGTCATCAACAACCGAGAGGAACAAGGAGATGACTGTACGTGGAGAGGATGACAGCAGGGACCCACCAGCGTCATGGCAGTACGCAAGCAAGTGCCTCTATAGTACAAGCCCAAAAATATATTTCCTCCTAGTCCTAATGGTTGGACATCTGGGGCTCACCCCATTGTCAACATAGTCAAGAAACGAGAGAATTACACTACGAGCGGCTGACACCAGGGACCCAGCAAGTTGCGTAGTTTTTTTAGGAACAAGCAGTTGTTATTTATACTAGTTTTAGCGACGGATCAGGGTAACAATGGGGCTGTGCGGGGGCTGTGGCCCGTCTAGCCAGGGTTTTATTTATGTTTACCACATCATGAGCTCAGTTGTGTTTTTTCTTGCTGAAAATGGCTAGCCCAGTTCTATTTTTTTAAGAAATACCCAAACAAGGCCTACTTGCTTTATCGGCCCTGCTGGGCTACAAATCTTTCAAGACGACGAGAGTTTCATTCGGTTTGCCCAGAAATGGCCTGTACATTTTTAAAACACATCAAACCGGGAATTAGTTTCAATTTTTTTTCATTACAAGATCTTAAATTCCATTGATTTTTATGCATGGACAATTATTTCGATTTTATATTTATATAAATTATTTTTCAAAATAGTTTGAATGTGAATCGATATTTCTGTATTAAAAACAGTTGACCGCACCGAAATATGCAAAATTTCGTATACTTTTTAACCGTGGCCACAATATGGGGTGTAATGCTAACAAAAAGAAGATGGGCTCCAAAAAAATCTTAAGAATTAGCAAATGGGCTGTACATTATTAGAAATAATGGCAGATGGGTTGTATGTTATTTTCCACAGATTTGAGGCTGACTTGTGCGCCTACTACAGGTTGACGCGTATGCTTTCATAAAAAAAGGTTGATGCACACGCAACACCGTGTCAACTTAGTCAACACACGAGAGCAGTGACTGTTGGATGTCCATCCAACGGCTGTCGTGCTTCTTCAATCTCTGCTCTTCATGCTCCAGCCGTTCAAACAAGCGCCGACGGGACTGCCTGCTCCCTCCTCCCGCGGTCGGCTATGCTGCCGCGCAGGCCTCACGGCCCCACCGTACTCCCATCGCTGGCCTAGCCATCCCTCTACTCACCCACACATGTTGTTATTCTCCGGCGACGGCAGACGAACCAGTAAACCCTCGTACTCCTCTGCGTGGGAAACAACTGCCGAGTATTCCCTGGCTCCGTGTCGTTCCCTTCCTAGGCCTCGCCGTCGTCCACCGCCCTGGTGCTCTCGGCGCGGCCTGGTCAACGTGGTCAATGATTGACATTCATCAGAAGTGGACTGTACGTGGAGGGGCTGACAGCTGGGTCCACGGCCGCACGCAAGAAAATGCCTCCTTATTACGCGCAAAATAATGATTCCTCCACCTGACAGCTAGGACCCGCAGGAAGGGCCTCTGTATTTCACGAAAAAAACGTTCCCCCCGCTGACAGGTCGGACCCACCAGCTATATCTTCGCACGCAAGGAAGTGCCTCCTTATTACGCCCAAAAAAATGAATACCCCCCTGCTAGCTGGGACCCACCATATTGTTGGGCTGACTTGTGGGCCTACTAAGTTGACGGGGACGGAGGGCTTTGTCAACTTAATAAATACTCCAGTGACCGTATGATGTCCATCCAACGGCCATAGTGCTTCTTCAACATCTGGTCTTCTTGCTCCAGCCGCCCAAAGCAGCGCCGGTCGTGCCGCCTGCTCCTGCCTCCCGTGGCCGGCTGTGCTACCGCCTGCTCCTGCCTCCCGTGGCCCGGCTCCGCGGCGTGCCCTTCCTAGGCCTCGTCATCTTCCATCGCCGTGGTGCTCTCGGCGCGGCGTGGTCAATGTGGTCAACGACCGACTTCCATCGAAAGAGTACTGTACGTGGAGAGGCTGACAGCTGGGTCCACGGCAGCCGCAAGGAAGTGCCTCCTTATTACGCGGAAAATAATTATTCCTCCACCTGACAGCGGGGACCCACCGGACGGGCCACCAGTATTTTGCGAAAAAAATCGTTTCCCCTGACTGTTGGGACCCACCGGATGGGCCACCGTATTTCGCAAAAAAAATGTTCCCCCCGCTGTCAGCTTGGACCCACCAGAAGTGCCTCCTTTTTACGCACAAAAAAATGAATACTCCCCCGGCTAGCTGGGACCCACCTTGGTGGGAGGCTGTCTTGTGGGCCTACTAAGTTGACGGGGACGAAGGGCTTTCTCAACTTAGTCAATATGAACGATTCTAGCTCCAGTGACCGTACGATGTCCATCCAACGGCCGTAGTGCTACTTCAACCTCTCGTCTTCTTGCTCCAGCCGCCCAAAGCAGCGCTGGTCGTGCCGCATGCTCCTGCCTCCCGTGGCCGGCGGTGCTGCCGCAGAGGCCTCACCGCCCCCTACTATTCCCACCGCTGGCCAGGCCCTGCAGCGACGGCAGCCTCACACCGCAGCCGAACCACTGAACCCTCGTACTCCTCTCCGCACGGGCTTCCACTGCCGCGTCTTCCCTGGCTCCGCGTCGTCCCCTTCCTAGGCCTCGTCGTCGTCCACCGCCGTGGTGCTCCCCGCGCGGCGTGGTCAACGTGGTCAAGGAACGACTTCCATCGGAAGAGTACTGTACATGGAGAGGCTGACAGCCGGGTCCACGGCTACAACCCAGTTTTTTGTGATTTGCCAAGTAAGTCGCTTTGTCAGGCATGTTGGGCTGTAAATCTTTCAAGACGAGGAGAGCTTTCATTCGGCTGGTCAAGAAAATGGCCCATCAGTAATGAGAAATGGGATGTACATTTTTAAAACACATCAAACCGGCAATTAGTTTCAATTTTTTTTTCATTCAAGATTTTAATTACATTAATTTTTATGCGTGGAGAATTTGTTGAATTTTATATTGATATACATTTATTTTTAAAATCAGTTTGAATGTGAGTCGAAATTTCGAGATTAAAAACAGTTCAGACCGCACCGAAATATGCAAAATTTCGTATAATTTTTTAACCGTGGCCACAATATGGGCTGTAATGCTAACAAAAAGAATATGGGCTCCAAAAAAAACCTTAAGAATTAGCAAATGGGGTGTAAATTATTAGAAATAATGGCAGATGGGTTGTATGTTGTTTTCCATAGATTTGAGGCTTTCCTAAAAAAAGGTTGATGCACAAGCAGTGACGGTTGGATGTCCATCCAACGGCCGTCGTGCTTCTTCAATATCTGCTCTTCCTGCTCCAGCCGCTCAAACAAGCGCCGGCGGGACTGCCTGCTCCCTCCTCCCCGCGGCCGGCGGTGCTGCCGCGCAGGCCTCATCGCCCCACCGTACTCCCATCGCTGGCCTAGCCATCCCTCTACTCACCCACACCTGTTGTTATTCTCCGGCGACGGCAGACGAACCAGTAAACCCTCGTACAGTCGTACTCCCCTCCGCGTGGGAAACAACTGTCCAGTCTTCCCTGCCTTCGTGTCGTCCCCTTCCTAGGCCTCGCCGTCGTCCACGGCCGTGGTGCTCTCGGCGCGGCGTGGTCAATATGGTCAATGACCGACTTTCATCAGAAGAGTATTGTGCGTGGAGAGGCTGACAACTGGGTCCACGGCCGCAGCAAGGAAGTGCCTCCTTATTACACGCAAAATAATTATTCCTCCACCTGACAGCGGGGACCCACCGGACGGGCCACTATATTTGGCAAAAAAACGTTTCCCCCCTGACTGCTGGGACCCACCAGCTACACCTTCGCACGCAAGGAAGTGCGTCCGGGCAAAAAAAAGATTCGCCCCCATGACTGTTGGGACCCACCAGCTACATCTTCGCACGCAAGGAAGTGCGTCCGGGCAAAAAAAACGATTCGCCTCCCTGACTGCTGGGACCCACCAGCTACATCTTCGCAGGCAAGGAAGTGCCTGACAGTTGGGACCCACCTGGTCGAAGCGTACGTAGCGTTGTCATTCTGGTCGCGAACGTGTACGTACATATATACTGGTGGATGTAGAGGCGCACACATGTCATAGTAGAGGTGCGCACGTAGCATGTACACGTACGTACAGCGGCCAGGGTGCAAGAAAGAAAATATGGCCACGTATGTGTACATATGGGCGGGGTCTCGAACGCCTACTCGCGTATACGTACGGCGAGGGCTCGTGTACATGGCTGGGTTGGAACGGAGAAACAACATCATCGTCGTGTTCATGGGGAGGCAACGGAATGCGTCATGTTCATGGGGAGGCAACGGAATGCGTCGTGTTCATCGGGAGGCAACGAAACGCGTGGGAGCCAACCGGCTGGGTCGGAACGGAATGCGTGGTCATGTTCATCGGGAGGGCTTGGACGGAACAGGCAATGGAAACGAAGCCTGGCGTACCGCAGAACGGAGGAAACGGACCTCCTACGTTCGGAACGGGGTCCTGTTGATCGGGAGGGGTGTGGCGTATCGCAAAACGGAGGAAACGGACCTCCTACGGTTGAAACGGGGGTCCTGTTGATCGAGAGGGGTGTGACGTACCGCAAAACAGAGGAAATGGACCTCCTATGGTCGAAACGGGGGTCCTGTTGATCGGGAGGGGTGTGGCGTACCGCAAAACGAATGAAACGGACCTCCTATGGTCGAAACGGGGGTCCTGTTCATCGGGAGGGGTGTGGCGTACCGCAAAACGGATGAAACGGACCTCCTACGGTCGAAACGGGGGTCCTGTTCATCGGGAGGAGTGTGGCGTACCGCAAAACGGGACTCCACGGGATACTGTTCATCTCCACCGTCGATCTCCTCCAGCCTCCGCAGGCTGCCGTCGACCTCCTCCAGCCTCCACGGGCTCCTGTTCATCCAGCCTCCACCGCGCGCTTCTCCACTGGCTATTGTTCAACCACCCCTCCACCGTCTACTGTTCATCCAGCCCTCCACCGTCTACTGTTCATCCAGCCCTCCACACCACGGGGTTCTGTTCAACCACCCCTCCACCGTCTACTGTTCATCCAGCCCTCCACACCACAGGGTCATGTTCATCCAGAGGCAACGCCACCGCTCACTGTTCATCCAACCCCCCCCCCCCCCCCCCCCCGCAACACTCACTATTCATCCAATCGATCGGCTTTAGTTGGCAGCAGTAGCGAAGGAATCGCTCCATCGGGTTCAGTTAACAGCCATCGATCGATCGCTCGGGTTCAGTAACGCGTAGCCTGCAGTGCAATCGCTCGGGTTCAGTTAGAGCCCAACGCCTCGCTCGGGTTCAGTTAGAGCCAATGCCTCGCACGTGTACAAGAGAAACGCGCATCGCTCGGCCCCCGACCTCCCACCGTAACCGGCAACTCCCCGAAATTTTCATCCCCCTCGCTTCTACCATGGTTTTTTCCGTCATGGACGGCCCAAAGAATGTCATGCAGTTGCGTCTCCGGCCCGCCCAGGACAAAAAGCCCATTTCCTATCATGATTTTTTGTCATAGAAGTAGGAGCCCACCACATCTATGATGATACCGGGTTTTGTCACAATTATCGTCATAGAAGTGTCATATGTATGACAGGAAAAAATTTCGTTCGGCCCAAAATGTCACGGATGTGTCTTTTTTTGTAGTGTAAGCTCAATGCAAGAGTACTAAAGCTAGAGGAAAAAGTTGAGAGCCAGCGAGCTGCCGACCAACCATCTAAGCGGCACAAAGCTACCCCGCCATATCAGCGGAGAACCAGCGTGGCTTCCACGGAGCTCGTTCAACAATCTGACTTCACGGCTCCTAGCTACCCCATGGATGCTATCACGGAGGCTCAACATTGCCAGCTTATGACAAAATTCCAAAACCTCACCTTGAAGGCGGCTGTCAGCACTGTTGCACCTCCTCAACCTGACGAAACTTTTCACTATCGTCCGATTCCACATGGCTATGTTGTTGTGATGGCGGATGAAGTAATGGAGGGATTTGAGGAGCTCGAGTTTGACCACCCTACAAGTGAAGGGGAGATTCAGTTGGGTCTTGCTTTGAAGACTTCATGTCTATGGCGGAAGGAGTACATCAAGCTTCCAAACTGGACGCCACCGCCTCCTCCTTCGGCGAGTGATCAGGGCACTCCGCCTCCTCATCTGCCTCCTCTGGCGCGTTACGGCACTCCAGCTCCTTCTCCGCCTCCTCCGACGAGCACTCCACCACCTCCGGCGCGTGAGGGCACTACCACTCCTCCTCCGCCTCCTCAGGCGCGTTGGAGCACTCCGCCTCCTCTGGCGTGTCAGCGGACTCTGCCGCATCAGCAACAGCGGAAGAGAGAGGCCGCCGCTCTAGTGGCTAGCAGTATAAGCAGAGGAGTTAAGCAATTCAAATACAGTCCATCTCTCAAGGCTCCGGAAAAGTTACCATATGAGAGGACCGACAAGGAAAACAAGGACATCAGTCGTGCCCAAGTGAGGGACTTTTTTGCATGGAAACCTCCACCTCGGAAGGAAACGATAGATCCAGTGAAAGTGAAGCGGACTATCGATGCCCTGAAACGACCACCACCGCCTCCGCCGGATTCCAACTATGTGTGCACTATTAAAAAAGCATATAAGGAAGCGGAGTGGTCGGGAAGTACTTGCGGTGATGCAAGGTTATCAGAACGAAGAAGTGGCGAAAACTTCCCCAGCTCGGCGAACAGGCGAAGCAAACGTGCCTCCCGCTCAAGGTGTTTAGGAAGACTCCATGAATGGTACATGGAAAGATGCCACCAATCTGGGAAGCATACTTTGACGATGAGAATTAAAGAAGAGCACGACCTCGTTGGAATGGATATTTTGAATATTGAATTTGACGAGTTATTCCAGTTATACAATCAAAAGGCCCTTGACAAAACACTCGTAACTTGCTACTGTCTGTAAGTACTACTTCTGCAATAATTAAGTCTCTATATATAGCTCAGCTCTTTCTTTGCATGTATGTATAGTTATCCTCACTATATTATGCAGGTTGAAGATCGTCGAATGCAGAAAAGCAGATATCTATGACATTGGGTTCATTAACCCGAATATCATACATGAATGGACGGTCAAACAAAATGCCGCAGAAACCGAGGACAACTTGATACAATCATTGCTTAAAACTCAAAACAAAGATAAAATACTCTTTCCTTACAACTTCAAGTGAGTGTTACTGTCTTGTGCATATTCGGTTTCCCTTTCTCGAGGTTAATTATAGTAATGTAATTGATGAGTTATGCATGCGTGCGCAGATTCCACTTTATTTTGCTAGAGATTAAGCTTGAAGCTGGAATAGTAATTGTCTTAGACTCGAGAAGAAAAGATCCCCAGGAGTATGTGGACATGACTGATATGCTCCAGAAGTAAGTTCAGTCGATCATTATCGCACCATATCGGCAACTTTGTTCATTTTCTGATATCAAGTAATTATTCTCTTTGTCTGGCAGGGTTTGGAAACAGTTCACCGTAATTATGCCGGGACTGCCGACGGAGCTGCAATTTAAGCACCCGAAAGTAAGTACTACTTGCTAGTTCTGCGCATCTCCCATTTATTCTAGCTAGTTTCATCAATACCATTAAGCATGCTTGATTATCAGTTTGATTGAACTCTATTTCTCGTAAAGTGCTTGTGGCAGGAAAACGGGAATGATTTTTGTGGATACTACGTTTGCGAGTTCATCTGCAACTCGAGGACCTCTAAGCAGGGCTACTCTGGAAAACAATATGATGTACGTAAACAGAAGAATTCACAATTTTTTTTTATTACCATCATTTGTGTTGAGTTTCATTCATATATATGTATTGACCAACTTCTTTAAATTAGATGTGGCAGATGCGGGATGAACTCCTACGATATGATCGAATACGAGCTATTCAAGAGGAATTGGCGGGATTTTTTCCTGACCACGTCATAAATAAAGCCAGAGTATACCATGTGGAAGTTCAAATAGACCTTAGATGTTAGGGTTTGTAAGAGATCTTATATTGTATATATGTAGCTAGTAGCGTCGGATAGATATACGAAAACTTGTTGTTCGACCAATCTCTCGGAGAAAGAGAGGTCACTTCTCTCTGTATATGTTCATGACGATTTTGTGTACTTAATGGTTCCTTCATTTGCTTACTAGCTAGCGTGTCGAGTTCTCTCTATACGTATAGTAGCTAGCGTCGACCAAGCACGAAGATAAAGAGAGGTCACTTCTCTCTATTAGCTAGCTAACACAATATATAAAACCCCTAGATTAACCCTCCAAAATTTCCTTAACCTCCCCCCCCTTAAAAAAACAAAAAACCCAGCTCCTCGCATATGCTGACGCGTGGATGTCTTTTGGTCCAACCAGGACTAAAGATCCTCCTGCCTGGGCGCCTCGCAGCGGCCACGTGGAGTCCTTTCTATCCGGGTTCATAAGCGAACCACCCTTTAGTCCCGGTTCCTGAATCGGGGCTAATGAGTCTCCAGAACCGGGACAAAGGCCCGTTTTCTACTAGTGTACCTCCATCTCAAATAGATGGAATATAAATTTAGTTAAAAAGTGAATACTTTTTAAGTTTGACCAAGTATATATAGAAAATTATTAAGATAAGCAATATCATGATCTATTTATTCAATATTGTAGTTGCTGATATTTTCTTTTATATATCTGATCTCAGAATGAATTGACTTTTTAATTGGATTTATACGCCTTGTATTTGGGGACGAAGGTAGGGTGACGAACTATATAGCATATCATCAGTTCTAAAGAAAAAAAAAATATCCTGAGATCGTTGGTTGGAAAACCACAATAGTATACTAGTATAGTCGTACTATAAACAAGCAAGTACATCACACGTCCACAAGAGTATTTTTCTCCTCCCTCGAAACCACAAAAGATACGCACAAAATCAGAGGTTGGTGACTGAGCAAACTTCCTTGGACTGCAGAAAACTTGGCACGCAGCACACACTTCCCAATCCACCAAGAAAACAATAATACCACTGCTGAATTCTGAAGCTGCTTGGAGCGGAGCGGCGCGAAGGAACCGGGCAACATGCGGGCGGACTGCTGGAGTAGCAGTACGGCAAGAACACGGACAAAGAATGCGGACTGCTCATCGCCATGGCCCATGGCCATACATGTAGCTGGCCTGGCCATGGGTGATGGGTCTCACTCTATCTCACAAGCACCCAGTGCACAATCACCCCAGCCATGACCGCCTGCCTGGGTCTCTGGGTTGGTTGGAGATCGTGACTTGCAGAAGACGGCCGTTTCTGATCGAGTCCGTTTCGCGATGAAAATCATATGCCCTGTTCACACATGTCTAGCTAGGCAGGTTCTATGAATCTCTGCAGCCGCAGTAGAAATTGGACAAATTAAATCAGTGGGCATATAGTATAAAACAAAGAGCACAGTAACAATATTGGTCGGCACACTAGAAATGAAAACCAGAATATATATGGACAAATAAATAAGCTGGGACACGGATTTCTGGAACACCGTTTAGAGAAATAGTAACGCCGGATTGTATTTTCTTCACTACGGAATACCTCAAGTGTCATTTCTTCATGAAACTTCATACATAAGTAAACTGGTCAACCAAGTTTAATACCCAAAATTTTCACTGTCGAACCCGTCTCATACGCCTGGGCGGGCCACCCGGTCACTGTCGATTACTTTTTTCCGACCCAGACGGCCTCCTTAAACGGGCCTCAAACGTCCAGGCTAACCGGCACATCTCATATCCAACCAAAATATTAGGTGGATATGAGGCGCCCCGGCACGCACGCCACGTCGGACCCGACAGCCCGACCCCACTCAAAATTGCACTAAATTCACCAAACCCTTCCTCCTCCGCCGCCGCCCTCCGACCTTTCCCGCGGCCGGACCCTCGCCGTCCTCCACCCTTACTCCCAATCCTCACCACCGGTCCTGATCCACCGTCGGAGATTTCGTCCAGCCCAACCCACACCGCCACAGCGAAGACGCAGTCCGCCTCATCCGTCGGCGCGGTCAATTCGTCGGCTGCGACTTGCAAGGTGGAGAACGTCGCCCGAAAGTTGTGGCGACGCCGGCAGCAAGAGAGGGAGGAGTCGGCGGCGTCGCAGGGAGGTTCAGACATGGTGGAGCAGTTGTCTCCTCCGCCGCATCCGGATCCCCGCACCCCTTCCCTTCGAGCGCCGACGCGGATTACGCCGTCCGACCCCATTGGAACAGAGGAGGATTCGCCGGCCGGCCGGGCCATTCCGGAGAGCTTTCCGCTCATGCAGATGCCTGTGATCCAAGGCCATCCGTCACACGCTCGAACATTGATTTCATTTTGGCATGTCTGGTTTTGTTGAACTATGATTTGCTTTGTTTTGAACTTTGAAATTCGGACAATTTGTATCGTTTGATCGACCCACATGCATTAATAGCATGGATTCGAGGATCGGAATTTGCGGTATATGGATGTACGGCGCAACATTTAAGAGATGCCCGATCAGTGTCCACGGACATACCAGCAGGTGTTTGAGAGGCCGGATTTGCTAAGTCTGGCTGTAGATGCTCTAAGTACAGCAGCTAGTTGGTTATCACAGGAGCCCACTTCAATTCAGCGATACACAACCAGTCTTGGAAATAATCACCTTTGGCCCATGAGCCGAGGTGGCAGGCCGAGCCCACGGCCGCGACGCGCCATCTCACCCACAGAATCACACGGATGACCAGAGCGGAGGGGGGGCCCTGCGGCGACGTAGGACACGTGGGGGGCTCACCGGCGGGGGGGCCACGCCGCAGAGTTGCCTCGCGCATGGGCCCATCGCGTCGGTGAGCAGGGGAGCCCTGACACAGTCGCTGCTCCTCACTCCTCCCCCGCAAAGGCGAGGCAGACACGCACGGCACGGTGGGTCAAACCTCGCCACGCTCCACACGGGCCGTGAGTGTAGACTAGCTCAGAACAAGTAATATAATTTGATGAAATCAACTGGTGTGGTCATAGGATTTTATTTTCTAGTACTAGTATAGTTGTGTAGATAGAATTGGTCTGACAATGAGGGGGGATGGAGGTTCGTAGTTTACATTATTCTAGTTTTAGGGGAGGCCACAACTCAGGCTGGTCATAGTGGGGAGTAACTTAGACTAGTGTCTAATCTAAGTTATCATCTTCATAATTCAAAATAACATAATAATAGTATGATGGATGTCTTCATTCAATAACTTGTAGCCTCGTCTTGTCTCGGGAAGCACTATGTTACAGTAACATATTATGTTACCAACTCTCATTAACTACTTGCCACGTAAGCAAATTTTTTTTGAAATGCGTTATGTTACTACCTAAATTACTCCCACTATGACTAGCCTCACGGAGCTGTGAGGTGAGTTAACTTGGAACCCGCCCTTTTCAATGGGGACGGATGGGTAAAAGTCTGTGCCTGACCGCTGCAAGCGCGATGACCGCCCCAGAAAGACGGTTTTGGACCCTTCCCGTTGCCTCCTAGTTACCACTAACCCCACTCGGAATAACATACATAACATTCGTAAAAGTTATAGTATCGGCAGCTTCACCTGTGCCGTACACCACGAGGTAATCAATCACAGTTTAGGATAACAAGCGACATGGCTATTACACAACGGCTGCTTGGCTGCTCACACCAAGATCACACAATCACCTATGCAGCATGTGTTGATGGCGTAGTACTTTGCATTGCATTCTTTCAGGAATAAACCCCCCCCCCCCCCCCCCCCCCCACACACACACACAGACGCAGCACCTGGCCACAATTTTTCTTCAGCGCAATGATGCCCGGCCTTTATTATGTCCAACAGATGGACGCATCATATCTATCCATCCGTCTCCTGTCACGCTTTCTGCCGATTCCCTCCCTGCACATGAGTGTGGCGGGAGGCCATTACACACGAGAAAAGAAAAGAAAAGAGAGAGAGGCCGGAGTACTCCCTCCCTGATTCCCCTGGCCACTGTTATCTTATCTTTCTCACCCCTAGACTAGTGCTAGTACTAGTACTAGTAGTACTGCTAGCTCACAAGCCGCAAGAGTACAAAACCTGGGTTGATTGGGAGCCGCTCGCGTTACATTTGATTAGGTTAAGCCCAGAGGGATGGAAAGGCATGATTCCTTCCCAATCCAATCACATCCCTATGCTCCATGCATGCATGCATGATCTCCCTAATGGAACCCTTCAGCCTACCTTAATGCCACTGCTCACCGTTCATTACCAGGGAGTATATTAATCCCCACTCACCATGGACACCAACACAATACCATCATCATCCTTCCTCCCATCCCCCCCTCTCTCACACAGAGACACATCACTCTCTCCCGTCTCCATCTTTGTCAGAAGGGGAGGCCAAGAAGGAAGTGGAGGAGGAGGGGGGAAGAGGGGCAATGGAGCTGGACGAGCAGGCGTTCTTGGAGGAGCTCTTCTCGCTGAGGAGGGACGCCACGGCGGCGTGGGAGTGCAATGCCATGGGGGACTTCTTCTCGCCGGCCTGCGGGGCCGGCGGCGGCGGCGGCGGCGCCATGGACTGCTTCCAGGAGCGGCACCAGCCCACCGTCAGCGTGCTGCCCACCTTCACCGCCTCCTTCGAGCAGCCGCACCCGCAGCAGCACCAGCATCAGCATCAGCAGGCGGCGGCGGTGGCTTCTGGGGGGTTCGACTGCCTCAGCGAGGTCTACGGCGGCGGCCCCTTCCCCAATGCCGTCGGCGGCGGGTACGGCGAGATGGGGTTTCTCGCCGCGATGGACCCCAAGGCGGCCCTGGCGGCGGAGGGGGCCGGCCTCGGCGCCTGCAAGGTGGAGCCCGGGCTGGCGGCGGCGGCGGACGGCGGCGCGTTCGGCCCGGGCCCGATGGCGGCGCTGCCCCAGGGGCCGGCGTCGAGGAAGAAGCGGGTGGAGGGCATGCCGTCCAAGAACCTGATGGCGGAGCGCCGGCGCCGCAAGCGGCTCAACGACCGCCTCTCCATGCTCCGCTCCGTGGTGCCCAAGATCAGCAAGGTGAAAAAAAGCCCCCTCCTTCCCGATTTCACCGCTGCAATCGACCTCGTCAAAATCTTAATCTTGGGGGTAAATCAAACTGAATGTGCGTTCTTGGTGGGGATTTGTTTTTGGGCGGGCGTGTAGATGGACAGGACGTCGATCCTGGGGGACACCATCGACTACATGAAGGAGCTGCTGGAGAGGATCCGGCGGCTGCAGGAGGAGATGGAGGAGGCGTGTCCGCACCAGCATCCCGGGCCGGCGGCGCCGCTGCTGAGCGTGTTCCGGGAGCTCAACCCCAACGAGATGCTCGCCCGGAACACCCCCAAGGTCAGCAATCTTCTAGTTCCAGGCCGCCCGCCCGCTGCCCTCGCCAATGGAGCAGAGCGCCATTGCTGACTGGGAGACTGACGGAGAGGTGTTGTTGCAGTTCGAGGTGGAGCGCAAGGAGGAGGGCGACACCCGGGTGGAGGTCTACTGCGCGGCCAAGCCGGGGCTGCTGCTGTCGACGGTGGGCACGCTCGACACCCTCGGCCTCGACATCCAGCAGTGCGTCGTCAGCTGCTTCAACGACTTCGCCATGCACGCCTCCTGCTCCGAGGTAACCAACGATGCTTCCGTGCATCCATGGATTCGTCAGCTCACCAGCAAACATGGATGGATGGATTCTTCTTCTTTTTTGAGCCGCATCGTCAGTTCAGTCACTAATCCCAGCTGATTTCGGGTCGTTTCTGGGCGCAGATGCAGAGGGAGATGATCAGCGCGGACGCCATCAAGCAGGAGCTGTTCAAGAACGCCGGCTACGGGGGCGGCTGCTTGTGAGGAAGCACCAGCACCAGCACCAGCACCACCATGAGTCCATGACCGCCATGACCAGCAGCAGCAGCAGGAGGAGGAGGAGGAAGGATAATAAAGTAGAAGTAGAAGTAGGTGTAGCAGTGAGTAGAATTAGCAGTTAGCACTAGTACGAGCAGCCAGCAGTAGCGAAAAGGGGTTGGGCAAAGATTCGGGGTGGGTGGGGGGAGAAGCCTTTTTCGCAGATGATTGATAACCATGTCCGTCGCCGTGATCAAAATTCTCTCCTGTTAGCAACGAAGATCGGCGGGCGGGCGCCTTTCCGGTGAATGATTGGTGAGGGCGATGATCCCCTCGCTCCTGCGCTTTTCCGGCCGTTGTTTAGTGTTTCACCGGCCGTGTTGCTCCTGTTGGTTGACATCGGCGATGCCGGGCGGGCACCAGCGGATGCATACTGTGCTGATGAATC
This sequence comes from Triticum aestivum, assembly GCF_018294505.1. Lineage (NCBI taxonomy): Eukaryota > Viridiplantae > Streptophyta > Magnoliopsida > Poales > Poaceae > Triticum > Triticum aestivum. The sequence continues at coordinate 732,057,720 of NC_057813.1, forward strand.
ATGCAGCAGCAGAACGCCGTTGCTTGCTTGCTTGCTTTGCATTGCTCACAACCTCACCGGTGATGGCGATGATGCTGCCGCTGAAGAAGAGGACATGGATGGATGGCTGGCCGATTGGGACGTTGCATGGGCATGGGAAAGGAAAGTCTCTCCCCAGTTTTGTTTTCCAATGACGATGGTGATGAAGACGTGCTGGATGGATGGAGAAAAATAGCTTCTCTCCGAAAAAAAAATCCCCTCTCCCTATGTGTGTAAGATGAGGGAAATGATTTCAGCACCTGGAGGGAGGGATCCCTGTTGCTTGACACTGGACAATGTTTCGCACTAAATCAGAGCAACTCCGCGCGCTAAAAACTGATTTGGCGCGCGCCCATCGCCTGGTTTGGCGCGGCGCGCAGCGTTTGCTCCAGCAGGCGCGGTAAAAATGCAGCGCGCACGCTCATTCTAAATATATTTTTTGCATAGATAAAAAAAAACGACACAAGATATTTTACATGGATAATAGATAGTTCGACATACATAGATAGATAGATAGAAACTACTATAGCATACATAGATAGAAACTACTCCAAGTCGCTACCATCACCATCATCATCCTCGTCGGTGTCGTTCGAGGTTGAGATCCATATGTCGTCCCAACGTTCGTCATTCGCGGTGAAGAACGACCGCCCACCTGCTGAAACTATGTCGCACTGCTCGTTCGCCAATGCCTTCCGCTGACGCCGGTCAGCCCGCTCCACGCGGCGCCTTGCCGTCCTCTCCGCCCAGTAGGCGCACTCGTCGGCGACGTCCTCCGGGTGACGACGGCGCCACTCCGCCATGGCTCGCTCGTCCTCCTCGGCGACGAGGAGGCGGCGCTACCGCCGAGCGTGGTCGGCACGGTCCATGTCGGTGATGAGACGCGTCGGAGGGGCGACGCGATGCGCCTGCTCGCACGTGAAGACGTCCCAGAAGTTCATCTGCGACCGGGGCCTGTCCAAGCGCCACGCCGCCGCGTCGTACACGCGGGCCGCCTCCTACGTACTCCGAAACGTCCCAAGGCCGAGCCGGACGTCGCCGGACCGTATCTCGACGGAGTACCAGCCGTTGGGGCGCTCGCGGACGCCGCGATAGCCCGAAGCACCCCGGCGGCGCGATGGCGCGGTGGCGGCGCGGAAAGTTGCGAAGCGGCGAGGTTGCAAGGGAAGGGCGCGTGGTTGTGTGCTGTGCGCGTGGCGAGCGCGGCAATTTATAGGCGCGCCAAATCTACCGCGCCGCATGCCGCTTTCTTCCCCCGCGCGCGGTAAGTTCCCGCCACCGTCGGAGCGCGCGGAACCAGCCGGCGCGCGCTAAAGCCAGACTTTACCGTGCGGGCGCGCCTTTTGCCGCGGCTGTTGGAGATGCTCTCAGCAGCCCCATCCAGCTGTTGCTTCGCGTTGCGTTGCGCCGCGCCTCAGATCTTCACTAATGAAGACATGGGCGCTGCATCGGAGAAAGAAAACTTCTCCCAACATACATTTTATTTTTTTTCCTATAAAGACAAATACAGCGATGATGAAGACATGGATGTTGCATTGGAAAAAAGAAAGTTTCTCCCAATACACAATTTTCTATAAAGACAGTTACGGCGATGATGAAGGTATTGATGGATGGCTGTGACATTGTGTACTAGTAGTAGAAAAATATAAGTTGGCCTGAGAGTGGCGAAAGAGCGCACGAGCTCGCCTACTCCCGTTATATGGACCAATGGTGCAGCCTCACGTTTCATCTGCATTTATGGATGGTAGAAATACTGCCGCATGTACAGGAATGGGTCCGCCTGACGTGTTGACGGAGGACATAACTGGGTGATGATGGCCGTCCGTACAAGATAACCGGAGCTCCGTTTACCGGCTTTCACAAACGGCGTTTGAGGTGAAAAAAAGAAGGAAATACAGTACTGGCAAGCGGCAACTGGGCTCCAACGTGAAGGGTACCTGCTATTCTAAGAAACTATTCCTCCGGTCATGATCATAAACGAGAAGGGTACCCGTTGGGCGCATCACAGGCCCTTATCTAGTCTGGCCTAAACAGACGTCCGTTTCGTTCGCTTTTGGTCCGTTTGGGCAGGAAAACGGACATGATCGTGCGCTTGCGGTTGTGCGACCGTCAAAAACTATCAGTCTTTTCATACGTGAATTTAAACCACCAAAAAACCCAAATAAACATTGAAAATAACTCAAAAACATTAAAACGTCCACATTACCCAAATTCAGCACATTAATATAAACAACAACATTAAAAAAAACTAGATAAGGGCCTGCGATGCGCCCAACGGGCCGACCGCACCCCAAACTATCCGTTTTTTCATACGTGAATTTAAACCCCCAAAAAACACAAATAAACATTGAAAATAACTCAAAAACATTAAAAGGTCCACATTACCCAAGTTCAACACATTAATATAAACAAAAACACTAAAAAAAACTAGATAAGGGCCTGCGATGCGCCCAACGGGCCGACCGCACCCCAAACTATCCGTTTTTTCATAAGTGAATTTAAACCCCCAAAAAACCCAAATAAACATTGAAAATAACTCAAAAACATTAAAACGTCCACATTACACAAGTTCAGCACATTAATATAAACAAAAGCATTAAGAAAAAACTAGATAAGGGCCTGCGATGCGCCCAACGGGCCGACCGCACCCCAAACTATCCGTTTTTTTATATGTGAATTTAAACCCCCAAAAAACCCAAATAAACATTGAAAATAACTCAAAAACATTAAAACGTCCACATTACCCAAGTTCAGCACATTAATATAAACAAAAACATTAAAAAAAACTAGATAAGGGCCTGCGATGCGCCCAACGGGCCGACCGCACCCCAATCTATCCATTTTTTCGTACGTGAATTTAAACCCCCAAAAAACCCAAATAAACATTGAAAATAACTCAAAAACATTAAAACGTCCACATTACCCAAGTTCAGCACATTAATATAAACAAAAACATTAAAAAAACTAGATAAGGGCCCGTGATGTGCCCAACGGGCCGACCGCACCCCAAACTATCCGTTTTTTCATACGTGAATTTAAACCCCCAAAAAACCCAAATAAACATTGAAAATAACTCAAAAACATTAAAACGTCCACATTACCCAAGTTCAACACATTAATATAAACAAAAACATTAAGAAAAAACTAGATAAGGGCCTGTGATGCGCCCAACGGGCCGACCGCATCCCAAACTATCCGTTTTTTCATACGTGAATTTAAACCCTCAAAAAACCCAAATAAACATTGAAAATAACTCAAAAACATTAAAACGTCCACATTACCCAAGTTCAGCACATTAATATAAACAAAAACATTAAAAGAAAACTAGATAAGATCCTGTGATGCGCCCAACGGGCCGACCGCACCCCGAACTATCCGTTTTTTTCATACGTGAATTTAAACCCCCCCAAAAACCCAAATAAGCATTGAAAATAACTCAAAAACATTAAAACGTCCACCTTACCCAAGTTCAGCACATTAATATAAACAAAAACATGAAAAACCTAGATAAGGGCCTGTGATGCGCCCAACGGGCCGACCGCACCCCAAACTATCCATTTTTTCATACGTTTAAACCCCCAAAAAACCCAAATAAACATTGAAAATAACTGAAAAACATTAAAACGTCCACATTACCCAAGTTCAGCACATTAATATAAACAAAAACATTAAAAAACTAGATTAGGGCCTGCGATGCGCCCAACGGGCCGCCCGCACCCCAAACTATCCATTTTTTCATACGTGAATTTAAACCCCCAAAAAACCCAAATAAACATTGAAAATAACTCGAAAACATTAAAACGTCCACATTACCCAAGTTCAGCACATTAATATAAACAAAAACATTAAAAAATAGATAAGGGCCTGCGATGCGCCCAACGGGCCGACCGCACCCCAAACTGTCCGTTTTTCGGACGTGGATTTAAAAACCCCAAAAACCTAATAAACCTTGAAAACAACTCAAAAACATTAATATAAACAATAAAACGTCCCATTACCCAAGTTCCGCACATTAATATAAACAAAAACATGTAAAAAGAAACTAGATAAGGGCCTTCGTCGCCTTTCGCAGCCGCCGTCTACTCATCGTCGTCGCCGCCGGTGAGGTCGACGTATGAAGGTGGCTGCCAGAGGTGGGATGGCTGCCCCTGCCAGGCCGGAGGTGGAGTGGGGAAGCGGCAACGCCGGCCGGACGAGGACCTGGCCTTGTGGTCGTGCCTCGTCTTGCGGCCGGGAAACCAGCGGCCATCATTGTCGCTGGCGGGGAGGTAGAGGAGCGGTGGGATAGGGTTTGACTGTCGGGCTACGAGGAGGAACGCGTCACCGGGGAAGTGGAAGTGTGGACTCCCACCGGTCCACGACCTCCAAATTAAAAAGGACGACGACCGTTCGGCTGGGGTGGCTGCCAAGTGGGGCCGCCCGCGTCCGCGTGTGCGCCTTAAATGTGTGTGGTGGCTGGTAGGTGGGCAGCTGCCACGCGGGATCGAAGCGAACGCTAAGCAAGCGCGTCGGCATCCGTTCGTCGTCCGTGTGGACGCAAAGCCGGCGGATGTTTGAGCAGGAAATGAAGCGGGCCGGACGTGAAACGGACAGAAAGTAAGGATGGAGTCGCGCATTGGGCCGTGCGGTCTGTCCGTTTGGGACCAAACGGACAGACGTGGACATAATGAGGCCGCACGTTGGAGTTGGTGTGAGTGTCATGTTCACCTCCTGGACATCATTCCTGGTAGGCCGACATAGTTGGCGTGTTTCATGTGGACTCTTTTATATTTTTGGCAGGGAAAGCCGAAGAAGTACTCGATCTTGCGATGTGAGTGCCTGGCAGTGATAGCTGATAAGGCTGCTGATTTACAATGTGAGCTACTAGTGGTCTGTCCAATTTTACAATTCGATTTTGTCTTGTAAGCTAGGATTTTTCCTAAACCTGTATACATTATACGTAAGCACGTGTCAGCGGGAAAAGAAGCCAATCACTGGCAATCGGTGTCGCGAGTGTATTACAACAAATGACTTTGTTTCCATTGAAACCCGATTGAAAAGAAAAGATTAAGCAAAAAATACTGCTCATATATACATTATTCGTTCATATGATGGTTCTTCTGTGCTAAAAAACATACTTTTTGGTCATTTCTCACTGCTCAAAAGAAAGACAGTAAAAAGGATCTAACTTTTTGTTCCTGCTTTTCCTTTTTTACATTCTCCCTAATTTTCCTGACATAGCTTTATCATATTTCACATTGCTACTCCAGATAGAATACATGTCAATTTTGCTTGAATGGTTTTGAGTTTTGACTGATGGGCATGCTGGTCCAACCAGCCAGCCAGTACAGATCTCTTCTAGTCAAAGCCAAGTGATCTGTTTGTATAGATGATTTTTCTAATTAGATGTTGTGTGTGCCAGGCTCATCAACATAGTCTAAATGTTTTCAATGAAATCATTATCATTAGGCAGATTACAATTTTTTTTGGAGGAAACACTCTTGTCTTCTTTGCTCTAATTTCCTAGTTGTGAAAATATATCTACTAGTTTGTTCATGTTTATGGGCATGCAATGTTACAAGATTCAGAGCACAAACATTTTTTTCCAGGTATGATCAGTTTCACAGTTCAAAAGAGACACTCGAGGTCATTGCAGATCATGGGAGCTGTTGGATTTGTTGTTAGCATGTTATGGTTGTATTTTTCTTTTTGCAGGTTATGTTATGGCTGTATTTTTTTTGCATGTTATGTTATGGCTGTATTAAGATGACCGAATAATTTTACTGCATCTGTATTTAAGTTATGTTTCAGATTGCCTTTGCTATATTGCTGTTGCCATGCTTTAGCTATTTGGAGCAAGGTTGTGTGATGAATTCTTTCCTGCACATAATGTACGTAACCAAATCTTGTCAAATCAGTACATCAAGTTTTTAATCATAGCAGCAGCCTCTTGGTGCACAGCTCGACAATCTTCTGTTCGGTCGGAGTGGCCGTGGCCAGTGGCAGACGGTACTGTACGGCACATGATGGCAGTCCTTCCCTGTGCGGTGGGTACTGGATGTGAGCTGGCGCCATCAGTCATCCTGCCAAACGGCACGGCCGTGCGCTGTGGGGTCAACACAGTATTTTCCTGGAGCCTAATTACTATCCATACAACCATGTGCTGGGATCCCGATACAAACGAGCGCAGGGAGATAAAGTGAGCAGGCGAGCTCGTCCTCTCCTACGAATATTCGAAGTTGGCCTCCGTTTTCCTCCGCTGCGTGTGTGAGCGAGTAGGATGAGGAGGACCAGTGGCCCTTGTCGCATCCCTTGGCATTCTTGCCCGGGTGAGGCCGGGGACCGACCAGTTAAGCAACCCTCGCCTCCAGCAGGACCATTGACCCCTAATTCCCACGCTCTAGACCACCGGCCGGCCAGCCATCCAGCCGAGCAGACAAAGATCATGTCGGTAAAGCAGCCCGGCCGGCCGGCCGGCCCAGTTTTCTACCCCAATCATCAGCCACTAACCTCTGAATGATCAGCCTACAAAATTTCTTATGGTTCATCAGCTTGCAACAAGCGTACTTAGCTCGTCAGTCCTTACAGGGAAGGAGGTCCGCATTTTGTAATGCCCCAAAGGGGGGCACTTTTTGCAGGGCACCTTTTTCCTCTCAAAAAACGAATTAAAAAGTTGTGCTTGGCTCTTGTATTTGGATTGATGCGCGGGTCGGTCAAAATCTAAACTCGGGAGTTTGTGCTCTTGCCGGCGGACGTTTGCAGTTCCGGGCCGAGAACCACAGCAGCCCTTTTTTCGTCAGAGCGAAAAGGATGGTGTGGCGCCGGTGCCAGTAAGATATTCCTGAAATTGGAAGCGGATGCAGCTGCTTGCAACGGAGTGGATGATGACGCCTCTCGGCTGGCTGGCTTGCTTGCCCATGATATTCGTCCGCTCGAGATGCGGCTGGCTGTGGCTGGGCTGGCTGTTGACGCCATGACGACGGCTGCCAAGTGCCCAGTAGTATATCTCCCTCTCTCTCTCTCGCCATACTTCCTCGTGTTGGAATCATCCTGACGCCGGAGAGGAGGCGTGGCATGTGGCATGTGGCATTTGGCATGGCTGCACTCATCCACTGCCACTGCCACTGCCCATCCCCGGGCAAACTCTACGTGTATGATTGAGCCTTTTGGGATCCTCCAAAACGTGGAGGGAAGAGAGAGAATTCCCGTGACTGTGAGGATGCCCAGAGCCAACTCTACAGTGCAGAATGGACCTGGCAGGAGGAAACACCACCCTAAGCACCATGACAACACCGAAAAACTTTCTTTACAGTCGTATTTTGTTAGCGGGGGCATCACAAAATGTCTCACAAGGAGTATGTTCGGTGCCTCGCACTAACAACGAGCGGTCAGTGGTTGGTAAACAGGAACCAAGGCAGCTAAGGAACTGGTCACAAAAACGCCGCTAAGCTGCCTCTACTTGCTGCATGTATGTATGTATGTCTACATGATCCAGCAAAACACACATTAGCAGCGTGGGAGGGAGGGGACCTGTTAGTTAAGATGGTCGGAACTCAGAACCAGGGCATCCACCAGATGTACATCTTGCCGAGGTTCTTGTGGGAGACCGCCTCCGCGATCAGCCGCCGCGCCTGCCCTTCAACGGAGAGCGGCAGGGAGGGAGCGGCGTTGACGCCCACCACGACGCCCTGGAGCCTCGCCGTGATGTTGGCGATGGCTCTCTGGATCATCATCCGAAACAAGAGGCGGATCAGGAAAGCGACACGGTTGTGTTAGCAACGATCAAATACTAATAATATCTATTTTTTTAGATAAAGGATGTTGATGACACCTGCGCTTGCGGATTTCGGACCTCCCCTCCGCTGGACTTGTGGGCTTTGGTCCACTCCACTAGTGGGTCGTGGATGAAGGTCTCGAGGACCGTCATGAGCGCCTCCTTGTGGCCCCTGAGGACCGACAGAGTGATCTCGCAGACCTTCAGAAAGACGCCTTCGTACCCAGCGATGCCCAACCCATCGATCATGTTCTGCAATAGCAAATTCAGCATGCCAATCTTAGTAGTACTTGTAACGAAAATCGGATTCAATTCGTTGGATAAGCTGCTGAAAAGAAAGCGCAAAATAAGATTTCACTGCTTACTTGTGTAAGCCTGAATGGCACCACCTCAGGCTTCTCAAGCTGCAAACCCTTGTCAAACAAGCAACTGAAATCCACATGAACACAGTCCCCGGTCGTCGCGTCGATAAGGATGTTCTCGCCGTGCCTGTCACCAAGCCCCACAATGTGCCCAACCATTGACCAAACTGCGGCGGTATGCGCATATGCCACTCTGGCACGAAACCATGCAGCTGGTTCAGAGAATGTCGTCAAGAACCATTTGTGGAACACCGGGGGAAACAATGGAAGGATCTTAGTTTTCATCATCTCGTCTTCAGGTATTTTGCTGGCATGGCATACATCATATATCCTCTTCATCTGCGAGTTTGTTTTCATCCTGTCATACTTCCCGCAAGTTATGTATATGTCCTGAAGAATATGCCGAAGACCACGGGTGTTGGGCACCCATTCTACCAGTCCACAGTCTTCTGTAAGTGGAACCACGGCAAAGGTTCTGATATAAAGCTTCCTCCTGCGGCTCTCAGGAACTTTGGAGAGGAGACGATTGATCACAGCATTGAACTCCATCATGCGTGCATCCTTCCTAAGATCATCCTTCGGTTTACATAGAAATGGGCGAGCCACTCCATCGCTTCCGAGGAACACAACCTGAAGTTCAAAATGATCAAAATAGTACTTAAATGAGTGAGGTATTAGTTAGTTGAGACCCTTAACAATGAAAACTAATCATAAATGACAAAAAAAGTACTTAAATGAGTGCAAACAAGTGATCTGGACCCTTGATGCACGCCATATCCAACTAATGACTTGCAACCACAATACCATGATGCACGCCATCCATAAAAAAATGACTAGGACTACTTCCGTGCATAAACGTCAGTATATATTGACAATTGTTGCTCCTCAAACAGGCGTAATTATCAAGTATGGCAGTATTAAATATGTGCATGTGCATACCTTCTTTGGTTTCTGAAGGGAGGAAAGGATCTCTGCATCGTCGGCTATTCCAGCTATAGTAGGATGCTCAGAGATTGAAAAGGGGTGAAAAGTAGATTGACCTGACATATTTGAATCGTATGATGGCAGAGTTACAGTGAGAGCCTGTTGGATAGGTAATATAATTCCTAGGGGCATCATTCTTTTCAAGGAACTGAACTCAGTTGAGATATTTATTGACCTCGCCTTGGGCTGCCCTGGGTGAAAGCACAGCTTAATAAGATGTTCTATTAGAGAAGGAAACTGATTAAACAGCGCAACATAGTCGCTCCTCTTCCCAACACCCTTCTTTGCTAATTTTAATATTTGTGTAGCAGCCTCTCGTCTTGCAGAAACTGTTGACTTTGACACTGCAGCCATCATCCAAAGTGCTTGCTGAGGGTATGCCTGTAAAACCACCTGGATAATGTATCTTACAACTCTGACAAGTTCAGCATTCTGATGACAGATGCGAGATATCAACTGAGACAGCACAGTTAGCCACTGATAAGTTGGTAGATCCTTCGAGCACCCACGGACGACGGCTAACATCTGCATTAGATGGGCTGATTAGATCTCTTACACAGATTGAAAAAAATGAAGAAGAAAAAAAACATGTGAAACAGAATTTACCCTATCATGAACGACTTTCATTTCTGCACTTGGCCCTTCTTGGATGTATATGTTTCCAAATTCAAACCAAACCGTAAGTAACCTTGGTAGTGCTTGAAAAAGATTCTTGTGTCCTTTGTGAAGTCCTTTTGCATAACATAGCAAGACTGTTGGAACCAACTCCCACCAAGGCCTCTCTTTAGCTGGGGCACTTGCACTTCCAGCAGAGCCAGGAGTAACAGATCCAACTCCACCTGTGAATTTCTTATCTTCCTGACGTTTTCTAGCATCAACAAGTAAATCATCCAAAAACTTTGCCATGCAAAAGAAACCCTTCTCCCACTTGGGCCGCAACTCTGTTACTCTACTGTAGAGAGTTTTTATTTCCTCGCTCTGTTTTTGCCCTGTATTGTGGATCCATCTAGTATAAAGAAGAAGGGTTTTAGACACATCTGGATTCTCTTTTGATGCTTGTGTTGCAGAGATAGGCGCATTTGGCAATGCGAGAGAAAGGCTGGAAAGTGATGAAAGGACAGCATTTCCCAAAACCTCCGTGGGCATGTTTAGAAGCGTTTGCTGAAGTTCAGCTATAGCACTATCAGATTTCCGTATATTCCAGAGGTGCTTTGCCTTCTCCATGTGAACGTTTGGAGCACCTGAAGCATCTGCTTCCAGTATTGCACGGTGGGCTGTCTCATAATGACCAGCCAAACGGCAGAGCTTAGCGTACTGAAGCCAGCAGTTCCCAACTTGAGAATTCATATGACTAAGATTATAAACCATCCTTCGGAAAGCAAGCAAAGGCTCCCTTGCCCACAGAGACGATTGTGTACATTTAAGACGGTTATCCCAGTCTTTTGTTAACTTCAGAAAACTTGGATCATCTGCACTGAATGATTTGTCAAGAAATGACTCATCTCCCAGCAGGGAGTTGAAGTCTTCCAGCTCACACAGCATGTGGAGCTTGACAATGTAAGGATAGGCACGCATATACGAGTCCATGCCTGCTGCAGCCAACGGGACAAGCAACGCTTGCTTGGACTGGGCGATCTTTTCAGCAACCATAAACTGATCTTTTGTCGTCATCGCCTTGAATATTTTTGCTAGACCTATGTCAAACGAAGCACTGTTCTCCGTGCTACTGTACACAAGACCTTTGTCTGCCTCGGGTAGGTACTCATCCATGAGATCCCATCTTCCTAATCTCCAAGCTGCTTGCACACCTTGCATGCACCATGTTTTCTTATACTGAGGTATTCTGCCAACCAAACCATCCACATGCGCAATCATGGCTTGAAGGTGGCACATGTTTAGCGAACAGTTGAGAACATCACAATGTCTGTGGACAGAATCAGGTTCCATCTGCAAAGCATGTTCACATAGTGTTAGCACTTCAGCCCAGTTTCCAGCTTTCTCGTTGATGATAAGTTGATCTTGTAGGCTTGACGAATTCCTCAGATTAGCTAAACCTAATAGGCCATCAGGCTCATCCAATCCTCCATATATTTCCATCAGAAAAGAGATGTCATCATCTGAAAAAGTGCCACTACACTCTGCAGCTGGATTAGAGGACCCGGACTTCTCTCGGACATGAGATTCGAAATATGCTAGAGCACGAGCATGAGCTTGACATCTAAAAGAGGTCTTAGCTAGAGTAACTTTAGGTATAGCAGCCAACAGCTCAGCAACATTGCTACACTGCACCAGCAATTGATCTTGGCCGTTATTAGAACAGGTTTCATCGTTCAATTTACCTGCTTGCCTCCCAGCCATGGCATTATTAGACTGGGATAGAGCAATTTCCTGCTTGAGATCATCAACCCATTGCCCAAGATTATCAAGTAAAGTGAAGATGGCTTGAACACAAACCTCACTCTGGCCCCCAGTAATACCGTGAACAATAGCCCCACTACTTTCTGAAGCAGCTGCATTGAGAACAGACAATATTTCATCAGTGATGCTTTGCCGAGCCTCTGGAGTTCCATAGCAAACAGCATTTAAAACCAAGTAAGGTAGGAGATAGAGCGCAGTTGGCATGTCATGCCGAACAATTCCTCGGCATGCACTGAAAATACCATAGCGCGATCCAGTTGCGTGGGATGTCAACTTTCTAATCCAATAATATATCCACCTTCTGAAGGACATTGTTGGGCGGTATATTGGGCCAAGTAAAGCAGCATCATTCACACTAGGAAGATGAAATCTTGATGTCAAGCATGGCGCAATTATTTCCTTAACATAACTAGAAAAACGTCCCCACAACTTCTGACCCCTTCTGCTCATTTCACAACTACTTGAATCTTCCCCATTATCTTCTTTGGGTAAAGACTGACAGCCAGCCAATTTTAGTAGCTCTTGAATAGCCAAGGCAGCAGAATCTTGTACTGTTGTGTCGGAAGCTGCTCTGAATGCCCTTGCAAGATGCTTGTGGATCAACTCAAATATAAGATCATCGTCTGAACATTCAATCTTAAAGCGCTCACACGAAATTACCTTGAACTTAGCAGGATCAACTGCACCCAGTGCACCAAGACAATCTGCACAAACTAGTTTCAGCCTCTGGCCAACCATTGTCCTTGACTCCTCAGCACATCCTTTAAGTAAAGCCATAATTAAAGCACTTATTACATCCAAATCAGAAATATCTTCACCAATTATAAGTGCAGTAACATCCTCCCGTTTGGCCTTGAATAATTTACTCAACTCACATGCTACCATGTACCTTACATTCAAGCTCTCATGATTAAGACCATCAACGGCATCCTTTAGATGATCTTGCAGAGTCATTGATCCTCTGGCTTCCTGTATTACTTTGTTTACTTCCGACAAAGATGGTAAGTTGGGTAGCAATGGCAATTCACGTATATGTTGTTTAAGCAACTTACTGTTTTTCACAACCAGTTCTTCTAGGATTTCAACAATTTTTCTCAGATGCACAGAAGGGCATTCTCTGCACTTCTCTAAAGATGGAATGAAAGCAGCTACAACTTGGGACATAACATACTTGATACTGGTCGATGATACCTCAGCCAATTGCTTTATGAAAAAATGTAACACATCAAGACCATCCATTTGAAGAGCTTCCTTATCAGTGGCAAATATCAACAGAACCATAATCTTCGGTGCATGTGTACTCAAATAAGGGCCCATCATCTCAACTAACTTCCGTATACGCTGGAGACTTTGTTTTTGAAGCTTCAAGTCATCAGAATGAAGCATCTTCTTGTCAATGCTATTGAGAAGTCTGACAAAATCATTCTTCAAGAACTCAGGAAGGGTGTCATTCCCTGTCAAAATTCTTGCAATATTCTGTATTGTTGGTGAAATTCTTGTTGTCCTGAAAATTGAAACACCATTAAAACTCATTCAAACTTATGCCTAATTGCAAAGGAAGTATCTAGAGAAATATGTCTACAATGAAAAGAAAAGCTACCTTCTATCGGTCGCGATATGATCAGATTCCCCAGGAAAACATATGATCTCATCAAGCAGTGTTGGCAAAGCAGCTGCAAATATTTCTTTGCTATCACTTCCCGTTTCGGTGTGATAAAACTGTAGAACAGACGGCAAGTGCTGCCCATCTTCATAGAATAGAGCAAACGAAAGCACTTTAGGTAGTGAATTAACAATCAATGGTACTAGCTCAGTGTTTAGATGGTTTGCCAGTTCATGCAGAGTAATAACAGCTTGGTCATTGTCTGGGTGAGACACAATAAGCTTTGGTATAACTGATGGAACCATTCTCCTAATCAGCTCTTCAGTCTTAATCCCAAGAACAGCCTCAGCAAATTCACTAATCACTACAGGATGATTTAATAGTCTAGATGAAAGATAGTCATATAAATCATCTCTAACATGGAAGTTATTCGAGAGGAAGAGTTCTATTCCTTCTTTGAAACTGTAAGTGCAGCATCTGTGAAGTAATCTTGATGCCGTCTTCCTTACAATGGGATCATGGTTATCAAGCTGAGCAATAAGCAATACAAATGAGCAGAAAAAAACTTCCCCTTGAGTATCACTGGCTTGCATAATTGTAGCAGTAGACTCCAAAAGTGTCAGTAGAACATGAGAATCTTCAGCTTCCGCAAAAGCTTGCTTTATTTTGTCCATGAACTTAAGCTCCTTAGTCCCTCCCTCCATTCCCAGTTCATCCGAGAACAAAATGTCCATGACTCTGTTTTCCAAAAAGCAGCATACTACAAGAGAAAATGCATCTCTGACATCTTTCATTCCATTAAGTAGCAGAAAATCAATACACTTTACCCACTTAATTTTCATCTCAAGTAAAACCTCTTTGCTAGAATGTCTCAGTACTCGTGGCAAAACTTCAACCATGGAAATGATACATTCTTTGGAAGTCTGTGCATATAGGAACTTGAAAAAAAGTGTGTGGGCCTTAAAAATATTATGTTTCAAGGCAACATTCTCAGCTTCTAGTACTGCCATGTCCACAACAGAAATCTGCTCTTTAGTATTGACAGTTCTGTTATCACAGTGAGGGCACCAGAAACCTTTCAAGAGAAGATCCAATGTCGAGACTGGTTGCTTAGAGTCCTTGTCCATGAACAGCTTGCAACTGTTTCCCGCTTTGTCAGTAACATCAGTTGTTCCATTTAAACAAGATAGGAAACCAAGTGAAAAGGCAACACATTTCCACACTTTGTCATCAGATCCTAAATCACCAAAGAACCTGAAGGAAAAAAAACGACTAGAGGTTATCAGATCTTACAGAAGAACTATAAAACAAATTAAGTGCATTGTGGTATAAGAAAATCTGAATTTATTAATTTTTCCTCAATCAAGGGAATGCCTTCAATAATATTTGGTAATCATAACCCAACGAGAAATTTACTGTTTTGGTTCAACAAAAGGCAAGGTGGAAAATGCATAATCTAAAATCATGGTAAAGCATATTTACTCACTCAAGTTTCTTGAACATCACTCCAAGCATGCTAGGACCAGAATACAGTACAATAATGGGCAGAGACATAAGAGCCTCATTTTGAACCTCCACAGATTCACTATGGATAGCCAGTTCAAGGAGTTCAAGGTCACAATCAATATTCAGTCTGCTGCCAATCTTAGCAATAACTTGTACCACAAGGCATTTTAAGTTCCAGTCTAAGGATGTTTGAGTGGAAACATGACCGTCAGACCACACCCTTTTCAGCAAGCTGATGAGATCAACATATAGTGGATAATCTAAATCTTCACTGCGATCACCAATCAGCCGAGCTTCATCTCCAAACAGTTTAGAGTCTCCAGGATGAAAGGCTACATAGACATTTCGACAAAAGTAAACATTAAAAATGAGAAAAGGAGAGCCATATCACCATGTACTCGATAAAATTTGGTCTGGCATAAGCTCAAAGCAATGAGCTTGTAAGTTTATCCCGGGATAATGGGATCAGCAGATCCCTTGTTCATATTTATACATGTCTGAAAGGTCCAGGTTCCTTCTATGTTCTAGATGATTTGACAGGGATGGATGGATTGTGGGGTTTACAAGCAGGTCTTACACAAATAGCTCACCAAAATTGTATTTAATGATCTACCTTATATGATGAACAAGCCATAAGCCCAAGAAGTTGTATAAACACAAACAAGGACTTAAAACACAAAACAGGATCATAGAAACCTTGAAAGTAATATTAAGAAATTGCACAGTTGTTACAGGCTTATAGCAAAGCTACCTAAGATCTCAAACATAATTCATGTAAGTTGAAACATGGCATGTACAAAATGCAAAACATGGAGGAAAACCTTACATCGGAGAAGCATTACAGTCTGAAGAGCTCTGAAATATAGTAACATGTCAAACGAAAAGAAACATTTCTCGGTTGCCTGCATCGTTCACTAATGGTTAGGATGTTAAGTTCAAAAACGATGAAAAGCTAAATAAATTTATGCAGCTTTATCATGATTTCTGCCTACCTGCTTGCAAATCCAAGGGATCCAGGAGAGAACTTGCTTAGAAATACTAATAAACAGACTTGTCTTTGGGTTAACACAGAATGAAAGAGAAAGAAGACTAAGCACTTGTATAGCAATATCAGGCTCCAATGGATAAGCATTATGATTGTCAGGTGACAGGAACTTAATACGTGAATTTAGTGACAATTGAAGATCATAGGCATAATCTTTTGCTAGTTCATGTCCTATGCCAGCAGGAGATAATTTAGTCATAAATGAACCAATGGTTGATCGTGATTCAGACATCTTTTGACGTTTGTACAAAGTATTTTCCTGGTTCTGAGCTACTCTTTTCTGGCCGACTTTTGGCAGGTCAGATACTTCAGATTTTTCCTGAAAGCTACCTCGATCATCACTGGCATCCACAGACACCGAACTCTGACCAAATTTGTCAACAACCAGTCGAATGCATTCAGTCACTTTGTCATAAGGCTTGGGCAAGTAGAGCAACTTCAGAAGGATCTCTGGTTTCCATACTTGTGGGGAGCAGACTTCGACTATTCTCATGTACGCATTGCACATCGCAGCCTGCAAAAGGTAGCATTAGTAGAGAGAAGTACCCAAAAAACCTGGGAAAAGCAAGTTGCTAACCTGAAGCTCTGAGCTTCTGCTGGTCTGTACTGCTCTTGTGAAAACATTGACAATATCAGCAGCCGTAGATTCAACAATATAACCAGGACACGAAGAATGCAGAGCATGAAGACATGCACCCACTGATAAGTCATAATCTGGATCTCTGCAGAAATAAGATGAAACGTTATGCTATTTGACAGTGTTTGTGCACACTCCCATAATATCCATGACAATATAAAACCTACATCACATGGTATTTAAGGCTTTTAATATTAGGCAGAGCGAGCCAGTACATTGCTATACGGTATCTTCTTAAGGTCCCCAGCTGTAACTCTTTTGTAGAATACTTCCTTGTTATAATAAAAACAGTTTATGGAAAATGTATAGCTAACTGATTCAATAACTATCAGTACCACTACCAGTTTCACCAGTATAGTGTTGTTTAACTAAGAGAATTTACCAAGAAAAAAGACTACTATGTATGAAACTTACCCAGAGAAGGCAAACATATTAGCATTCTTGAACAAAAAGGGGAAGGGTACATAATTCCTGGCTAAAAAAGAGCAAAATATAATCCAGCATTACAGATTTGCACTCTATGCTTCTTCCAAGTGCCAAATATTCCTTCTCTACATTACTGTTACACTGACTGACACTTAGAGATAAAGATCTGATTCATAGGAGAGGTACGTATAGATCAATATGCTTTGCTTCCAATACAACTAGGAGCCTACAATTGGTTCTTCTTAAATCACATAAATATGAAGAAAACAAAGTATGGACCAAGGCGTCACAAGCAATACAAAACATAAATATCAGTGGGCAAATATGCTAAACCAGAAAGCCAAGACCGGGGAACAAAATGATATAATAAAGCATCTAAACTATTGTTTCATAGATTCCTTTCACAGTAAAACAGACCTGAGGAATATCCGCAACATCTTGTTACTTTTGACCGCTCCACATGACATGACTGGAGCGATTGTAATAATCTAGACTAGAAGAAAAAGATACGACAAGAGCATACCTGATACTAGAAAGCTCATTAACATCTTGGCTTAGAATCGATGTGATTGAGCGAATAATAGTTTCCGTAGGAAGAATCTCAACAGTCATCACCGTTGCAACGATCCGCGCAAAATCAAAACAAACCTGTTGCACCAAATTGATTAATCAATGTGTCGAAGGTACATAGGTATAACCGAAAACGCACAAAGGTTCAAGGTTAAATACCAACCTTGTGCAGGGATTCATCCCCATAACAGAGAATAGAACAAGCAGCAGAAACAAATGGCATGGTAACAACCCCTTCAACATGCAGGGTACCATCTGTAAGGCATTTGTTGATGAGTCTAATTAATGAAGTGGCAAATGAACACCATCTCATGTCACCAGACAGATCAATCAGCACGCCAGGTCCATTTTTAGGCTGGAAGCTCTCTGGGAGGTCACTGAAAATCGCAGGGGACTCCAAAATGTCCGAGAAGGATCCACAGAAGCATTTTAAAAGACATCCACTCTCCGTGTGCTTTGATGCCACATACTGTAGATCTGTTAGATTCGACAAGAAGTTCAATTCCAGTCCTCTCTGCGCAACCTAATAAACTGGAGTACTCAACAAACTGAAATTGTACAACGATAGCTAAATAAAGTGAACAGAATCACAGGCCTTCTACTGCAACCATCGCATCCAGGAAGAACTGCCTGTAGGCCTCCCGGTCACCGGTGCGGAGAAGTGAGAGGAGAGACCAAACCGGCTCGAATATAATTGACCTGCAACGATGAAGAAACCAAACCGGGCGTATGTAAACAACACATAGCACCTGATGACGCACATATAACCAAACTATTTAGTAGGATAAAATAACCAAACTAGCATCATCGGTTGAAATTGAAGATGCCCAGCATTACTAGATTTACAAATCTATCGGTTGTTCAAACAGGCAGCATTTTCCCATTCCAACATACAACCCCAAACTAGATGTTGCTTCCTCTACCGCGCACACGACATCAGCTAAATTCACCCCGTGTCTCACACGTGGATGCAGTAATACTTCGCAATCGAGTGCTTAAATCCATGTGATTTCCCATGTGGGGAGCGATTGGACTAGGGTTTAAAAGGGGGGAAGAGCAGGGGAGCGCTTACTGGTAGTCGGGGTCTGCGAAGAGGGGGAGGATGCGGCCGATGACGCGGATGACCTCGGCGGGGCGGCCGTTGGAGAAGACCCTGGGGAACCTGTGCGCCGTGTAGGTGAGCAGCCTGAGCACCACCGACGTCTCCATCTCGGTCGCTGCATCGATGGGTCAGTCAGTCACAGAGAATGTGAGCGGCGGCCCAGTCGCCGCCGTGACCCGCGCCGGGAGGGGAACGGGGCCGCGGGAGGAGGGAGGGGAGGGGAGGGGCGTACCGGTGGGGGCGGGGAGGACGTGGTCGCGGAGGAGGCTGGGGAGGACCTCGCGGAGCTTGGCCTCGTAGTGGGCGGAGGCCGGGGCGGCGGAGGAGGAGGAGGAGCCCGCGATGAGCGCGCGGAGCTCCTTGATGTGGCCGGCAAAGTTCGACATGGCCGGCCGGCGGTGGTCGCCGCCGCCGGAGCCGGAGCGGGAGGGTTCGTCGGCGGCGGCGGCGCCCTTTCCCTCCTTATAATTTCGAAACGGAATTCGAGAACTGCTGCCCTTTCTCCCCCCTTTCCTTTCCTTTTCTTCGTCGTCTCTCCTTTGTTTGGAGCGTGGTCGTCGTTTGTGTTGGGCCCAATCTGAAGACGGACGATGATGATGGATGGATAGCCTCGGCCCGCACACAGCTCCCCACCTTGGGCTGGTTTGAAACTCAAGTTGGGCCTAAAATGTCCTTGTCTTTTCCGAGACTCACTCATGGGCGTCCTTGCGAATATCCTATTTGCCGCTCGCTGCGGCAAAATATTTGTTCGCATTTTGAAAAATATACTACTCCCTCCGTCCCAAAATGTTCCTGTTCCAAAAAAATGTTCCTGTTCCAAAAAAATGTTCATGTATTCAAAAATTGTCGTATTTCCAAAGTTATTTCTGATTTTCAGCCTCCATTTTAAAATTTGTTTCTTTGTTTTTTGTTTCTTTTTTCTCTCTGTTTATCTTTCCTTTTCAATTTCATTTTTCATTTTCAGATTTATTTTTCTTTTTCAAAAATGTTCGCATTTTACAAATTTTGTTCGTTCTTATGGAAAATGTTCCTGTTCTCAAATTTTGTTCATAAATTTCTAAATTTGTTTGCTTCGTTTTAAAAAATGTTTGGTAATTCAAAAAATGTTCACCTTTCTAAGTTTTGTTCACAAACCAAAAGTTATTTGTTTTACAAAAAGTTCCCATATTTAAAAATTTGTCCGGAAATTCAAAAAAATGTTCACATGTTTAAATTTACTTCATAAATTAAAAAAATGTATGGAAATTTCAAAAAAACAAATGTTCCTATTTCAAAATTTTGTTCACAGATATAAAAATGTTCTAGAACTTCAAAAATTGTTCCCGTTTTTGCATATCTATTCAAAAGTTCGATCCCTTGCCCACAAATTTTATTTTTAAAAGAAATTTGGCGAACTTGTTTTATCTTTTTCGCGGTTGTCTATAGTGCTTTCAAACTCACGCCACAATTCTTCCAGAGTAGCTCTCTTGTCGTAGTGGTTGCGCATCGCGGGCAACTTTAGCAGGTCGCAGATTTGATTTCTAGTTAGTTCACCCTTTTTCTTTTTGCGGTTTTTCAATCCGCCAAAGACAAGGAATGGGTCGGCCCCAGTTGACCTGTCTCCTGTGCGAAATTGCGCCTCTTTGCCGCATTAAGCGGCACATAGGAGGTCCCACACCCTTGTGTCTCGCGGGAGGAACTAATCAAAGAGTGCTTGTTTTGTGAGCCTCCTCAATGGTCCTTTGGTGGCGTGCTCTCAGTGGCCGTCACGTGTCGCGCTTTGGGCCCTTCTTTGATTTTTGAGTTTTTATTTTTGGCAGGAGGCATGGATTTGCTTTCGTATGAGGCATGGTCGTGCCTCTCGTAAACAAAAAAAAATGTTTTTTTCACTAGAGGCATGGTCGTGCCTCTTTGGAAAAGGAAAAAATGCATTTTCTTCGTGCCTCTTTTGTAAAAGGAAAAAAGTGCTCTCGGTTCGGCTTTTTCGTCCGGTTTTTCTGTTTGTTTTTTTCATGAAAAAAATCATCAATAATTATCAACATTGGGTCTAGTTTTGAACATCTCGACGTGGGGAATCCAATGGTGAAAACAGTTCGAGATTTGGATGCACGGTTTAAGAGATAAAACATTTTAAATAAACGAATCTACGAAAAAAGTTGTTGGGATTCCCCCAAGCAGAAAGGTGAAGCAGCAAGTACCAAGGTTTCCCTCAGTTAAGAACTAAGGTTTGTCGATAGAAGCTTCTAAGCTACACAGGTCAACAACACCTGCATATAAGACACAATCAAAATTTGTCCCGAACATGGCAAGAGGGATGTCAAGCCCCTTGTCTTGCTAGTTACAAGGTAAAACACAAGTGATACAGATAGATAATAGCAAAAAAGTAAATGGCAAAATAGTGGCAACTGTGTGTAGAAAAATTAAGCAATGGAGAATAGACGGGGGGAGGGGTGAAATGTCTCCAAGGTACCTATAATTTTTAATTGTTTCATGCTATTATATTATCAATCTTGAATGTTTTATATACATTTATATGCTATTTTATATCATTTTTTAAGATTAACCTATTAACCTAATGCCCAGTGATAGTTCCTATTTTTTCCTTTTTCCTTTTTAGAAAATTAATATCAAACGGAGATCAAACAGAAAAAAAAATCTTTGGATTAATTTTTCTGGACCACAAGGGACCCTAGAAGCTTCGGGGGGAGACCAAACAAGATACAAGAGAGCCACAAGCTCGAGGGGCGCGCCCCATGAGTTTGTGTGCCCCCCGCACATTACTAGGGAAAAGGCTAGCAGCAGCGTGGGTTTTAGATGTATCAGTAGCGCGGGGATATGCGCTACTAATAAGGCGCTACAGCTAACACATAGCAGTAGCGCGTGCTCACCGGCACTACTGCTACACAAGTGTAGCAGCAGCGCTGTTAGCGGAAGCTCGCTACTGCTAGTATCTCTAAGCGCGCTTTGCCTGGACGCACTACTGCTATCGCGGCGCTGCTGCTAACTTTTATACACCCGCTACTGCTAATTTAAGTAGTTTTTTTTGGCATATTTATTTTGTATTTGAACAGACTTTATAGAAGAATCTTTAGCACATAAAAATGTCATCATGATACACATATAAATGCCTGCGAGACCACAAATGTAATCATAGCATGTACATACAAATAGTCTCATCATAATCATCATCCAACACAAAGTGATATCTTGTCATCATCTCAAAAATAGCGATACATACAAGTCTCGAATACTTGCAACTACAACAACGTCATCCATCTAAACAAAGATATACGCAAGAAGTGCTATCACTATGAGTGAGAGCGGAACTATGCAGTACATGAGGTGGCGGTTACGAGTCCTCTCTCGCGCTAGCGTGAACCTCAAGTAACTAGCTTCTCCTTCTTGTCTGCTTTTGAAGCCTTTATGGCTGGCGCCCGTGAACCCATTCACTTGCGCCTGACACTCATGCCACTCGTTGTACACCCCCGGAACCTTCCCTTTGTACACGACATAGCAATTCCATCTCGCCATCAAGAAACTAGGTACCTGTTAGAGATGCATGTTCATGAAGAGGATGTACAATCATATATATGCAACAAAATATACTAGAGCAACACCGAAAAAGAAAGGGTTAGCAACTAGATGCAACATACAGTACGCAAATTAATTAACTAGAGGTACGCAGGTCATCGTACGCAAACTAACAAAGTAGCGTTACGCAAGTTCGGCAGGGACCGTGGACATCACAAAGTTTCATCGCTACAAAAAGCATACAAGTTCAACCGACACATATCATCATCATCGGCATCATAAATCACTAGAAGTTCCATCCTTCCATATCATCGAGGACGAACCCTAGCTTCTTGAACGGCGTGAGGTCTAGACGTTGCATGCCTATGCGAGTTCGGACGTCAGCTCGCGATATAGGGCCGTGGTGGAACATCCCCTTCTCATCGACGACTTCTTTCATGATGATCGTCGCAATGTCGCTTTGGATGCGAAAGAAGTCATCTCTAAGTTTATAATCCGCTTCTCCATGAGATTCTAGCCACTTGTGGATATGATCATCATTTCTGCTGTTAATGCAAAGCTTTTGGTGATCCGTGTTGAACTGAATCATGAGATGGACGATGTAGAATTCATCCTTCTTACTTGGTTTTGGGACATGGATGCAGGAGAAGTTAGTTTTATGCGCGAAACCCATCTTCTTGTTCCTTTGTTTCTTGATCTGCACGTGGCCACCTCTAAAGCTGAAGCCTTGGAGAGCATCATCTAGAATATTCATTATGTGGGTGTAGTCTTTTTTCTCGTAGTCTCTGGAAGGGTCAAAATACACGGCGTGTGAGACTTGCGGGTAAAAAACGATAAGGACGGCGCGCCCGTTGCTGCGGGGAAAAGACACCTCAAATTATTCCCCATATGAGAGAGAAGGAATGATTGAAATGTACGAAAGGGTTGTTCGGAACTGACTTACTTTGGATGATAAGGCACGAGGACAATTTTCCGGTCCTTATTCTGTACCATGAAGTTTTGGAGGTACTCCCTAGCAGTTTCATGCTCAAAGTAGCCGAGACTCAAGAAAGACTCGTGCATGTAGTACGGATCCGCCACACGGATTTGCGAGACTTCTTCACTCTTCATGACGGAGCTCATATGTAGCGCAAAAAGGCGGACGATAGTAAAATCAAGCCGCCTTGTTAGAAACATCTCAAAGATATGGTCAAAACACAGGAAGAACACCTCCGCGGGCCGTGTGTCGACGTAGCACTTCCCCTCAGGCACTCGAGCCGCGTATGTCGGAATCCTGGATCCTTTGAGGCTAGTAGGCTTTTCTCAGTCGACAGCACATGGTCGTGCAGTCTCCTGAGATCCCCTGATAGTGCCTCCAGCGGTTTCGGCGGTAGCATCGGCTCACCCGTGAGATGGAACATGACCGCACCTTTCACGGGTACACGGTCTTCAGAATGCATCGTCTGGCTGCTATGTGTTCTGGCTTGTTTGGAGGCAGTTACCTTCCCCGATCTCTTCCTCTCCTTTTTCTTGGGCACACCTTCCAGACCCTTCCTTAACCCCTGCCCCAGTGTTCCCGGGCTAAGTACTGTACGACCCTCGCGTCCGGCTAGTTGAGCCTGTGTTGAGGCGGCATCTTCAGGCGTGTCCTGTGAGGATTTCATGAAGAGAGACTTTTTGCAATCCATGCTACGACCCTGCCCGGGCATACCATCCATATCCTCATTAGCAAGCTGATAGCCCGATTCGTCATATGGTTGACTCATCATATCTATGTCACAGTCATACGCGTTTGTATTGAGGTAATCCATAGGGTCGACCTCCGTCTCATCATCCATTCTCTGTTCTACAGGAGAAATTACATCAGCCAATACTATTGCACCCCCTTCATCATGTCGTCCGCCGCTCTCACCCGGCACTACAGGAGCTGGTAATTGCATAGGCGGGGTGGTGGTCTCCGCACATGCTTGTTGATGTGTGGTAGTTATTGGTGTGCTCTCGGCCGGCTCTAGACGAATAAGATTCTTCGGCCATAGCAGCACCCAATTCTAGCAGCTTCCAATCCGCGGCGGGGTCTCGTCGTCTACTCCCACATGCTGTACTGGAGGAGGCAAATCCTCGTGCCCCGATTTCACACTGGTCAAGCTAACCCTGAAGTGCCCAGCGGGGATCGGCTGGTTGTGGAACGTGCGTTGAGAGGGGTCCATTATCACCCCCTTTCCCACGTCCACCTTCTGGCCTTTGATCAAGTAGAGTATGGTGCACGGGGTTTCTTTCGCCTGCAAACACATATGTCTGTGGCGTAAAACAACCGAAAGGCAACAAAAATGGAATATTATATATATATATATATACATACATATATATATATATATATATATATATGTTGGTGCGACATGTAATTACCATGACGACGTCGAGCTCAGCCAAAGACGAAGGCCTACCTAGCGCGCCTGAGACTGAGGACGGGCTGCTATGAGTGGGAGCGCCTGCTAGAGGAGGCCCGGTTGCGTGAGCAAGTGATGGTGCGATGGTGTTGTTGTTCATGGAGTTGCTTCCGACGAAACTGGGCAACGGGAAATCATGTACCGTCTTGTCTGGATTTTCCTTCGCCTAGTTGATGATAACTAGAACCAAGTTAGTAGCGAAATCATTTCTGCAGGCAGTTACAGCTGCATTGACTGCCTGCTGTAGCAACTCATATTTGTCCTCGACTGCTTTTTTCGCGTCCTCAGCTGCTTTTTTCTCGACCGCAAGCTTCACCTTCGCGTCGATGTCCGCCTGACTAAACTTCTTTTTCTGCTTCTTGGCCTCCGGGCCCTCTTTGTAAAACACCTTCCACGTGGCGCCGTCTCCAGCGCCGTGCACACGACCATATTGCGACCGCTGGTCCAAAGGGAGTCCCTTAAGTTTGTTCAAGGCCCGGTTGAGAGGGGTGTCCCACTTGGGCCTCATCGGAGAAGTAGGGCTTTCGGCTGCAAGCTGGTGTTGCTTCTCCAGTAGTCTAATCAATTTCCTCGTGATCTTGTCCGTGTAAAAAACCTTTTTCTCCTTGTCCCACTTGTAGCGGGCCCTGATGAAGTCATGCTCCAAGGGGTTGGTGAACTTCGCGAAGGGGTCTGGGAGACCCCGGCTTCACGTTCCGCGTCCTCCTTATCCCATATGGGCCTTTTACCGAGGTAGCCACGGCTTCCGAGGCGATGCTTCCCCGTGTTCCTTTGCTGAAGGCTCTTGAATTTCGCAGCCTTAGCCTTGGCTGCCTCGGTAGTGCAAGTCTCCTTGAACTTTTCGAACTCCTCTTCCGTAAGTGTCGGATTTTCCTCCAGAATCTTGGACAGGGGTTCATCAGCCTCAATAGCTCGTTTCACCCTCCCTTTCCTGGAGGCTAAATCATTGCTGAACATGCCCATGGCATGATTGTTAATCTTTTTCATCTTCGGATCATCCCACGGTTGTTCTATGTTATCATCCCGGTCGGGGAACTTGAATCTCTTGTGCAACTTCGTTAGGAGCAACTGCGTCAAATGTTCTTTACTCCTTAAGTCATCGTCGTTGATGCTCGCGCATTCCTGTAGGATGCATCCTACTTGATTCCCATAGCACTTGCGAGGTTCTTCCGGCTCTAACGGCTCAAACTTGCCAGGTGCCATCTTTGTGATCACAAGTCGTCCAATCCCTAGTTTGTTAGGCTTTCGTATCCTCTGCTTCTTATGCTTCCTCTTTTCGATAGCGGCATCGGGGCCGGTACCTTCCCCGCCGGTACCTTCCCCACCGAAACGGGGCCGCGGGAGGAGGGAGGAGGGAGGAGGGGGAAGGGGACGGGCGTACCGGTGGGGGCGGGGAGGACGTGGTCGCGGAGGAGGCTGGGGAGGACCTCGCGGAGCTTGGCCTCGTAGTGGGCGGAGGCCGGGGCGGCGGCGGAGGAGGAGGAGCCCGCGATGAGCGCGCAGAGCTCCTTGATATGGCCGGCGAAGTTCGACATGGCCGGCCGACGGTGGTCGCCGCCGCCGGAGCCGGAGTGGGAGGGTTCGTCGGCGGCGGCGGCGCCCTTTCCCTCCTTAATTTCAAAATGGAATTCGAGAACTGTTGCCCTTTCTCCCCCCCCCCCCCTTTTCCTTTTCTTCGTCGTCTCTCCTTTGTTTGGAGCGTGGTCGTCGTTTGTGTTGGGCCCAATCTAAAGACGGACGATGGATGGACAGCCCCGGCCCGCACACATCTCTCCACTTTGGGCTGGTTTGAAACTCAAGTTGGCCCGAAAATGTCCTTGTCTTTTCCGAGACTCTCACTCATGGGCGCCCTTGGGAATATCCTATTTGCCGCTCGCTGCGGCAAAATATTTGTTCGCATTTTGAAAAATATGTTAAAAGTTTTCAAAAAATGTTCCTGTTTCCAAAACAAATGTTCATGTATTCAGAAAATGTCGTATTTCCAAACTTATTTCAGATTTTCAACAAGATTCTCCATTTTAAATTTTGTTTCTTTGTTTTTTGTTTCTTTTTTCTCTCTGTTTATCTTTCCTTTTCAATTTTGTTTTTCATTTTCAGATTTCTTTTTCTTTTTCCAAAAATGTT
The DNA here is from genome assembly GCF_018294505.1 of Triticum aestivum. Lineage (NCBI taxonomy): Eukaryota > Viridiplantae > Streptophyta > Magnoliopsida > Poales > Poaceae > Triticum > Triticum aestivum. Next base: position 732,084,204 of record NC_057813.1, read on the forward strand.
CGCATTTTACAAATTTTGTTTGTTCTTATGGAAAATGTTCCTGTTCTCAAATTTTGTTCGTAAATTTCAATATTTGTTCGCTTTGTTTCAAAAAATGTTCGGTAATTCAAAAAATGTTCACCTTTCTAAGTTTTGTTCACAAACCAAAAGTTATTTGTTTTACAAAAAGTTCCCATATATTAAAAATTTGTCCAGAAATTCACAAAAATGTTCACATGTTTAAATTTACTTCATAAATTAAAAAAATGTATGGAAATTAAAAAAAACAAATGTTCCTATTTCAAAATTTTGTTCATAGATATAAAAATGTTCTAGAACTTCAAAAATTGTTCCTGTTTTTGGAAATTTATTCAAAAGTTCGATCCCTTGCCCACAAATTTTATTTTTAAAAGAAATTTGGCGAACTAGTTTTATTTTTTTCGCGGCTGTCTATAGTGCTTTCATACTCACGCCATAATTCTTCCAGAGTAGCTCTCTTGTCGTAGTGGTTGCGCATCGTGGGCAACTTTAACAGGTCGCGGATTCGATTTCTAGTTAGTTCGCCCTTTTCTTTTTGCGGTTTTTCAATCCGCCAAAGACAGCGAATGGGCCGGCCCCAGTTGACCTGTCTCCTGTGCGAAACTGCGCCTCTTTGCCGCAGTAAGCGGCACATAGGAGGTCCCGCTCCCTTGCGTCTCGCGAGAGGAACTAATCAAAGAGTGCTTGTTTTGTGAGCCTCCTCAATGGTCCTTTGGTGGCGTGCTGTCAGTCGTCGTCACGTGTCGCGCTTTGGGCCCTTCTTCGATTTTTGAGTTTTTGCTTTTGGCAGGAGGCATGGATTTGCTTTCGTATGAGGCATGGTCGTGCCTCTCGTAAACAAAAAAATATGTGTTTTTTTTCACTAGAGGCATGGTCGTGCCTCTTTGGAAAAGGAAAAAACGCATTTTCTTCGTGCCTCTTTTGGAAAAGGAAAAAAGTTCTCTCAGTTTGGTTTTTCGTCCAGTTTTTCTGTTTGTTTTTTTCATGAAAAAATCATCAATAACTATCAACATTGGATCTAATTTTGAAGATCTCGGCGTGGGGAATCCAATGGTGAAAACAGTTCAAGATTTGGACGCACGGTTTAAGAGATAAAACGTTTTGAATAAACGGATCTACGGAAAAAGTTGTTGGGATTCCCCCAAGCAGAAAGGTGAAGCAGCAAGTACCAAGGTTTCCCTCAGTTAAGAAGTAAGATTTGTCGAACCAGTAGAAGCTTCTAAGCTACACAGGTCAACAACACCTGCACACAAGACACAATCAAAATTTGTCCTGAACATGGCAAGAGGGATGTCAAGCCCCTTGTCTTGCTAGTTACAAGGTAAAACACAAGTGATACAGATAGATAATAGCAAAAAAGTAAATGGCAAAATAGTGGCAACTATGTGTAGAAAAATTAAGCAATGGAGAATAGACAGGGGGAGGGGTGATATGTCTCCAAGGTACCTATAATTTTTAATTATTCTATGCTATTATATTATCAATCATGAATGTTTTATATACATTTATATGCTATTTTATATCATTTTTTGAGACTAACCTAATAACCTAATGCCCAGTGATAGTTCCTATTTTTTTCCTTTTTCCTTTTTAGAAAATTAATATCAAACGGAGTTCAAACAGAAAAAAAAAATCTTTGAATTATTTTTTCTGGACCACAAGGGACCCTAGAAGCTTCGGGAGGAGACCAAACAAGATACAAGAGAGCCACAAGCTCGAGGGGCGCGCCCCATGAGTTTGTGTGCCCCTAGCTCCGTTTGACCTAATCTAGGCCTATAAATTCCCAAATATTCCCAAACCAACAAAGAACTACCCGAAACACTTTTTCCGCTGTCGCAAACTTCTGTTCTTTCATGATCCCATTTGAAGGCCTTTTTCGGTACTCTGTCGGAGGGGGAATCGATCATTGAGGACTTCTACATCATTCTTGCTGCCTTCCAATTACGCGTGAGTAGTTTACCATAGATGTGACGCCCCCGATTCAATCATACACTAACCATACACGCAAACATGTACGATCAAAATCAGGGACTCACGAGAAGATATCACAACACAACCCTAAACACAAAAGAAAGACATACAAGCTTCATATTACAAGCCAGGGCCCTCGAGGGCTCGAATACAAAAGCTCGAAGCACAAGCGAGTCAGCAGAAGCAACAATATCTGAGTACAGACATAAGTTAGACAAGTTAAGGCTAACACAAAAGCAACACGATCGAAGAGGCAAGGCCTCCTGCCTGGGACCTCCTAACTACTCCTGGTCGTCGGCGGTCTCCATGTAGCAGTATCCGTCGGCGGTGGCATCTGGCTCCAGGGATCCACCATCTGGTTGCATCATCAGGAAAGAAGAAAGAAGGGGGAAAAGGGGTAGCACAGCAACTGTGAGTACTCATCCAAAGTACTCGCAAGCATGCGATCTATACTAAGTATGCATTGGTATCAAAAGGAAGGTTTGTATCTGTGGACTGAACTGCGGAATGCCAGAATAGAGGGGGAAGGCCTAGCCTATCAAAGACTAGCATCTTCAAGCAGCTCCGAGCATCTTGCAGCATGTAGGAGAGTAAAGAATAGCAGTTCATAATTAACAAGCATGTTGTAGCATTAACGCCCAGAGATCCTTCCTCGACTCCCTGCGAGAAAGCAATCCCGGAGCCACATATCCATCACATATCAAGTATCCATTTCTAGTTGTATAAGATCAGGATACAAGTCTGAACGTCCATTACCGTGGACACGGTATTCGAATATATGTCTTCCCTGCAGGGGTGCACCATGTTACCCAACATGCTCGATCACTCTGGCCAGACACACCTTTCTGGGGTGAATGCCCGGCCTCAGAAGATCAACACGTCGCAGCCCTACCTAGGCTCGGCAGAGAGGTCCCCGCCGGTCTACATCCTAAGCACTTCGGGGTCTTGGGCCCATCGCCCACAGCACTCTGGGCCGTTGTGAGCAAGGTACATACCAGCACCGCCTCGGATGGCCAGCACGATCCGACCGTGCCGCACTGCTAAACTGGACGTCTGACAAAGCTTCGGCTGATACTGCGACGTCGAGGCCCATATCTATTCTCGCGTGGTGGTTAGTGCGTAAAGGCCAGATGCCAACTCAAAACAAAATACCCAAACATGTTAGTGCATTATTAAAAGAAGTGACGGCTGTCGGGACAAGTCCGGAGCTATCACCCCCTCCCGGGTGATACCGCTAAATAGCCAGCCGCCACCGTCACATCGCACGGGTGCTCTCCTGGCCCGCCCAGCTTTCACAACGGTCTCAAGGGAAGTCAAGGTAATTGTGTGTCCAGACATCAAGGGGAAAACCCGAGGAATCACCCCCGGCGGATTCCACTCGATGTAATCATCAAGGTGAACGTAAGAGGAACCACCCTCGAGGTTCACACTTGAGGTGTTGCAAGACAGAGCCGTATCAGGAATGGTGAAGGAGGAACCACCCTCGATGACCACGACTGAATAGCTACACTATAGAGATCTCATCAGAAGTGATGTATGAGGTTCCACCCTCGGCACTCGATGATAACTCTGCAGAGTCGAGCAACAAAAAGGGGCGTGATGTGATGTGAGGTGTCGGGCTCTGGTCGTCGATCACGTTGATCGAGTCGTCGATGATGAAGCAGGGGCAACGAGGACAAGGCGGGGGTCGCTGATGGATCACTAGCCAACCTATACTAAGCAGGTAGGTAATAATAGCAGGTACAAAAGCAGGCTATGCATCAGAATAGGAGCAAACAATAACAGTAGCAAAATCTAATGCAAGCATGAGAGTATAGAATTGGCGATGTCGGGATGATCACAGGGGGGGGGGGGGCTTGCCTGGAAGCTCCGCTGAAAGGGAAGAAGGGTGGTCGTCGATGTAGTAGATCACAGGGACATCAGCAGCGGTCTCGGGGTGTACCGGAGAGAAGAGGGGTGAGAAATAGTAAATATAAAACACATAGAGGTAATACAGATGCACGACAAGAAAACACGCAACGCTAGGGGTGCTCTAATGCAGTGTTACACGATACCGGTGAAGGGGGAAACATCCAGGAAAGTCTTCCCGGTTCCGGACGTCTATCAGGCAGATGAACCGAAGGGGAAAGGTTGCATGTTCGCTATGCTAGGGACGTGTGGCGGACGAGCGGACCGCATGTTCAGATTCGTCTCGTCATTCTGAGCAAATTTCATGTACAAAGTACTTTTATCTGAGTTACAGATTATTTTATAAGATTTATCGAAGTTTAAAGTATTTTTTGAAATTTCTGAATTTAATATTAATTCGAAAATAAAAGGAGAATAGTCTTTTTGTCACCTTGTGCTACCCTAGCCCGTGTGTATGACCGTGGGGCCAAGGGCTTGGGTTGACCGGCATGGGGTCCACATGTCATCGGCTTAGGCTAACTACTTTATTAACTAGTCTAATTAAACACATGGGGCCACTTAGCTTAGACTAAATTAGTCCCTAATTATTCCACAAACCTAAACTGAAATTAGTCCTAAACTAATCCTACCCCTAATCAAATTGGGCCGGCCACACATGCCAGGCACAGCCGTGCCTCAGACACACGTGCACGTAGCGCACATGGTGGCCATGGCCAAGCAGCAGCAGTATCTATGGGCAACAGGTAGCACTAGCAAAGCAGCAGCAGCGCAGCAAAGAGAAGCAGCAGTGCAAGACCAGCGGCAGCGGCGCTATAGGCAGCAGCAGTAGCAGGCGAGCAGCAGAAGCAGAGTAGCAGCAGCTAGTAGTCGCTAGGAGCAGAGTAGTACAAGGAGCAGCAGGCGCGACAACAAGCAGAGCAGCAGGGAGCAGCCCCAGGGGCGGCGTCGCGCACGCGGACAGCGCCGGCAAGCGCCGGCGGCTACGGCCGGGGCGACCAGGACGCAGCTAGGCGCCTACGTGCGGTCAGGAGAGGCCAGCGGGCGCGAGCGGCTGGAGCATGCGGCGCGCGCGACGGGCAGGGGGGTGCCCATGTGTGGCTGGGCGCCCACGAGCGTGGCTGCGACCACGGAGCTCTGGTGGTCGTGGCGAGCGCGGATGAAACATCTACAGCGGCAAAACAAGAATGGGGCGAGGTGGGAACCGCAGCTTACCACGGAGCTCACTGACGCGCTCGGGGAGGCAGGGCCGGTCCTAACATCTCATATTTGCTGCTAATTATCTAATGAACAGTGCATAATTAGTGTGTATGTTGCTGCTAAAAACCTACTTTCTAGTGATTTGGCCCTCCCCAGCCAGTTCTAACAGCCCTTGGCCCCCCTGATAATATTTTACTGGCTCCGCCACTGCCTCGAAGTCTCCGCGAGGCTCGGGGAGGTCCCAGAACACGGCTATGAGGCGGCGGCGGCGACAGAGCTTCGGTCGACGGCTCGATCTGGGACAAGAGAGTGAGGGAGGGGTTACTGGAGGGCTAGGGTTGGGTACGGGGTCAAGGGAGGTCACGGGGTCGACTTGTAGTCAGGGGAGGGGTGTGGACGGCCGGCGCGTGGCCGGGGAGCGGCCATGGCCGCGGGATGGCTGCCACGCCCTCCCCTGTTCTCTGTAGCGAGAGGAGGGGATGAGTGGGGGTGTGGGTTGGGCTGGCCTGGCTTGGCCAGCTGGGCCAAGGCCCAGGGGAGGGGAGTGAGTTCTCCTCTTATTTTCCCTTGCATTTTCTTTTCGTTTTTACAGTTTTAGTTTTCTTTTACCTTTTTATGGTAATTAGTTCCATAAAATATAGGAACAACACTTAAATTGGTGCTACCAATTATACCACCGACACAAATATTTTTAGGTTCAAATAAAATAGTTTAGTATTGTTTTAATTTAAAAATCATTTAGTAATTGTTTCTAGCCACTGTTATATTCACAAAATGGCATTTAAACACATCATAAAAATGTGGTTTCAACATGAAAAATATCCAGGGATTATTTGCCATACTTCGAACATTTTAGTTTCCATGTTTGACAAAGTTTGAATTTTGGACTTTAGTTTGAACTTGAATTTGAATTATGATTTGGATCAACCAACGATTAGCAACAGTAAGAGTAGTGACGTGGCACCATTAGCTTGGGATTACTGTAGCTTAATTATCCGGGCGTCACAATTCTCCTCCACTACAAGAAATCTCGTCCCGAGATTTTAGGAGGTAGAAGGGGACAAAGCGGGGTATTCATGATGAAGACGATTCGTGCGATCCCAAGTGCCTTCATCTTCAGAATGATTTGACCACTGAACTTTTAGAAATTTGATAGCTCTCAGACGAGTGCGACGTTCAGCTTGAACGAGAACGCGAATCGGATGCTCCCTGTAAGCCAGATCATCTTGCAGGGGTTGAGCTTTATAAGCCATGTGGTTGTTGCAACAAGACTTGCGACTCAGGGCAGCGGCCATGTCATTAGCCTTGCCATGGGTATAAGAAATACCGTAGTCATAGTCTGAAATTGTCATACATCGCTGTTAACGGAGACCCAGATCTAGCTGAGTAAATGATTACTTCAGACTTTGATGATCGGTGAAGATCTTGCAACGATTACCGAGAGGGTAATGTCGTCACAACTTCAATGCAAATTTAACTGCTGCAAGTTCAAGGCCATTGGCTGGGTAGTTCTTTTGGAAAGACAATCTTGGAATTCACAAACGACTGGAGCATTTTCAATTCTCACAAAAGGAGAAGTGTTGAACGTATTCAAGGAATAAATTTGTGCTTCGGCATTTCGAACAAGATGAGCATGGTAGCTTACAATCTCATTTGAAGGATGTAGTAGATGGGCGGTTTTAGTGGCGCAAATGATAGAAGCGGTATGTGGTTTCATCATTCCATTCCCAGAATGAGGTCGATATTGGACGACTTTAAACAATGGGTGTCGGTGTCAAAACCGACGGATCTCGGGTAGGGGGTCCCGAACTGTGCGTCTAGGCGGATGGTAACAGTAGACAAGGGACACGATGTTTTTACCCAGGTTCGAGCCCTCTCGATGGAGGTAAAACCCTACTCCTGCTTGATTAATATTGATGATATGGGTAGTACAAGAGTTGATCTACCACGAGATCAGAGAGGCTAAACCCTAGAATCTAGCCTATGGTATGATTGCTGTTCGTCCTACGGACTAAAACTCTCCGGTTTATATAGACACCGGAGAGGGCTAGGGTTACACAGAGTCGGTTACAATGGGAGGAGATCTTCATATCGTATCGCCAAGCTTGCCTTCCACGCCAAGGAAAGTCCCTATCCGGACACGGGACGAAGTCTTCAATCTTGTATCTTCATAGTCCGGGAGTCCGGCCAAAGGTCATAGTCCGGCCATCCAGACACCGCCTAATCCATGACTCCCTCAGTAGCCCCTGAACCTGGCTTCAATGACGACGAGTCCGGCGCGCAAATTGTCTTCGGTGTTGCAAGGCGGGTTCCTCCTCCGAATACTTCATAGAAGATGTTGAACACGTGGATAGTGTCCGACTCTGCAAAAATAAGTTCCACATACCACCGTAGAGAGAATAATATCTGCACAAATCTAATCTGCTGACGTATTCCGCAACATGACATCACGCTGCAGTCAAGCCTTCATTCGAATCGTTTTACTATTCCACCTCAGCGCGTTTAGCGTGGCGGTTTCCTTGGCACGTCTTGTCGAAGCAGAGATCGTGTCCCTTTATTCCGGGATTCTCATCAATACGAGCATGGGTAACCCAACCGCGCCATTAACCGTGACGCTTGGGGGATAAGCGAGTTTTATTAGGCCGGTGGGGGCTCGTAGTTTCGGCCGCCCATATAAGGGGATAAGGATCGACCCTTTCCATTTACGCCTTCTTCCTCCTTTGCTTATCCCTCCCTGCGCACTCGAGCTCCAACGCCCAAGCCCACACTTCCCACTTCAACCTTCTCCAACCATGTCCGGAGCGGGAGGTAGATGGATGGCCTCCTCCATCACGGAGGGGCAAATCAAAAAGCTGAGTGAGGCCGGATACCTGTCTGACGACATCGCGCACCGGCTCCCAGATGCGGGGCAACTCATCCCCACCCCCAGGCCCCATGAGAGGGTTGTTTTTCTCCCCCATTTCCTCCGCGGACTGGGCTTTCCTCTTCACCCGTTCGTACGGGGGCTCATGTTTTACTACGGCCTGGACTTCCACGATCTGGCCCCGAACTTCGTCCTCAACATCTCAGCGTTTATCGTCGTGTGCAAGGCCTTCCTCTGCATCCAGCCCCACTTCGGCTTATGGCTCAAGACTTTTAATGTCAAGCCGAAAGTAGTGGGCGGCCGCCAAGCGGAGTGCGGAGGTGCCATGGTGGGCCGGATGGCCAACGTCCTATGGCTCGAGGGCTCCTTTGTGGAGACAATTAAAGGGTGGCAATCGGGGTGGTTCTACATCACCGATCCGCGCAACCCCAAATGGGCGGCGGCCCCCGAATTTCGATCCGGCTTTCCCACAAGGCTCACCTCCTGGAAAGAGACGGCCTGACATGGGGCGATTCGGAGGAGCTGACCGGACTCCAAGCCTGCGTTCAAAAGCTAGTGAACAAGAATCTCAAGCTTGTCAATGTAGTCCAGGTCATGCTCATACGCCGGATCCTCCCGTGCCAACAGCGGGCGTTCAACTTGTGGGAGTTTGATCCGGCACAACACCAGACCTTGAGCAGGCTCTTCGACACTACGTACGAAGCCGCCTGGAGGGTGCTTTTCAAGGGCGCCGAGGCTCCCACGTCCGCTACTGAAGATCGCGGATTCAACTCGCGGTGTAAAGCCGACGAGGTAAGCTACTTTGCCCTTTACATGACGCTTTTTCATAGTTTGATACCATGCGGGATCTAAACTCCCTCACCTTTGACAGGACCGGCTAAAGAAGTCCGGGCAGGTTAACTGTCCGGCTCCCTTACCAGAAGACCCAGCGGGCGCCCGATTGACGGGGCTGCTGGTTCCGGCACCTCACGTGGTGTCGGAGAAGAAGGCCAAGAAAACGGCCACGGGAACCCGAAAGAGTTCCCGTCGTCAGGTGTTATCAGACTCATTGTCCGATGACTCCGAGGCGGACTCCTCCCGTGAAGACGAGGAGGAGAAGAAAGAGGCTTCTCCCCCAACGGGGGGAGAGAAGAAAAGGAAGGCCTCCCCAACTGGGGAGGCCGAAGGGTCGAAAAAGCGAAGGACCCTTCCTCCGGACTACTCCACCAATACCAATGACGATGAAGGGGAGTGGCCCTCGAGGGCCAAGCCCCTGGCGAGATCGTAAGTGTTCGGATTCCATAATAACTCATGATTTTTCTTTTGTCGCATAGTGTCTTCTAACGCCGAATACAACCCTGTAGCCCGCCCAGGGACGATCTCCCCGCTGCATCGAGCGTGTCCCTGGGTTCGTCGGATGTGAATAGCACTTCTCGTCCGACTGCCTCCTCCCCTCGTGACGCAGACGGCGCCGAGGTGGGGTCCCAGAAGGGGCCCAGCCAGGAAGAGGTGGTCCTGGAGGCGCCGCAAGGCGACCTTCCGGACTTTGGGCGAAAAGAGGGCGGAACTGAAGGAAATATGCCCTAGAGGCAATAATAAAGTTATTATTTATTTCCTTATTTCATGATAAATGTTTATTATTCATGCTAGAATTGTATTAACCGGAAACATAATACATGTGTGAATACATAGACAAACATAACGTCACTAGTATGCCTCTACTTGACTAGCTCGTGAATCAAAGATGGTTAAGTTTCCTAGCCATAGACATGAGTTGTCATTTGATTAACGGGATCACATCATTAGGATAATGATGTGATTGACATGACCCATTCCGTTAGCCTAGCACTTGATCGTTTAGTATGTTGCTATTGCTTTCTTCATGACTTATACATGTTCCTATAACTATGAGATTATGCAACTCCCGTTTGCCGGAGGAACACTTTGGGTGCTACCAAACGTCACAACGTAACTGGGTGATTATAAAGGAGTACTAAAGGTGTCTCCAATGGTACATGTTGGGTTGGCGTATTTCGAGATTAGGTTTTGTCACTCCGATTGTCGGAGAGGTATCTCTGGGCCCTCTCGGTAATGCACATCACTATAAGCCTTGCAAGCAATGTAGCTAATGAGTTAGTTACGGAATGATGCATTACGTAACGAGTAAAGAGACTTGCCGGTAACGAGATTGAACTAGGTATTGGATACCGACGACCAAATCTCGGGCAAGTAACATACTGATGACAAAGGGAACAACGTATGTTGTTATGCAGTTTGACCGATAAAGATCTTCGTAGAATATGTAGGAGCCAATATGGGCATCCATGTCCCGCTATTGGTTATTGACCAAGAATAGTTCTAGGTCATGTCTACATAGTTCTCGAACCCGTAGGGTCCGCACGCTTAACGTTATGATGACAGTTTTATTATGAGTTTATAAGTTTTGATGTACCGAAGTTTGTTCGGAGTCCCGGATGTGATCACGGACATGACGAGGAGTCTCGAAATGGTCGAGACATAAAGATTGATATATTCGAAGCCTATGTTTGGACATCGTAAGTGTTCCGGGTGAAATCAGCATTTTACCGGAGTACCGGGAGGGGGGGGGGGTTACCGGAACCCTCCTGGGGGTTATTGGGCCTTCATGGGCCCTAAGAGATAAGAGGAGAGGAGGCAAGAGGTGGGCTGCGCCCCCTCCCCTCCCTAGTCCGAATAGGACAAGGAGAGGGGGGCGGCCCCCCCTTTCCTTCCCCTCTTCCTCCTCCTTCCCCCTTCTCCTACTCCAACTAGGAAAGAAGGGAGTCCTACTCCCGGTGGGAGTAGGACTCCCCCTTGGCGCGCCCTCCTTGGCCGGCCGCCCCCTTCCCCTTGGCTCCTTTATATACGGGGGCAGGTGGCCACCCTAGGACACACAAGTTGATCTACGAATCGTTCCTTAGCCGTGTGCGGTGGCCCCCTCCACCATATTCCACCTCGGTCATATCATCGCGGAGTTTAGGCGAAGCCCTGCACCGGTAGAGCATCATCATCGTCACCACACCGTCGTGCTGACGGAACTCATCCCCGACGCTTTGCTGGATCGGAGCCCGGGGATCGTCACCGAGCTGAACGTGTGCTGAACTCGGAGGTGCCGTACGTTCGGTACTTGGATCGGTCGAATCGTGAAGACGTACGACTACATCAACCGCGTTGTCATAACGCTTCCGCTTACGGTCTACGAGGGTACGTGGACAATACTCTCCCCTCTCGTTGCTATGCCATCACCATGATCTTGCGTGTGCGTAGGATTTTTTTTTGAAATTACTACGTTCCCCAATAGTGGTATCAGAGCCAGGTTTTATGCGTAGATGTCATATGCACGAGTAGAACACAAGTGAGTTGTGCGCGATACAAGTCATACTGCTTACCAGCATGTCATACTTTGGTTCAGCGGTATTGTTGGATGAAGCGGCCCGGACCGACATTACACGTACGCTTATGCGAGACTGGTTTTACTGCCGTGCTTTGCACACAGGTGACTAGCGGGTGTCTGTTTCTCCAACTTTAGTTGAACCGAGTGTGGCTACGCCCGGTCCTTGCGAAGGTTAAAACATCACTAACTTGACGAACTATCATTGTGGTTTTGATGCGTAGGTAAGAACGGTTCTTGCTAAGCCCGTAGCAGCCACGTAAAATTTGCAACAACAAAGTAGAGGACGTCTAACTTGTTTTTGCAGGGCATGTTGTGATGTGATATGGTCAAGACGTGATGCTATATTTTATTTTATGAGATGATCATGTTTTGTAACCGAAGTTATCGACAACTGGCAGGAGCCATATGGTTGTCGCTTTATTGTATGAAATGCAAACACCCTATAATTGCTTTACTTTATCACTAAGCGTTAGCGATAGTCGTATAAGCAATAGATGGCGTAACGACAACGATGCTACGATGGAGATCAAGGTGTCACGCCGGTGACGATGGTGATCACGACGGTGCTTCGAAGATGGAGATCACAAGCACAAGATGATGATGGCCATATCATATCACTTATATTGATTGCATGTGATGTTTATCCTTTATGCATCTTATTTTGCTTTGATTGACGATAGCATTTTAAGATGATCTCTCACTAAATTATCAAGAAGTGTTCTACCTGAGTATGCACCATTGCGAAAGTTCTTCGTGCTGAGACACCACATGATGATTGGGTGTGATAGGCTCTACGTTCAAATACAACGGGTGCAAAACAGTTGCACACGCGGAATACTCAGGTTAAACTTGACGAGCCTAGCATATACAGATATGGCCTCGGAACACGGAGACCAAAAGGTCGAACGTGAATCATATAGTAGATATGATCAACATAGTGATGTTCACCATTGAAACTACTCCATCTCACGTGATGATCGGACATGGTTTAGTTGATTTGGATCACGTAATCACTTAGATGACTAGAGAGATGTCTGTCTAAGTGGGAGTTCTTAAGTAATATGATTAATTGAACTTAAATTTATCATGAACTTAGTCCTGGTAGTATTTTGCAAATTATGTTGTAGATCAATAGCTTGCGTTGTTGCTTTCATATGTTTATTTTAATATGTTCCTAGAGAAAATTGTATTGAAAGATGTTAGTAGCAATGATACAGATTGGATCCGTGATTTGAGGTTTATCCTCATTGCTGCACAGAAGAATTATGTCCTTAATGCACCGCTAGGTGACAGACCTATTGCAGGAGCAGATGCAGACGTTATGAACGTTTGGCTAGCTCAATATGATGACTACTTGATAGTTTTGTGCACCATGCTTTATGGCTTAGAATCGGGACTTCAAAGACGTTTTGAACGTCATGGACCATATGAGATGTTCCAGGAATTGAAGTTAATATTTCAAACAAATACCCGAGTTGAGAGATATGAAGTCTCCAACAAGTTCTATAGCTAAAAGATGGAGGAGAATCGCTCAACTTGTGAGCATGTGCTCAGATTGTCTGGGTACTACAATCGCTTGAATCAAGTGGGAGTTAATCTTCTAGATAAAATAGTTATTGACAAAATTCTCTAGTCACCATCACCAAGTTAGTAGAACATCGTGATGAACTATAATATGCAAGGGATGACGAAAGTGATTCCCAAGCTCTTCGTGATGTTGAAATCGACGAAGGTAGAAATCAAGAAAGAGCATCAAGTGTTGATGATTGACAAGATCACTAGTTTCAAGAAAAGGGCAAAGGGAAAGAAAGGGAAACTTCAAGTAGAATGGCAAACAAGTTGTCACTCCTGTGAAGAAGCCCAAAGCTGGACCTAAGCCTGAAACTGAGTGCTTCTACTGCAAAGGAAATGGTCACTGGAAGTGGAACTACTCCAAATATTTGGTGGATAAGAAGGATGGCAAAGTGAACAAGGGTATATTTGATATACAGGTTATTGATGTGTACCTTACTAGTGTTTATAGTAGCCCATGAGTATTTGATACTTGTTCGGTTGCTAAAAGTTAGTGACTCGAAACAGGAGTTACAGAATAAACAGAGACTAGTTGAGGGTGAAGTGACGATGAGTGTTGGAAGTAGTTCCAAGATTGATATGATCATCATCGCACACTCCCTATACTTTCGGGATTAGTGTTAAACCTAAATAAATGTTATTTGGCGTTTGCATTGAACATGAATATGATTTGATCATGTTTATTGCGATACGGTTATTCATTTAAAGTCAAAGAATAATTGTTGTTCTGTTTACATGAATAAAACCTTCGATGGTCATACACCCAATGAAAATAGTTTGTTGGATCTCGATCGTAGTGATACACATATTCATAATATTGATGCCAAAAGATGCAAAGTTAATAATGATAGTGCAACTTATTTGTGGCACTGCCGTTTGGGTCATATCGGTGTAAAACGCATGAAGAAACTCCATAAAGATGGATTTTTTGGTTATGAATCATTTGATTCTTGCGAACCGTGCCTTTTGGGCAAGATGACTAAAACTCCGTTCTCCGGAACAATGGAACGAGCTACTGACTTATTGGAAATAATACATACCGATGTATACGATCCGGTGAGTGCTAAGGCTTGCGGCGTGTATTGTTATTTTCTGACCTTCACAGATGATTTGAGCAGATATGGGTATATCTACTTGATGAAACATAAGTCTGAAACATTTGAAAAGTTCAAAGAATTTCAAAGTGAAGTGGAAAATCATCGTATCAAGAAAAATAAAGTTTCTACGATCTGATCATGGAGACGAATATTTGAGTTACGAGTTTGGTCATCATTTGAAACAATGTGAAATAGTTTCGCAACTCACGCCACCTGGAACACCACAATGTAATGGTGTGTCCGAACGTCATAATCGTACTTTACTAGATATGGTGCAATCTATGATGTCTCTTATCGGTTTACCACTATCGTTTAGGGTTATGCATTAGAGACAGCTGCATTCATGTTTAATAGGGCACCATCTAAATCTGTTGAGACGACACCGTATGAACTATGGTTTAGCAAGAAACCAAAGTTGTCGTTTCTTAAAAGTTTGGGGCTGCGATGCTTATGTGAAAAAGTTTCAACCTGATAAGCTCGAACCCAAATCAGGGAAGTGCGTCTTCATAGAATACCCAAAGGTAACTATTGGGTACACCTTCTATCATAGATCCGAAGGCAAGTTATTCGTTGCTAAGATGGATCCTTTCTAGAGAAGAAGTTTCTCTTGAAAGAAGTGAGTGGGAGGAAAGTAGAACTTGATGAGGTAATTGTACCTTCTCCCTTATTGGAAAGTAGTTCATCACAGAAATCAGTTCCAGTGATTCCTACACCAATTAGTGAGGAAGTTAATAATGATGATCATGAAACTTCAGATTAAGTTACTACAGAACCTCGTAGGTCTTCCAGGGTAAGATCCGCACCAGAGTGGTACGGTAATCCTGTTCTGGAAGTTATGTTACTAGACCATGACGAACCTACGAACTATGAGGAAGCGATGATGAGCCCAGATTCCGCGAAATGGTTTGAGACCATGAAATCTGAGACAGGATCCATGTATGAGAACAAAGTGTGGACTTTGGTGGATTTGCCCGATGATCGGCAAGCCATATTGTATAAATGGATCTTCAAGAGGAAGACAGACGTTGATAGTAGTGTTACTATCTACAAAGCTCGACTTGTCGCAAAAAGGTTTTCGACAAGTTCAAGGTGTTGATTACAATGAGATTTTCTCAACTGTAGCGATGCTTAAGTCTGTCCGAATCATGTTAGCAATTGCCACATTTTATGAAATCTGGCAAATGGATGTCAAAACTGCATTCCTTAATGGTTTTCTTAAAGAAGAGTTGTATATGATGCAACCAGAAGGTTTTGTCAATCCTAAAGGTACTAACAAAATGTGCAAGCTCCAGTGATCCATCTATGGACTGGTGCAAGCATCTCAGAGTTGGAATATACGCTTTGATAAGTTGATCAAGCATATAGTATTATACAGACTTGCGGTGAAGCCTGTATTTACAAGAAAGTGAGTGGGAGCTCTGTAGCATTTCTAATATTATATGTGGATGACATATTGTTGATTGGAAATGATATCGAAATTCTGGATAGCATGAAAGAATACTTGAATAAGAGTTTTTCAAAGCAAGACCTCGGTGAAGCTGCTCACACATTGAGCATCAAGATCTATATAGATAGATCAAGACGCTTGATAAGATTTTTCAATGAGTACATACCTTGATAAATTTTTGAAATAGTTCAAAATGGAACAGTCAAAGGAGTTCTTGCCTGTGATGCAAAGGTATGAAGTTGAGTAAGACTCAAAACCCGACCATGGCAGAAAATAGAAAAGAATGAACAGTCATTCCCTATGCCTCAGTCATAGGTTCTATAAAGTATGCTATGCTATGTACCAGACCTATGGTATACCTTGCTCTTTATTTGGCAAGGGGGTACAATAGCGATCCAGGCGTAGATCACTGGACATTGGTCAAGAATATCCTTAGTGAGGACTAAGGAAATATTTCTCGATTATGGATGTGATAAAAGAGCCCGTTGTAAAGAGTTACATCGGTGCAAGCTTTCACACCGATCCAGATGACTCTAAGTCTCAATCTAGATACATATTGAAAGTGGGAGCATTTAGCTAGAATAGCTCCGTGCAGAGCATTGTAGACATAGAATATTTGCAAAATACATGCGGCTCTGAATGTGACAGAACCGTTGACTAAGCTTCTCTCACGAGCAAAACATGATCATACCTTTGTACTCTTTGGGTGTTAATCACATAGCAATGTGAACTAGATTATTGACTCTAGTAAACCCTTTGGGTGTTGGTCACATGAAGATGTGAACTATGGGTGTTAATCATATACAGATATGAATATTGGTATTAAATCACATGGCGATGTGAACTAGATTATTGACTCTAGTGCAAGTGGGAGACTGAAGGAAATATGCCCTAGAGGCAATAATAAAGTTATTATTTATTTCCTTATTTCATGATAAATGTAATTATTCATGCTAGAATTGTATTAACCGGAAACATAATACATGTGTGAATACATAGACAAACATAACATCACTAGTATGCCTCTACTTGACTAGCTCGTGAATCAAAGATGGTTAAGTTTCCTAGCCATAGACATGAGTTGTCATTTGATTAACGGGATCACATCATTAGGAGAATGATGTGATTGACATGACCCATTCCGTTAACCTAGCACTTGATCGTTTAGTATGTTGCTATTGCTTTCTTCATGACTTATACATGTTCCTATAACTATGAGATTATGCAACTCCCGTTTGCCGGAGGAACACTTTGGGTGCTACCAAACGTCACAACGTAACTGGGTGATTATAAAGGAGTACTACAGGTGTCTCCAATGGTACATGTTGGGTTGGCGTATTTCGAGATTAGGTTTTGTCACTCCGATTGTCGGAGAGGTATCTCTGGGCCCTCTCGGTAATGCACATCACTATAAGACTTGCAAGTAATGTAGCTAATGAGTTAGTTACAGAATGATGCATTACGTAACAAGTAAAGAGACTTGCCGGTAACGAGATTGAACTAGGTATTGGATACCGACGATCGAATCTCGGGCAAGTAACATACTGATGACAAAGGGAACAACGTATGTTGTTATGCGGTTTGACCGATAAAGATCTTCGTAGAATATGTAGGAGCCAATATGGGCATCCAGGTCCCGCTATTGGTTATTGACCGAGAATAGTTCTAGGTCATGTCTACATAGTTCTCGAACCCGTAGGGTCGGATGACAGTTTTATTATGAGTTTATAAGTTTTGATGTACCGAAGTTTGTTCGGAGTCCCGGATGTGATCACGGACATGACGAGGAGTCTCGAAATGGTCGAGACATAAAGATTGATATATTGGAAGCCTATGTTTGGACATCGGAAGTGTTCCGGGTGAAATCGACATTTTACCGGAGTACCGGGGGGGTTACCGGAACCCTCCCGGGGGTTATTGGGCCTTCATGGGTCCTAAGGGAGAAGAGGAGAGGAGGCAAGAGGTGGGCTGCACCCCCTCCCCTCCCTAGTCCGAATAGGACAAGGAGAGGGGGGCGGCGCCCCCCTTTCCTTCCCCTCTTCCTCCTCCTTCCCCTTCTCCTACTCCAACTAGGAAAGAAGGTAGTCCTACTCCCGGTGGGAGTAGGACTCCCCCTTGGCGCGCCCTCCTTGGCCGGCCGCCCCCTCCCCCTTGGCTCCTTTATATACGGGGGCAGGGGGGCACCCTAGGACACACAAGTTGATCTACGGATCGTTCCTTAGCCATGTGCGGTGCCCCCCTCCACCATATTCCACCTCGGTCATATCGTCGCGGAGTTTAGGCGAAGCCCTGCGCCGGTAGAGCATCATCATCGTCACCACGCCGTCATGCAGACGGAACTCATCCCCGACGCTTTGCTGGATCGGAGCCCGGGGATCGTCATCGAGCTGAACGTGTGCTGAACTTGGAGGTGCCGTACGTTCGGTACTTGGATCGGTCGGATCGTGAAGACGTACGACTACATTAACCGCGTTGTCATAACGCTTCTGCTTACGGTCTACGAGGGTACGTGGACAATACTCTCCCCTCTCGTTGCTATGCCATCACCATGATCTTGCGTGTGCGTAGGAATTTTTTTGAAATTACTACGTTCCCCAACAGGAACTCCCGAGGGTTCCAAGTCCGGCCCTGTGCCGGACTCCGTACCGGAACCTGCAGTGGTTCCGAAGTCCGGCGGGCGGCCCATTCGTGAGAAGGGCGAGACTGCGACGCCGGTGGCCTCCGTCCAACCGGAGGCACCGGATAATTTACTGGAGGCGCTTAACGACGCCTCCATGGATGAGGAGCACCGCACTGTCATGAGTGCAGTGATCCATAAAGTTCAGTCCGCCAAGAGCGGGCTGACTGAAGCCTGTACCAGCCTTCTAACAGGCTTTGAGGTAAGTAATTTAAGATATGTAAAAATGGTACCACATAGATAGTAGCCCCTGATGCTCAGTTTGGTGTTCGGAAAGAAAAGCCAAGCTGAGGATCTAAAAAGATATATGCAGGAGTCTAACATAAATATGTCAATATGGGAATGCAGGCTTCGCTGCTGACCTCTGCCGTACTGACTGCAGAGGTCAATGCATTGACGCAGAGCCTCGAGCGGTCCGAGAACGAGCTCGGCCTTGCTAAGAAGCAGCTCGAGGACAAGGAAGGTAAGTAATACCTTATTAAAGTAGTACCTTATAGAAAAAGATTTGGTTGCAAAAAATGACAGGAATAACGTGGGTATTACAGGGGCCACGAACAAGGTGGCGGCCCTGAAGGAGGCGGTGTGCAAGGCCGAAAGTAGTGCGGCCTTGGAGCGCACCGAGCGAGAGAAGCAGGAGGCGCGGGCGGCGGAGGTGCGGCAAGAGTTCCAGGCTCTCGTGGAAAAGCATGAGAGTTTGGAGCGTGACTCGAAAACTCGAGAGTCCGAGCTCGCCTCGGCTCTTGAGAGTGCCAAAGCCTCCAAGGCCGAAGCCCAAAGAGCCCTCCAGGAAATTGAGGCGATAAAGAAGATAGCGGCGGGTAAGGCTTTCTTCATGCAAAGCAAGCACGTGAAAGTGAATTACTTGTTACTTACCCGAATCCGGAGCTCTCCAGGAGCATTCGCAGATCTTCCCCGCAGTGTGTCCGATGCTGCCGCATTCTACCGGGCCGAGGAGGGAAGCTCGATGGAGAAGGTATTCTGGTCTCAGTATGCTGAGGCCGGACATCCGGTGCCCCTTAGCGACCAGCTGAAGCAGCTGGTCGAGCTTCACAGGGTGGCCGAACAAGCCATGAAGGGCCTCATAATTCGGCTGTGGCCTAAGGAGGCCATGCCTGGGAGCTACTTCGGTCTGGTGCGACGGCTGGTGGACGCCTGTCCATGGATTGAAGTCATCAAGCACTCCGCCTGCATTGAGGGTGCCCGTCGGGCCCTTGCCCGTGCTAAAGTGCAGTGGGGCAAGATGGACGCTGAGAAGCTTGTGACGGACCCGCCACCGCCGGGCAAGGAGTATCGCACGCCCGAAATGTATTATAAGGGCGTCCTGAAGGGTGCCCGCATTATAGCGGGTGAGTGCTCCAAAGATGTAATTTTTGAGTAGACTCGTATGTTGTTATCCTGTGCGCTGAAAACTTTGTTCATATGCGCTAAGCAACGCTTGTTAATTTAAAATATTACCTTCTGTGCGGCTGTTTATCAAATCTGAGAGATGCAAGTCGTCAGCTTCTACCCCCATGCCACGAGTGCTGGGGTGTTCGGGATAAACCTGAGCGCTCTTGTTCCCATTCTTGGGTCCATCTAGGGAGGCGCTCAGCACAACGAACCAGTCCATCGGACTTATAATGCTTTATCACTCTCACTTAGCCATAGAATTCTATAATTTTAAATTTCGGCGAAGCCCCTAGTATTCGGAAGACCGAGTTCGGGGCGCTATCCACACCTTGGCCAGATAAATCCAGCTCCTTGCTCTAAGCGGCATAAGTCTTTAAGGACTCGAAAAACCTCGCGAACAACGACCGGTCTCTCGCACTATCATGACGGTCAGTTTTAGCTTTCTCTACTGAGGTGTTAACCCAGCTCAACTGGGGCACAATCGCAGTAGTTCTCCCAGCGCTACCTTAGCCAACATTGCGGAACATAAGGTACCAAAACATGGGAGACGGGCAAACCCAACTATTGACCCAAGACATGATTTGGAGCCGATGCATATAGTGCTATAAGTTCGGGGTGCCTCACTCGTGAGAGTGTTCGGTCTTCTCACACCATATTATGGGGTGCTTAAGCCCCTGGTGTATTGGCCGTACCAAAGTGTACGGTTGCATAATGTCATGACTGAACATATTTGTATAAAAATATATGAATACAATAATAGATAAGAGCTATGTATTGTTTATTAAAAAGGAGCTGCTATGAAAGCAGAACGATACAAATAGTGCGATAAGCAAGGGATGGGATTATTTGACATGTCCCCCTCCAGGGGCAAGCTGCGTAAATTTAAGCAAAACGGGTATTTAGCTCGTTATAGAGACCACCTGGACATATGACGCAGCTTGTTCGCGCCCTGGCTGTTGCATCGTGTGTTCGGCGAGTTTATTGCCGGACATGCCTTCCAAATAGTTGGGTCCTGAAAGTATATAAAAAAAGGAAAACAACGAAATAGGGAGCCCCTAAGTGCGGTTGGGCCGCATTCTGGGCATGCCATAGTTGTGCCTCCCTTATGCCCATGGTATTTTCAAAGCGTAATTATGTACGCGTGGTACCGATATCACCGCCTGGCGAGGGCTGGGGTTGGGGCCGCACTTCTATGCTTGCTCGGAACGTGCCAGCCGGCTTTGTTGGAGGTTGCTTCGGGCGCGCTTGACGTTGTCCGGACGTTTAACACCCGGATTGGGGAGATGCCTTGAGAGGCTGCTCTGTACTTCCGCCGCCAGGGCCGCTGTGTGCTCCTCCGTTCGGAGAGAGTGTTCGGTGTTTCCATTTTCCGCGATGACTCCGTGAGGGCCTGGCATCTTGAGCTTGAGATATGCGTAGTGCGGCACCGCATTGAATTTTGCAAATTCGGTTCGTCCAAGCAGGGCGTGATAGCCACTGCGGAATGGGACTATGTCGAAGATTAACTCTTCGCTTCGGAAATTATCCGGGGATCCAAAGACCACTTCGAGTGTAACCGAGCCTGTACAGCTGGTTTCCACACCTGGTATGACGCCTTTAAAGGTTGTCTTTGTGGGTTTAATCCTTGAGGGATCTATACCCATTTTTCGCACTGTATCCTGATAAAGCAGGTTTAGGCTGCTGCCGCCGTCCATTAGGACTCTAGTGAGGTGAAATCCGTCAATGATTGGGTCTAGGACCAATGCGGTGAATCCACCGTGACGGATGCTAGTGGGGTGGCCCCGTCGATCAAAGGTGATTGGGCAGGAGGACCATGGGTTAAACTTTGGGGCGACTGGCTCCAACGCATAGACGTCCTTGAGAGCATGCTTCCGCTCCCTTTTGGGATGTGGGTTGCGTATATCATGTTCACCGTCCGCACTTGCGGGGGGAATCCCTTCTGTCCTTTGTTGTTCGGCGGCCGGGGCTCCTCCTCGTCATTGCTACGCAGCCCCCTGTCTCTGATTTCGGCACTTAACTTGCCTGCCTGTTTGAACACCCAACAATCCCTGTTAGTGTGGTTGGCTGGTTGTTCGGGGGTGCCGTGTATCTGGCACAAGCGACCGAGTATCCGGTCTAAGTTGGATGGGCCCCGAGGGTTTCTTTTGAATGGCTTCTTCCGCTGACCGGGTTTAGAGCCTCTGAATCCGGCATTGACTGCCGTATCCTCAGTATTGTCGCCATTAATGCGGTGCTTGTGCTTGTTGCGACGTGACCTGCCATTGTTGTCCTTGGTATCCGAATTGCCAGGGCTCTTGGTTATGTTATTGCTACGAGCTAGCTAGCTGTCTTCGCCCGTGCAAAAGCAGGTCGTGAGTGTTGTGGGGGCTGCCATAGATTTCGGTTTTTCCTATCCTAGGTGCCGGGCAAGCCATTCATCTCGGATGTTGTGCCTGAAGGCTGCAAGGGCCTCGGCGTCCGGGTAGTCGACTATTTGATTTTTCTTGGTTAGGAACCGTGTCCAGAATTGTCTGGCCGATTCCTCTGGCTGCTGGATTATGTGGCTTAGGTATCGGTGTCTGGTGGTCGCACATAAGTGCCATGGAAGTTATCGAGGAATGCGGATTCCAGGTCCTCCCAGCAACTTATTGACTCTGCTGGCAGGCTGTTAAGCCAATGCCGAGCTGGTCCTTTAAGCTTGAGCGGGAGGTATTTGATGGCGTGTAGATCATCACCACGGGCCATGTGGATATGAAGGAGATAATCCTCGATCCATACCGCGGGATCTGTTGTGCCATCGTATGATTCGATGTTTACGGGTTTAAAACCCTCTGGGATTTGATGACCCATTACTTTGTCTGTGAAGCATAGTGGGTGTGCGGCGCCCCTGTACTGGGCTATATCGCGACGTAGCTCAGATGAGCTATGTCTGTTGTATTCGGCCTGGCCACATTTATCATATCCGGCGTGACGGTTATCGTCCCATGATGTGGGGCGCCCACGCGATCCGTAGATCGATCTTGTTTGCCTTGCCTTATCCTCCAATATATCTCGCAGGTCTATTGCGTTTCCCCATGCTCTGGTATTTTTAGAGCGGCGCCGGGGTGCGGCTTGGATTGAGGGCCGAAAGGCCTCTCTGTCGTGGCCACGTGGTGGCCGATCGGGCGCATCGTACGCTGGTGATGTAGGTTTAGTTGCTTCCTCCTCTAGTTGGGGTAGCAACCTGTGCTTTGGGTAACTCTTGGAGGGGCGTTCGAGTTTATACTGTTCGTCCGCCAGGACTTCAGTCCATCTGTCGGCTAGCAGGTCTTGGTCAGCTCTAAGCTGCTGCTGTTTTTGCTTGAGGCTGCTTGCCATGGCCTTAAGCCTGCGTTTGAAACACTCTTGTTCGACGGGATTCTCTGGCACGATGAATTCGTCGTCGTCGAGGCTTGCCTCGTCTTTGGAGGGAGGCATATAATTGTCGTCCTCGACCTCTGTGCCTGCCGCTCTCTCATGAGGGCTGGCTCCTTCGTCCTCCCACACTGAATCCTGCTGGAGGGGTTTGTCTTCGGCACTGTTCGGGGTGTTGACGTCTCCGGTGCCGGATTCGCCATTCTTGCATTTTAGCGGGATTTAGAGCGGCGCCGCTGACGTCGGCGCTTGGGTTGCTTCTTGGAGGGGTCATCCTCCGCTTTTTCATCGCCATCCCCTGCTTTAGGGGTGTCCACCATGTATATGTCATATGACAAGGTGGCCTTCCAGTGCCCTATAGGTGCTGGTTCTTGGTCGTCTCCCGCATAGGCGTCCATACCGTCGATGTCTTCGGAGTCAAAGTCGAGCATGTCGGTTAGATCATCGACAGTGGCTACAAAGTGGGTGGTGGGTGGGCTTCGAATTTCCTCGTCGTCTGCATCCTAACCCTGCTGACCATAGTCCGACCAGGGCTCTCCTGACAAAGAGAGAGACTTTAGTGAATCCAGGATATCGCCAAAGGGCGAGTGTTGAAAGACATCCGCGGCGGTGAACTCCATGATCGGAGCCCAATCAGGTTCGATCGGGAGAGGTGCAGAATATTCGGAGTTCGGAACGGAGTCCGGCACCTTGGAGTCATGGGCCTTGCAAAGGACTAGGCTGGTATTCGGCTCTATCGCCGTAGAGATTGCAGCTTCCGGGGCGGCGTCCAACCGTCCATCCCTGACCAGCGCAGTCGGCTCCGAGCTAATGGTCGGAGCGGACACCTGAGCGGCACTCTGGGCGCTGTCCGACGGCAGAGCTAGATCATGCCCATCGAGACAGTGCAGCTGGCTCGGCCGTGGCTCGAATCCATCGAAGATCAAGTCCCCATGGATGTTGGCCGTGTAGTTTAGGCTTACAAACCCGACCTGATGGCCAGGGGCGTAGCTTCCGATCTGCTCCAGATGGCCAAGCGAGTTGGCCCGCAGTGCGAAGCCGCCAAATACGAAGATCTGTCCAGGGAGAAAAGTCTCACCCTGAACCGCATCATGGTTGACGATCGAAGAAGCCATCGGGCCTAAAGGTGACGACACAGAGGAACTCTCAATGAAAGCACCAATGTCGGTGTCAAAACCGGCGGATCTCGGGTAGGGGGTCCCGAACTGTGCGTCTAGGCAGATGGTAATAGGAGACAAGGGACAAGATGTTTTTACCCAGGTTCGGGCCCTCTCGGTGGAGGTAAAACCATACTCCTGCTTGATTAATATTGATGATATGGGTAGTACAAGAGTTGATCTAGCACGAGATCAGAGAGGCTAAACCCTAGAATCTAGCCTATGGTATGATTGTTGTTCGTCCTACGGACTAAAACTCTCCGGTTTATATAGACAACGGAGAGGGCTTGGGTTACACAGAATCGGTTACAATGGGAGGAGATCTTCATATCGTATCGCCAAGCTTGCCTTCCATGCCAAGGAAAGTCCCTATCCGGACACGGGACGAAGTCTTCAATCCTGTATCTTCATAGTCCGGGAGTCCGGCCAAAGGTCATAGTCCGGCCATCCGGACACCCCCTAATCCATGACTCCCTCAATGGGGGAACATGGAAATCTAGCCCTTCAATTTCAACGGGGACGTTGAGACTAACCATGGTAGTTCGAGATTGACCCGCGGAATGCAACTTGGAATTTTGGCCAAGTGATGGTGGTTCCAACAGGTAAGGAACACCTGTGGCTGTCCCACCATAGAGCAGCGGGATCTTTTAGGTAATAAGCGGTGGAGGTGACATAGTTGCAGAGACTACATTAGTAGACTCTAGCTCGAAAGTGATGTCACGAAGCCAATCATCAGCATCAAGTGGCTGAGTTGAGCTGCGGTAGATGACAGGATTGAGACACGCAAAGTATTGCAGAGTCACTAGGGTTGGTTGCTGATTCATATTGGGGCGTGGAAACCAAGCCACGACTCCTTCCATGAACTGGCGATTCAGCTCAACTGCTCCATCATTCCGGTCATGTATTCGGGCGGTCACGATCAGCGGGTCTAACCATCTTGCTTAAAACCAACATGGGGTAGTATAGCAAGGGGTGGAGCAAGTGTATGGAGTCATTCACGATGCAACCTGAACATTGAGCAAAGGAGCAATATGCACAACGTAGTAGTCATAGAAGACATACCGATACATATACGGGGCCAATTACTCGTTCTTCGCATGAGTACTAATAACCCACAAGTGTAGGGGATTGCAACAGCTTTCGAGGGTAGAGTATTCAAGCCAAATTTATTGATTCGACACAAGGGGAGCCAAAGAATATTCTTAAGTATTAGCAGTTGAGTTGTCAATTCAACCACACCTGGATAACTTAGTATCTGCAACAAAGTATTTAGTAGCAAAGTAGTATGATAGTAATGGTAACAGTGGCAAAAGTAAAGATAGCAGTTTTGTAGTAATTGTAACAGTAGCAACGGAAAAGTAAATAAGCAAAGCACAATATGTGAAAAGCTCGTAGGCATTGGATCAGTGATGGATAATTATGTCGGATGCGATTCCTCATGTAATAGCTATAACATAGGGTGACACAGAACTAGCTCCAGTTCATCAATGTAATGTAGGCATCTATTCCGAATATCATCATACATGCTTATGGAAAAGAACTTGCATGACATCTTTTGTCCTACCCTCCCGTGACAACGGGGTCCTAGTGGAAACTAAGGGATATTAAGGCCTCCTTTTAATAGATAACCGGAACAAAGCATTAGCACATAGTGAATACATGAACTCCTCAAACTATGTTCATCACCGAGAAGTATCCTAATTATTGTCACTTCGGGGTTGTCGGATCATAACACATAATAGGTGACTATAGAATTGCAAGATAGGATCAAGAACTCACATATATTCATGAAAACATAATAGGTTCATATCTGAAATCATGGCACTCGGGCCCTAGTGACAAGCATTAAGCATAACAAAGTCATAGCAACATCAATCTCAGAACATAGTGGATACTAGGGATCAAACCCTAACAAAACTAACTTGATTACATGGTAAATCTCATCCAACCCATCACCGTCCAGCAAGCCTACGATGGAATTACTCACGCACGGCGGTCAGCATCATGAAATTGGTGATGGAGGATGGTTGATGATGACGATGGCGACGAATCCCCCTCTTTGGAGCCCCAAACAGACTCTAGATCAGCCCTCCCAAGAGAGATTAGGGCTTGGCGGCGGCTCTGTATCGTAAAACGTGGTGAAACTTTCTCTCTGATTTTTTTCTCCGCAAAACGGAATATATAGAGTTGGAGTTGAGGTTGGTGGAGCATCAGGGGCCCACGAGACAGGGGGCGCGCCCCAGGGGGAGGGCGCGCCCCCACCCTCGTGGATAGGGTGTGGGCCCCCTGGCCTTGATTCTTTCGCCAGTATTTTTCATATTTTCCAAAAGTTATCTCCATGAATTTTCATGTCATTCCGAGAACTTTTGTTTTCTGCACAATAAACAACACCATGACAGTTCTGCTGAAAACAGCGTTAGTCCGGGTTAGTTTCATTCAAATCATGCAAGTTAGAGTCCAAAACAAGGGCAAAAGTGTTTGGAAAAGTAGATACGTTGGAGACGTATCAACTCCCCCAAGCTTAAACCTTTGCTTGTCCTCAAGCAATTCAGTTGATAAACTGAAAGTGATAAAGAAAAAATTTTACAAACTCTGTTTGCTCTTCTTGTTGTAAATATGTAAAGCCAACATTCAAGTTTTCAGCAAAGATTATGAACTAACCATATTCACGATAACACTTAGGTCTCACATTTACTCATATCAATGGCATAATCAGCTAGCGAGCAATAATAATAAAACTCGGATGACAACACTTTTTCAAAACAATCATAATATGATATAACAAGATGGTATCTCGCTAGCCCTTTCTGAGACCGCAAAACATAAATGCAGAGTACCTTTAAAGATCAAGGACTGACTAAACATTGTAATTCATGGTAAAAGAGATCCAGTCAAGTCATACCCAATATAAACTAATAGTAATGAATGCAAATGACAGTGTGCTCTCCAGCGGGTGCTTTTTAATAAGAAGGTGATGACTCAACATAAAAGTAAATAGATAGGCCCTTCACAAAGGGAAGCAGGGATTTGTAGAGGTGCCAGAGCTCGATTTTAAAATAGAAATGAATAACATTTTGAGCGGCATAGTTTCACTGTCAATGCAACAACTATGAGATGGCGATATCTTCCATACTACATGCATTATAGGCGGTTCCAAAATAGAATGGTAAAAGTTTATACTCCCCCACCACCAACAAGCATCAGTCCATGGCTTGCTCGAAACAACGAGTGCCTCCAACTAACAACAACCCTGGGGGAGTTTTGTTTAATTATTTTGATTTTCTTTGATCTTTTTGATCATGGGACTGGGCATCCCGGTTACCAGCCATTTTCTCGTGAATGAGGAGCGGAGTCCACTCCTCTTGAGAATAACCCACCTAGCATGGAAGATACAGACATCCCTAGTTGAAATATGAGCTGCTCGAGCATACAAAACAGAATTTCATTTGAAGGTTTGGAGTTTGGCACATACAAATTTACTTGGAACGACAGGTAGATATCGCATATAGGAAGGTATGGTGGACTCATATGGAATAACTTTGGGGTTTATGGAGTTTGGATGCACAAGTAGTATTCCCGCTTAGTACAGGTGAAGGCTAGCAAAAGACTGGGAAGCGACCAACTGAGAGAGCGACAACAGTCATGAACATGCATTAAAATTAATTTACACTGAGTACAAGCATGAGTAGGATATAATCCACCACGAACATAAATATCGTGAAGGCTATGTTGATTTATTTCAACTACATGTGTGAACATGTGCCAAGTCGAGTCACTCAATTCATTCAAAGGAGGATACCATCCCATCATACCACATCACAATCATTTTAATAGCATGTTGAAACGCAAGGTAAACCATTATAACTCATAGCTAATTAAGCATGGCACAAGTAACTGTAATCTCTAAATGTCATTGCAAATATGTTTACTTCATAATAAGCTGAATCAGGAATGATGAACTCATCATATTTACAAAAACAAGAGAGGTCAAGTTCATACAAGCTTTTCTCATCTCAATCAGTCCATCATATATCGTCATTATTGCCTTTCACTTGCACGATCGAACGGTGTGTATGATAATAATAGTGCACGTGCATTGGACTAAGATGGAATCTGCAAGCATTCAACTCAAGAGAGAAGACAAAGTAATATGGGCTCTAAGTTAAATAAACAATCATGCATATGAGAGCCACTAAACATTTTCAATATGGTCTTCTACTCTTGACCCCCAAAGGAAAGAAAAGAAATAAAACTATTTACACGAGAAAGCTCCCAACAAGCAAGAAGAAGAACGAGAAATCTTTTTGGGTTTTCATTTTAATTTATACTACAAGCATGGAAATTGAACAAACTATTTTTTTGGTTTTTCTTAAGATTTAACAAACACACAAGAAGAAAGCTAGAAAAAAGAAAATTAAACTAACATGGATAATACAATGAAAGAGTATGAGCACCGACAACTAGAATAGTGTGTGAACATGAATGTAAAGTGGTGAGAAATACGTACTCCCCCAAGCTTAGGCTTTTGGCCTAAGTTGGTCTAATGCCAAGGATAGCCTGGCTGATATCCGATGTTATAACTGGGGTCATACTAAGATGTAGCAGTAAATGCATCCTGAGCTGCGGCATGTTGGCGAGCCGCCTCCGCTCTCCCCTCGTGTTCAGCTACCTCCTCCCTGGTAACAACATATCTTTGTTTTGCCCGGTAATCAAAAAGGAAAGGAGTAGGGAGAGTAACATGGACAGAGCTAGTCTGTCAAAGATTAGTCGATGGAGGAATTGTTCATTCCTCAAAACAAAACGATGTTTGACCATCGCGTCATAATCTAAATAAGGAGGAAGCAACTCCATATCCCCCTCTTGTGGGGCTATACCAAGATAATTAGCAACACGGGTCGCATAAATCCCTCCAAATAAATCTCCAGATATACCATTTTATGCAACCTACGTGCAACTATTGCCCCCAAGTTGTAATCTTTATTACCTAACACAGCACTCTTGAGGACACAAAGATCAGGGACACACATGTGACATGCTTCATCTTTACCGTTAACGCATCTACCAATGAAGAGAGCAAAATAATGTATAGCAGGAAAATGAATGCTCCCTATGGTAGCTTGTGCTATATCCCTAGATTCTCCCACAGTAATACTAGCTAGATAGTCTTTATATTCAGATCTGTGGGGGTCATTAACATTGCCCCACTGCGGGAGTTTGCAAGCAGTTGTAAAATCTTCTAAGTCCATGGTGTAAGATTTATCATAAATATCAAACAAGACACTCTCAGAATTATGTGAAGATTTATATTTCAACCTTCTTACGAATGAACCAGTCAATAGATAGTACTGAGGACACTTATCTTGTAAGAAGTCCTCAAGATCGACATTATGCACACACGTGCCAAATTCATCCGTAATGCCTGCTTTGACCATAAACTCGTCTGATGGCCACTCACAAGATCGCACTTCGGCATCCCTTGGTGGTTCATCATCTTGCTCACACATAGCACGCCTGGGTCCTCTCTTTGTTGAGGAACCACCTTGGTACATTCTCCTAGACATATTTATTTTTCTGATTTTTTTGAATTTTTTAGTAACTTCAAAATAAAAGTGAATAAAACTAAACAAGATTGGTAGCAACTACTCCTACAAGTGCCTAGAGCCTATATCATGCATTAGAATTACTTGGCACCTCATAAATTTGACATGCAAGCTCAAGAACAGGGTCACCTATGCAGCAAAAATTTGCAATGAATAAAGCACTAGAACAAAAACTAATTGGATCAATGGAGGAGTCACATACCAAGCAACAATCTCCCAAAGCAGTTTTGTGAATGGAGCTTTGAGCAAGGAGATCGAAAATCACAGCAAAATGAGCTAGAACTCGTGCTTGAGTTGGATGGGGATTTTTTGGGAACAAGATGGAGTGTTTGGGTGAAGGAATAAGTGGAGGGGCCCACCGTGGGCCCACGAGATAGGGGGGCGCGCCCAGGGGGTGTGGGCGCACCCTCCACCCTCGTGGCCAGGTGCTTGCCCCCTGTAGTGTTTTCAGTGCCCAAAATCCTCAAATATTCCATAAAAAATCATACTAAATTTGCAGGGCATTTGGAGCACTTTTATTTTCGGGATATTTTTTTATTGCACGGATAATTCATAAAACAGACAGATAATACTATTTTTGCTTTATTTATTCTAAATAACAGAAAGTAAAAGAGGGTACAAAAGGTTGTGCCTTCTAATTTCATCCATCTCATGATCATCAAAATGAATCCACTAACAAGGTTAATCAAGTCTTGTTAACAAACTCATTCCGAATAACACGGAACCGGAGAAATTTCCAATAATACTAAGTTACCTCAATGGGGATATGAACATCCCCAATAATAAGAATATCATACTTTTTCTTGACAGTAGGAATAGGAAATTCAAAACCTCCAATAATGATAGTTGGAATTTTTCCAATAGAATTGATGCTATGGACTTGAGGTTGTTTCCTCGGAAAGTGTACCATATGCTCATTACCATTAATATGAAAAGTGACATTGCCTTTGTTGCAATCAATAACAGCCCCTCCAGTATTCAAAAAAGGTCTACCAAGGATAATCGACATACTATCGTCCTCGGGAATATCAAGAATAACAAAGTCCATTAAGATAGTGACATTTGCAACCACAACAGGCACATCCTCACAAATACCGACAGGTATAGCGGTTGATTCGTCGGCCATTTGCAAAGATATTTCAGTTTGTGTCAACTTACTCAATTCAAGTCTACGATATAAAGAGAGAGGCATAACACTAACACCAGCTCCAAGATCACATAAGGCAGTTTTAACATAGTTTCTTTTAATGGAGCATGGTATAGTTGGTACCCCTGGGTCTCCAAGTTTCTTTGGTATTCCACCCTTAAAAGTATACTTAGCAAGCGTGGTGGAAATTTCAGCTTCCGGTATCTTTCTTTTATTTGTGATGATATCCTTCATATACTTAGCATAAGGATTTACTTTAAGCATATCAGTTAAGCGCATACGTAAGAAGATAGGTCTAATCATTTCAGCAAAGCGCTCGAAATCCTCATCATCCTTTGTCTTGGATGGTTTAGGAGGAAAGGGCATGGGTTTCTGAACCCATGGCTCTCTTTCTTTACCGTGCTTCCTAGCAACAAAGTCTCTTTTATCATAATGTTGATTCTTTGGTTGTGGGTTATCAAGATCAACAGCAGGTTCAATCTCTACATCATTGTTATTGCTAGGTTGAGCATCAACATGAACATTATCATTAACATTACTACTAGGTTCATGTTCATCACCTGATTGTGTTTCAGCATCAGAAATAGAAATATCATTGGGGTTCTCAGGTGTGTCTACAACAGGTTCACTAGAAGCATGCAAAGTCCTATCATTTTTCTTTTTCTACTTTTTAGAAGAACTAGGTGCCTCTAAATTATTTCTCTGAGAATCCTCTCGATTCTCTTAGGGTGGCCTTCAGGATACAAAGGTTCCCGAGTCATTCTACCAGTTCTAGTAGCCACTCTAACAACAAAGTCATATTTGTTATTCAATTCATCAAGCAAATCACCTTGAGCTTTAAGTACTTGCTCAGCTTGAGTGGTAACCATAGAAGCATATTTGCTAATGAGTTTAAGTTCACCTTTAACTCTAGCCATATAATCACTCAAGCGTCCTATTTCGAAAGCATTATTCTTTAATTCTCTACCAACATAAACATTAAAACTTTCTTGCACTACAAAAAAAGACACATCCGTGACATTTTGGGCCGAACGAATTTTTTTCTGTCATACATATGACACTTCTATGACGATAATTGTGACAAAACCCGGTATCATCATAGATGTGGTGGGCTCCTACTTCTATGACAAAAAATCATGATAGAAAATGGGCTTTTCGTCCTGGGCGGGCCGGAGACGCAGCTTCGTGACATTCTTTGGGCCGTCCATGACGGAAAAAACCATGGTAGAAGCGAGGGGGAGGAAAATTTCGGGGAGTTGCCGGTTACGGTGGGAGGTCGGGGGCCGAGCGATGCGCGTTTCTCTCGTACACGTACGCGCGCGTGTGTGAGGCGTTGGCTCTAACTAAACCCGAGCGAGGCATTGGGCTCTAAATGAACCCGAACGATTGCACTGCAGGCTACGCGTTACTGAACCCGAGCGATCGATCGATGGCTGTTAACTGAACCCGATGGAGCGATTCCTTTGCTACTGCTGCTAACTGAAGCCGATCGATTGGATGAACAGTGAGCGTTGCGGGGGGGGGGGGGGGTTTGGATGAACAGTGAGTGGTGGCGTTGCCTCTGGATGAACAGGACCCCGTGGTGTGGAGGGCTGGATTTACAGTAGACGATGGAGGGGTGGCCGTGGAGGGATGGTTCAACAGGACCCCGTGGTGTGGAGGGCTGGATGAATAGTAGACGGTGGAGGGCTGGATGAACAGTAGACGGTGGAGGGGTGGTTGAACAGTAGCCAGTGGAGTAGCACGCGGTGGAGGCTCGATGAACAGGAGCCCGTGAAGGCTGGAGGAGGTCGACGGTAGCCCGTGGAGGCTGGAGGAGGTCGACGGTGGAGATGAACAGTATCCCGTGGAGTCCCGTTTTGCGGTACGCCACACCCCTCCCGATGAACAGGACCCCCGTTTTGACCGTAGGAGGTCCGTTTCGTCTGTTTTGCGGTACGCCACACCCCTCCCGATCAACAGGACCCCCGTTTCGACCGTAGGAGGTCCGTTTCGTCCGTTTGCGGTACGCCACACCCCTCCCGATCAACAAGACCCCCGTTTCGATCGTAGGAGGTCCGTTTCCTCCGTTTTGCAGTACGCCACACCCTTCCCGATCAACAGGACCCCGTTCCGAACATAGGAGGCCCGTTTCCTCCGTTGTGCGGTACGCCAGGCCTCGTTTCCATCGCCTATTCTGTCCAAGCCGGTTGGCTCCCACGCGTTCCGTTGCCTCCCGATGAACATGATGCATTCCGTTGCCTCCCCGTGAACATGACGATGATGCTGTTTCTCCGTTCCGACCCAGCCATGTTCGTATGCGCGACTAGGCGTTTGAGACCCTGCCCGTATGTATGTACGTGGTCGTATTTTATTTCTTGCACCCTTGCCGATGTACGTACGTGTACATGCTACGTGCGCGCCTCTACATCAACACGTGCACGCCTCTAATACGACACGTGCGTGCCTCTACATCGACCAGTATTTATGTACACTTTTGCGACCAGAATGACAACGCTACGTACGCTTCAACCAGGTGGGCCCGACTGTCAGGCACTTCCTTGCCTGCGAAGATGTAGCTGGTGGGTCCCAGCAGTCAGGGGGGCGAATCGTTTTGGGTTTTTTTATTTTTTGCCCGGACGCACTTCCTTGCGTGCGAAGATGTAGCTGGTGGGTCCCAGCAGTCGGGGGGGGGGGCATTTTTTTTGCGAAATACTGGTGGCCCGTCCGGTGGGTCCCTGCTGTCAGGTGGAGGAATAATTATTTTGCGCGTAATAAGGAGGCACTTCCTTGCGGCCTCCATGGACCCAGCTGTCAGCCTCTCCACACACAGTGCTCTTCCGATGGAAGTCAGTCGTTGACCACATTGACCACGCCGCGCCGAGAGCACCACGGCGGTGGACGACGGCGAGGCCTAGGAAGGGGACGACATGGAGCCGGGGAAGACGCAGCAGTGGATGCCCACGCGAAGAGGAGTACGAGGGTGAGGCTGCCATCGCCGCAGAATAACAGGGGGTGTGGGTGAGTAGAGGGATGGCCTGGCCAGCGGTGGGAGTAGTAGGGGGCGGTGAGGCCTCCGCCGCATCACAGCCGACCATGGGAGGCAGGAGCGCGAGGCACGACCGGCGCTGGTTTGGGCGGCTGGAGCAAGAAGACCAGAGGTTGAAGAAGCACTACGGACATTGGATGGACATCATACGGTCACGGGAGCTAGAATCATGCATATTATTGACTAAGTTGACAAAGCCCTCCGTCCCCGTCAACTTAGTAGGCCCACAAGTCAGCCTGCCACTATACTGGGTCCCAGCTAACAGGCGGAGTATTCATTTTTTTGTGCGTAATAAGGAGGCACTTCCTTGCGTGCGAAGATATAGCTGGTGGGTCCGAGCTGTCAGCGGCGGTAACATTTTTTTTTTGCAAAATACAGAGGCCCTTTTGGTGGGTCCCTGATGTCAGGTGGAGGAATCATTATTTTGCACGTAATAAGGAGGCATTTCCTTGCGTGCGGCCGTGGACCCAGCTGTCGGCCTCTCCACGTACAGTCCACTTCAGATGCATGTCGGTCGTTGACCACGTTGACCAGGCCGCGCCGAGAGCACCAGGGCGGTGGACGACGGCGAGGCCTAGGAAGGGAACGACACGGAGGCAGGGAAGACTCAGCAGTTGTTTCCCACGCGGAGGGGAGTACGACTGAACGAGGGTTTACTGGTTCGTCTGCCGTCGCCGGAGAATAACAGCAGGTGTGGGTGAGTAGAGGGATGGCTAGGCCAGCGATGGGAGTACGGTGGGGCGGTGAGGCCTGCGCGGCAGCAGAGCCGGCCGCGGGGAGGAGGGAGCAGGCAGTCCCGCCGGCGCTTGTTTGAGCGGCTGGAGCAGGAAGAGCAGAGATTGAAGAAGCACGACGGCCGTTGGATGGCCAATCCAACAGTCACTGCTTGTGCGTCAACCTTTTTTTAGGAAAGCCTCAAATCTGTGGAAACAAGCATACAACCCATCTGCCATTATTTCTAATAATTTACAGCCCATTTGCTAATTCTTAAGGTTTTTTTGGAGCCCATATTCTTTTTGTTAGCATTACAGCCCATATTGTGGCCACGGTTAAAAAATTATACGAAATTTTGCATATTTCGGTGCGGTCCGAACTGTTTTTAATCCCGAAATTTCGACTCACATTCAAACTGATTTTAAAACTAAATGTATATCAATATAAAATCCAACAAATTCTCCACGCATAAAAATTAATGTAATTTAAAATCTCGAAATGAAAAAAAAGATATTTGAAACTAATTGCCGCTTTGATGTGTTTTAAAAATGTACAACCCATTTCTCATTACTGATGGGCCATTTTCTCGGCCAGCCGAATGAAAGCTCTCCTCGTCTTGAAAGATTTGCAGCCCAACAGGCCTGACAAAGCGACTTACTTGGCAAATCACAAAAAAACTGGGCTGTGGCCGTGGACCCAGCTGTCAGCCTCTCCACGTACAGTACTCTTCCGATGGAAGTCGTTCCTTGACCACGTTGACCACGCCGCGCGGAGAGCACCACGACGGTGGATGACGGCGAGGCCTAGGAAGGGGACGACGCGAAGCCGGGGAAGATGCGGCAGTGGAAGCCCGCGCGGAGAGGAGTACGAGGGTTCACTGGTTCGGCTGTGGTGTGAGGCTGCCGTCGCCGCAGGGCCTGGCCAGCGGTGGGAATAGTAGGGGGCGGTGAGTCCTCCGTGGTAGCACAGCCGGCCATGGGAGGCAGGAGCATGAGGCACGACTGGCGCTGGTTTGGGCGGCTGGAGCAAGAAGACCAGAGGTTGAAGAAGCACTACGGCCGTTGGATGGACATCGTACGGTCACTGGAGCTAGAATCATTCATATTAACTAAGTTGACAAAGCCCTTCGTCCCCGTCAACTTAGTAGGCCCACAAGTTAGCCTCCCACCAAGGTGGGTCCCAGCTAGCAGGGGGAGTATTCATTTTTTTGTGCGTAATAAGGAGGCACTTCCGGTGGGTCCAAGCTGAGAGCGGGGGGAGGGGGACATTTTTTTCGCGAAATAAGGTGGCCCGTCAGGTGGGTCCCAGCAGTCAGGGGGCAAATCTTTTTTTAGCAAAATACGGTGGCCCGTCCAGTGGGTCCCTGCTGTTAGTTGGAGGAATCATTATTTTCCGCGTAATAAGGAGGCACTTACTTGCTGCAGCCATGGACCCAGCTGAGACTCTCCACCTACAGTATACTTCCGATGGAAGTCGTTCCTTGACCACGTTGACCTCGCCGCATTCCGTTGAATGCATGCGTCCATGGGCGTGGTGCGTCCCCACTGTCATCCTCTCACGTACAGTCATCTTCTGATGACTTTCGGTTGTTGACCACGTTGACCAAACCGTGCTGAGCGCACCCAGACTAGAATGACCCGGAGATGGGGAAGACAGGGCAGTGGAGTCGCAGATGGAGAGGAGTGGGAAACTTCACTGGTTCGGGTGCGCGGCAGCACAGCCGCGGTGCCGCCCACAGGAGACAGGAGCAAGAACAGAGGTTGAAGAAGGAGCACGGCTATTGGATTAACATCCAACGGTCTAGCTGCTAGAATCATTTGTTGATTAAGTTGACAAAGCCGTGCGTACACGTCCGCTTAGCAGGCCCACAAGTCAGTCACCAAATCTAACGGGTCCCAGCTGTCAACGGGATGAATAATTTTTTTCGCAAAACAAGGAGGCACTTCCTTCCGTGCGAAGATACAGTCGGTGGGTCCCAGCTGTCAGGTGGAGGAAACATTTTTTTCAGCTTAATAAGGAGGAACTTTCCTTGCGTGCGACCATGGACCTCGTGGGTCCCAGCCGTCAGGCTCTCCACGTACAGTCCTCTTCCGATGACTCTTGTTTGTTGACCACGCCGCACCGAACACAGCGAGGCGGTGGACGACGGCGAGGCCCCGGACGGGAACGACTCGGAGATGGGAAAACGTGGCAGTGGAGTCGCAGATTGAGAGGAGGAGAAGGGTTATAACTGGTTCTGTTGCAATTCATATCAAACTCAGGTTCACAGGACACGTTCATATTCATAGCCAACATTCACTATCAACAACTCAAAAGATTCATATATACACAAGCTCAGCATATCTATGCATCCAAATGATTGATAGATCACACGACAATATTCATACATAATTCACAAAAAGATTCAGATATACACATGTTCAGTATGTTTATGCATCCAAATGATTGAGATCACAGCCAATATGATCCATGGACGAACTTTAATTACCTAGGGTACAGACTGGTAAATGGTGTTCAATCAGAGGTACTTCTTGCTAAAATTAGTTCTTGTACGAGTAAACTTTCGAGTACATAAGAGGCAGCACAGACAATCTGAACTTTGCTTGTAGGTTTATCCTCAAATAGTGGCCTCGTGCCGAGGGAGGTTTGAGCAACTTGGCCACTACTTTCATCCAACTAGTTTACTGGCTCATCTTGGTCCTGTATCTCGCCAAAATTCTACATTGCAGACGAGAAAGGAGGCGGTTGAGAAAATGAACCACCCAAATTTTTTGTGCAGTTCAACTGAAATGGAGCATCCTTGGCGTGCAGACTGATTAAGTCCCAGATGAATATACGCGTCAACCAACTTGTCTGGAATCTTTAGACTCCATGCCATATAGTTCGCTACCATATGTGCCGATAACCAAAAGGCACAAGTTGGGACCAAAGACTGGACTGCGTTTTTCTGGGCTATGCACCAAGCAATATTTTTGGCGTTCACTCTCCTAATACTTGGAGTTTGACAATTGGTTGACGCCGGTTGATACTCGAATGAATATAGGCACTTCTTGTCAACATCGATGCTTGTCTGAGTGAACTTTGGAGTACATAGCAGCAGCATAAGTACCTGTCCATCTGATCATTTTGTGCAGTTCTACTGAAATCACCCGATGTAATGATTTGCCTGCGAGTTCAGGCTCCAAATTACTCCTTTATGAAATCGGCAAACAGTAGCACAATACCAAATTACCAATACATATGACAGGCACAATAATCAGGATAAAGACCAGTACCAACCTGTGTGAGGTAGCATATCAATTACTATTTCCTTTGACTGGAAGCCGAGATAAGCCAAGCGACTGACAGCAAAGGAAGAAAGCAAGCGGAGATTAGCGACTGACAGGAAAGGACGGAAGCTGTCGAGGCAATGAAGCACCCAAAGTTTTTGTGCAGTTCCACCAAAATCGAGCATCCCTGTTGGCACATATATTGAGAGAGTGAGATTACTGTAATAGTGGGACTAGTTGATGAAACATACACTAACAAATAGAAGCACCCTCATTATCTTAATGGGTAAAGTTAGCAACATAGTAGTCTTGCTTAAAGAGAGGTATTAGTTTATTTAATCAGTGCCAATTAGCTCAACTCAACACTCAAAGCATTGCCATTTATCATAGGTTGCAAAACTTAAAAGTGCAAAGATAAAGGAGTTTCTCATGACAGTAGCACGATACAAATAGAGATGACAACAAACTAATATGGATGAAGGCCTTAGGCCCGTACCAACCTGAGAAAAAAAGCTTATTCATGTAGTCCCATAAGAGATGATAAAGCACTCACTGGAATCACACAATAGTATATATTTTTGTGCACTTCAAATGTATGGTTGAAATCACTCTTGTTTACCAGTGCTGAGATTATATCGAAAGATTATCAAGAACTTCCAGCAGAGTTAAAGCACTGGCTGGGATACAGTTCATTGTATTGTCTTGTGTAGTTCCACTAAAATGTATGATTGGCACAACACAATCCCTATTTGCACAAGTAGGAACAAGGTGAAACCTTCATTAGCTTAGTGAGAAAGGATAGGAAGACATTAGCATATTACTCAAACAGTAGCATCAAATTCATGATGGACAATACGCAAAACATTGCCTCATTGAACCAATGGCAATAAATTGACATGCAAAACTATAGCACTATTATGTCATGACACTAATAATATTCCCTCCCTGCTCCACCACATGATTCACCTCCATAGACAAACATTCACACGTACATGATTCACCATAGGGTCCTACTAAAGATTTGTTTAACTCAACAGGAAAATTAGGCAGTAATAAATTAGTGGTACTTAAGTACTCCTAATTAATTAAGTGAGACAGCAGAAGTGGAAGGGCTCCCTGGAGGATCGTCTCACATGTAAGGTAGTCGTTGCTGGAGCCCTTGAATAGCCTCGACTGAGGCCTCTGGCTTCAGCAAGATCGCCTTGGCACTGTTTATTCTTCTTCTTCCTCTTCATGCTTTGTTTCTCTTTCTCTCACCAGTTGGTGAAATCAAGTACATGATTGGACTTCTAATTCAGAATTGGTTTTGTCAGTGAGGGAGTACAAGTGTACTAGTAAAAAACAACATTATTTTCTCATGGCAGTCGGAAAATAGAGATGAACACATGCATTAAATATCATTCTTACCTAAAGGAAGGTTATGGCGCCAATATGGATGATGAGGATTGGAACACAGATCTCCCTTTATGCAGTTCCACCAAAATGAACCAACTGTTCCATCTGACATTCCAGTTAAACAGCACAAAAGTCACTTCTTTTAAGAAGAGTTTTGTGCAGTGCACCAAAAGGCACAACATCAACTAGGTGAATTGGATATCCCTGTTTGCGCAAAAAGGCACAAAGGAAACAGTCAGAGTCTCAAAAAATTACAGGCAAAAACATTTAGCTAAACTTGTCAGAGTCTCAAACAATTACAGGCAAAAACAGTGGCATGGCTTCATTTTTACCAGGGACATTATATTAAGAACAGCTAAGGATGCATTCGGTTCACAGGTTTGGTGCAGGATTTTCGTAGGAACACGATTCCTACGGTATTCTTTCCCTTCCAACCGTTCGGAACATGGGAAAGGTGAATAGTGTTTCATAGGAAAGCTGGTCTGGTAGTACTGATTCCATCGGATTAGAAACATCCACACGCTGTTCATTTTTTGGGCGGAAGCCCGAGGCAGGCGCTCGCTGCCATGCGTTAGACAGGTTGCTGTGCTGTGTTTGCCGGAATAAAAAAATCAACCTATATGTGGTACGTGAGGTGAGGACAAGAGTAGTCACTATGCAGGTGAATAAACAAATAGCATGTCATACTGCCAAGCATGCTACTCTAAAAAACAAATCTGTACATTTCATAGTCCATCCGAACACATTCTCTTGAGAGTTTCCTCCGATTCGCTGTTCCATAGTTTTATACCTACATTCCTTTCCTATTCCTCTATTTTCATCAAGACCTATGTTTTCTGCCCCTTTACTCTGACCGGAGCCTAAATATTTGGTATAAGGGCATGGGACAGTGGGTGCACCAGCAATACAACACCATGTACGTAAACATGGGCATAAAGTGGTGATTCATAGTTTGTTGCCCCGAGAAACAAACATCCAAGAAACATATCTGGGTTGGTCCCATTTTTGTTCACTCTAGCCACCCACTCCTATGTGTGGATAGCAAATCTAGTCCTGGTCATACCACTATGTACATCGTTACCACTATATTTCCCTTTTCGACCAAGAGACCAGTTGGATGACCAGTCTGTACTACTTTCATCCCCTTTCCTTCCTGTTTGTACCAAGTCTGATGTACATACTAAATTCCCCCACCCCCACTTTATTTCAATGACAAGTATTTTCGGACGGAGGGAGTACAAGATTCGACTCCATGAAGTAGCTTTACCTCTAACAATAGAAGAAAAAAAGGTGACGTTGGACCATCCGATCAAGAGGGGCTGAGAGGTAGAAAATGATGCACATGCAGCGACATAGTGAGCTGGGGAAGTAGAGCTAAGGCGGTTTCGAACGAAGATATACCTGAAGGTCGTCGGGATGTGGATATGTGGGCGGTGGGAGGCCAGATCCGCCCACAGGCAACGACGAAGGGATCGGAGGACCTCCCGCGCCGGCGCTCGGCCAGAGATAATGGTGCGGCCGGCAGTGGGTCTCCTCCCTCGCTATCAACGACAGCCTAAACGCTGCCCTTCCTCCCCTTCACTGGCGGAGGGGGATATGTACGGATCTGTAACCAGCGGTGAGGATAGAAAGCCAGTGTTTTTGAAGGGAGAAAGACAGTGTTACTACCCCTATCTTGTTTAGATCTAGAGAGGATGAGAGTGTGTGAATAGAGCAGCCCTAGCAAGCAAGTGCGGAGGCTCCGGCCTATATATAAGTAGTGGGGTAGTTTTCCATTTTCACTCCATCAAAACAATCGTTTAAAATTGTGTACTACTACATGCCAGGTCGCGGTTTTTTTAGTTGTTGATTGTTTTTTGAGATAGCTACCCGCTTGTTCCAAGTGGTGTTACGGTGTGCCGGGTCGCACTTTGTATCGTTCAAGTCTGGTACTACAAGTCCCTCCATTAAATGAACAACCACCCCTCGTAAAAATTGTGAACAAGCCCACGGCTAAAATTAGCGGAAACGTGGGTTTCCCCAACATGCATTATTATTTATATTTTCTACCCCTTCCGTTCCTAAATATAAGTCTTTTTTATTAGCCACACCTAAGACAAGAATTTTTTTATTAGCAGTGAACCCCACATGTCATAGACACAAAAATTATGGCAAGATTCCCTTAGGCAAGCCAAAGTGTGTCTAACAATTTGAGCAACTCAGGTTAGGCAAGTGTGGGAAAAATAATGTGGCAACATAAGACAAACATAGTCACAATC
This sequence comes from Triticum aestivum, assembly GCF_018294505.1. NCBI lineage: Eukaryota > Viridiplantae > Streptophyta > Magnoliopsida > Poales > Poaceae > Triticum > Triticum aestivum. The sequence goes on from NC_057813.1 coordinate 732,125,674, forward strand.
CAAACAGCCCCGTGATTTTTTCTGACATGCATGAAAATTTGGTTAGTTAAATTTATAGTCAAAATTTGGCAAGGTGCATCGAATCAACATATGCAAGTATCAAAAGGAAAGTCACGGCATGCATGCATGCATTGTATTCCCTCCGTTTTCCAAATATAAGTCTTTTTAGAGATTGCAACAAGTGACTACTCCCTCCATTCCTAAATGTAAGTCTTTCTAGGGATTCCACTACAAACTACATACGGATGTATATAGACATATTTTAGAGTGTAGATTCACTCATTTTGTTTCGTATGTAGTTCATAGTGAAATCTCTAAAAAGACTTATATTTTGAAACGGAGGGAGTGCATACGAAGCAGAATATGTCTACTCCTACATACGAAGTAGCCCATTTGAAATGTGTAAAAAGTCTTTTATCGAGTGCAGTGCTTTGATGTGTCGCGTCAACTCGTACAAGACCGAGAAATTTGATTACTACGACGCCCTCTCCCTCGCAGACTGAGCGCCGGTGCCTTAATTGCACCTGCCTTTGGCTGCATGACTGGTGGGCCAACCACCTGTTGGGCCCACCTGTCATGGACGCAAAGGCAGGAGCAGTAAGTAGAAGCTTTCGCTACACGCTATCCCTCCCACACGAGGTGGACGGACATGCAGCAGTGGATTCGATACTGTGAGGATGTGCCTCACACACATGTGCACGTAGCGCACATGGTGACCATGGCCAAGCAGCAGCAGTATCTATGGGCAACATGTAGCACTAGCAAAGCAGCAGCCGCGCAGCAAGCAAAGAGAAGCAGCAGTGCAAGATCAGCGGCAGCGGCGCTATAGGCAGCAGCAGTAGCAGGCGAGCAGCAGAAGCAGAGTAGCAGTAGCTAGTAGTCGCTAGGAGCAGAGTAGTACAATGAGCAGCAGGTGCGACAACAAGCAGAGCAGTAGGGAGCAGCGCCAGGGGTGGCGTCGTGCACGCGGACAGCACCGGCAAGCGACGGCGGCTACGGCCGGGGTGACCAAGACGCAGCTAGGCGCCTACGTACGGTCAGGAGAGGCCAGCGGGCGCGAGCAGCTGGAGCATGCAGCGCGTGCGCAGACATGGACGGGCACCCACGAGCGTGGCTGTGACCACGGAGCTCTGGTGGTCGTGGCGAGCGCGGATGAAACATCTACAGCGGCAAAACAAGAATGGGGCGAGATGGGAACCACAGCTTACCACGGAGCTCGGTGACGCGCTCGGAGAGGCCGGGGACGGCTCGACGGCGATGCACTCGGTGGCAAGGTGTCGCGGCCGTGCGCGGAGAAGATGCTGTTGACACCATATTTTGACACGGTCAAGAACTTAATTAATATGGCCTCAAATGGAGAAGTGATCTACATACAAAAATTTCCGTATTATCGATATGAACATCTTTGAAGTTTGGGCCATCGTCATCCGATCTCATCTCGAAGCCCGAAGTTGTGTTCGAAATACTAAGATTTTATATTCAGAACACTATTCGGCTCATTACACCCTCAAAACCGCCTCGTATGGAAAAAATGATCTACATGGATTGCCTTCGTCTCATTGAAACGATCGATTTTGATATAAATATCGTCCCAATCCGAGTTCGTATGCAAAAGTTATAGCTATCGGAGTGCAGCCCTGTCATGAGGCGTGTTGTGGCGCGCCCCACCAGACCTATGTCTGATGGGTAGCGCGAGGGAACGGGTGTTTTGCGTGACAGTCCGTTTTGTGCAAGCGATTTGACCTTCAAGATGACCTCTGATCGAAAAATGTTCAACACAAAAGTTTTTCGTCTCGTCGAAACGGTCAAGATTAGTTTTGTACTCGTTTTCATCCGAGGTCGTTTACTGCCTTAAACATGGCCCGCAATGTGCAGCCAGGTTGTAAACCGAACCGTTTTGGAAAGTTTGATTCTGAGTTGGACCCAAACTAGGGTTTGAACGTGAATCCAAGCCTTTTCCTTGCACGGGAAGTCTAGCCGCCTCTTATATACCTAAGGCGTGACGGTCGATTGAACAACAACACACAATCACAAAACCCATCTACAAACTTTCATCTCCTACCCTAGTTTTCTGCTTCTCGTTCATCGGTGTTCTTCGCTTCGGAGAGCTTCGATCTACGAAGCCCTAGGGGCGGGTGGACCGACCTAGGGTAGCCCATCACCGCCGTGCGTCCAGACGGGGTCTCTCCCGGCCACGTGGGGTTTCCGGTCTTCAAAATAGCTCGCCGAATTGTCTTGCGTATCGTGCTTCCGGTGAGCCTCCTTCGGCTACGTGTCCTTTGTATCGCGCTCGACGCCGAGGGTACACGGTGACGTGTTCGAATGCAAACACACTTTTTGACGACTCAGCTGGGGAACAAAGAGCAATCATCATCATCCATCATGGTTGATCTTCCCAAGCCATCTGAAGTGGATGCCGATAACATCATCAAGCCCAATTTTGAGGAATTATAGGCAGAGCATCGCCGAGCTTTTGAGGAGTACAAGAAGGCGCGTGAAGAGAAGGAGATGCAAGAGTTCCTTGCTAAGTTCAAAAAGGATCGCCAAGGCAACATGACTTCAATTGAAGAAATCAAGTTTCCTCCTCTTCACAATGAGCAGGTAGAACCAGATGTAAGCAAAATCTTCTCTCCTGAACAGTCGGCTGAAATTACTACTCTTATTGCTCAGAATAATGATCTTATTTACCAAGCTATCATAGACAATAATACTGCTCGAAATAATACTCCTCAATCATATAATGGTAGTGGTAGTATGTCTGCTGGTGTGGAAAACTTTAGTCCAACTTTACCTATTTCATCGGCGCCGCCCGTGCCGTTGAATTTTTATCCCAGTCAGACAAACCAACTTGTTTCTCCACCCTTTAATCCTGCCATAAACGTACCAGGTTCAGTGAATCCAACTGCATTGTTAGGTTATGGTTCGGCAAGTCCAAGTGGATTGCTGCCGAACTATGGTACAACATACACACCACCATCTCTCTCAACTAGCACTATACCAACTATTAGATATCATATTCACCATGCGCCACAACCACACGCAATGTCACTCAATACGTGTGATATTTTGGCTAATGTCAGAGAGGAAATGTCTAGGGTGTTCCAAGAGCATTGTGGGATTGAACCACCTTACCATGCCGCTCGCCGCGTGCTCATCGGGGCTGTACCGTTTACTCAAAGCCCTCAGGCCGGAGCTTTTTAAGCCAGCTCCTTGCTTGCTGATGCCGCCTGATCTTCAGAAACGGCGTGTCATGCATCATAACGATCATAGGGTGGCGAGCATCAACCCTCTTCATTGCGATCCGATCCCCGTCAGCCTCAACTACATTAACGGTATGTACTGGGTCGGCATGAACACATCTTGGATGGTGCTCGTCAACGGTCGTGGCAGCTGGATGCTCGTGGAGGTCTACACCCGGCGATTGATCCCCCTTCCTTCGATTAACACTGCACTGCTTTGGCACCGCGGCCCAGAATACTCGGAATCTTACAGTAGCCAACATGACACCAAGTTTGATTTGCTCAAGGTTGTAATCTGCCAAGTGCCCACAAGATCTAGGAATTATAAAGATTTCTTCAACCGCGGTCTCGCCTATCTGACAGGTCACTGTGGTAAGTGGATAAATCTGCACGTCCATCACAGGATCATACATCCTCCATGGTTCTCTGATGCCATTGAACACAAGGGCTTCATTTACGCTGTCGACTCCTTCTATGGCTGGACGTATTGCTGACCTACTCCAGTCATCGCTACAAATGGCTGTTATAGCAGTATGTTACTTTCCTATGATATCATGATGGCTTGCTTATATTATTGTCAGCATTTACTGAAAAAATATTCATGCTCATAACATGCTGTTCTTAAGATTGACTAAATCAAGAGCCCTCTTTTATTTGACTCCAACTTGATATGATGTTGTAGGCCGCCTGGTGTCCCTACCCTTCCTAATCCCAGAACCATTCAAAGAAAAGCGGCATGGCAGTTGCAGGTGGTTCCTGGCTGATCAGACGACGACGAAAGATTGATGATCGTTCGCATGTACCGAACATGTTGTTTCGCGGAATACGATCACAGTCACTGCAAGGTCTTTGAGCAGAATCCCAGCTTCTCTGGGCCTTCAGGAATTTTTGACTGGAGGCTGGTAAGTAGCCTTGGCACACGCTCTTTGTTTGTCGGACTGAATTATCCGATTAACCAGGAGATAATCGACGGCAAGGATCATGATGGCAGCGCGGTTTCGTTCATCAGGCAAAACTATGTGTACACAACGCACCATCACTACTGGAATCAACTACTTTGCCATCTGCCAGCTCTTTGTCGTCTGCTAGCAGATGGCAAAGAAGCTCTTTGCCATCAGCTACCCAAAAGCAGACAACAAAGAACTGGCTGATGGCAAAGAAAGTCTTTGCCATCGGCTAGCAGACGGCAAAGAGGGAGGGGCCCCACTGAGGAGCTGCTTAAAAAATACTTAACGGCCCCCCCTCTTTGCCGTCTGCTAGCAGACGATAAATAGCAAAAAAGCGGACGACAAAGAGGGCGGACGGCAAACATTTAACATATCTAACGGCGCGCCCACCCCGCCTCTCTCTCTCTGTTTCTCTCCCTGCTCCCACACGCGCGCCGCCACCCCCACCACTCGCCGCCGCCAGGTCGCCCCACTGCCCCGCCGCCCCACCGCCCCCCGCCCTGTCGCCCCACCGGCCCCCCGCCCCATCGCCCCCGCCGCCCTGCCGTCTCGGCGCCGCCGCGCCCCGGCCCCCCGCCCCCCCGCGCCCCACCGCCCGGGCCCGGCGCCGCCGCCCCAGGCCGCCCTGCCCCCCTCCTCCATCGGCCCCCCGCCTCGTCGCCACTGCCGTCCGATGCCGTCGCCCCACCGCCCCCCGCCCCATCGCCCATGCCGCCCTGCCGTCTCGGCGCTGCCGCGCCCCACCGCCCCGGGCCCGGCGCCGCCGCCCCAGGCCGCCCCGCCCCCCTCCTCCACCGGCCACCTCCTCCACCGGCCCAGGTGAGCTCTACCTCCTCTATTTTTCCTTTTTTTCTGTTTTTTTAGTTTTAGGTTTATGTTTAGTTTAGATTTAGTTTTAGTTTTAGGTTTAGGTTTAGGTTTAGTTTTAGGTTTAGTTTTAGTTTAGTTTTAGGTTTAGATTTAGTTTTTTCCTTTTTTCTGTTTTTTTAGTTTTAGGTTTATGTTTAGTTTAGATTTAGTTTTAGTTTTAGTTTTAGTTTTAGATTTAGGTTTAGTTTTAGGTTTAGTTTTAGGTTTAGTTCAGTTTTAGGAAAGAAGAAGAAGAAGAAGAAAATAGGACAGGAGGAGAAGAAGAAGAGGAAAAAGGAAAGGAAGAAGAAGAAGAGGAGGAGGAGAAGAAAAAAGAAGAAGAGGAAGAAGAAGAAAAAAGAGGAGAGGAGGAGAAGAAGAAGAGGAAAAAGGAAAGGAGGAAGAAGAAGAAGAAGAAGGAAAAAAGGAAGAAAAGGAAGAAAAGGAAGAAGAGGAAGAAGAACAAAAGGAAAAAAGAGGAAAAACCCCGACCCGACCCGGCACCCCGACCCCGACCCGGCACCCCGACACGACACCCCAACCCCGAGACCCCGACCTCGACACCCCGACCCCGACCCCGACACCCCAACCCCGAGCCTGACCCGACACCCCGACCCCGACCCCGACACGGCATCCCGACACCGACACGACACCCCGACCCCCGACACCTCCCGAAAAGGTGTTCTTTGGCCTTCCAGAGGCCGACGGGGTCATATATTTGTGAATTATTAGTTAGGTCATATATTTTTCGATTTTGTTATGAAAAACATCATATATAATTGTGTTGATCGGGTAGTTTTAAATGTGCAGTTGTTTCATCGCTGCGAGGTTTGGTGTTCGACGACCTCGCCGTGCGTTTGACGAGCTCTGCCCCTTCGTTCGTGGGTGAGCACAAATGACATGTCCTCCTCCCCCATTAATTATTTGATCTATTCCGATGAAACTTGATAGCTAGCTATATATGTGTCTTGAATCATCAGTATGCGTAACCAATATGTGTCTCCCGTTCGAAAGCGTCATAGTTATAAATATGCATGCATTTGCATATTTATAACCTTGATTCTTTCGAATTGTCCAACGCTATCCATGGACAGCCCGAGTATGTGTAGATTGGGTTCGTTTTCCCATATGCTTTGCTCCGGATCCGACGCATAAATTTCGTCAGTGCCTCCCCTGTTGTTCTCCGGGTACACATCCTCTCTGTTTATTGCAGAGACGTGTATCAGGAGAACAGTGGGGAGGTGCTGCCGAAATTTTGCGTCGGATCCAGAGCATAGCATGGGAAAATGAACCCAATCTACACATACATGGGTGGGATTAGGACCTAACATTACCTATTAGATTGTAGGTTGCATGGACGTAATAAAATTGACAAAGTAGATCAACTGATGAATATATACATGGTGAATTACATATATAATTGTTGTGTGTCCAGTAGCTCTGAAAGTCAAGATGAGTGATCGTGCGTGGATGTATACCGGTCACACTGGTCAGAACAAATGGAGCGCTGAATGGTTCACAAAAACCAAGGGGTTTGTGCAAGCCACATTTGCAAATGGCTAGAAGAAAACCTGGTGCCCCTGTTTACGGTGCAGCAATTGGGAAAAGAGGACAGAGGATGAAATGGGCAAACACCTGCAGAAGAGTGGTTTTACGCCCGATTATACGGTGTGGACATTTCATGGTGAGTCTGCCCAACGTGACCGAGCTGAGGTGGATCATCGTCGCACCGACGAGCATGGTACCGGGATGGAAAACATGGTGCAAGACTATGATGATGCTCGGGATTCGGACGAGGAGATGGAGGAATCTGCAAATGCCTTCAATGAAATGTTGGAGTCTTCAAAACGTCCGCTCCACGAGCACACTGAGCTTTGTCAGTTGGATGCCATCTCACAAGTAATGGCTCTGAAGGCTCAGTTCAACTTGGGCAGAGAATGCTATGACGCAATTATGACAGTATTTGGACGCTTTCTACCCAAAGGCCATGTAATGCCTGCAAACCTGTACCAGTCGGACAAAATCCTCCGTGCACTGAAGATGCCCTATGAGAAGATACATGCCTGTGAGAAAGGATGTGCCTTATTTAGGCTTGACTATGCGGACTTGAACTATTGTCCCATTTGCAAGTCTTCCAGGTATATTGTGGTAGACAACGGTATGGGTGAGAAGACACAGACCAAAATCCCCGTTAGTGTTCTTCGGTATATGCCAATCGTACCAAGACTTCAACGTCTTTTCATGGTCGAAGAGACGGCCAGACAGATGACATGGCACAAAACAGGCAAAAGAACCGAACTAGATACAGATGGGAATCTGATGATGGTACACACATCGGATGGTGTTGCGTGGAAAAAGTTTGATGAATTACATGCTGACAAAGCGGCAGATCCGAGGCATCCTCGAGTCGGCATCAGCACGGATGGGTTCAGTGTGTTTGGTATGACGGCAGCCCAATACAGTTGTTGGCCCGTATTTGTCTTTCCACTCAATCTCCCCCCCCGGACAGATTATGCAAAGAAAGAACATTTTCCTGACGTTGATAATTCCAGGGCCCAACTATCCGGGGAAAAATATGAATGTGTACATGCAGCCGCTTAAGGACGAATTGCAAGAAGCCTGGGATAATGGGTTCAAGACATACGACGCCTATAGCAAACGGAACTTCATAATGCGTGTCTGGTACATGTACTCGACGCATGACTTGCCGGCGTATGCGCTATTCGTTGGCTGGTGTGTGCATGGAAGGTTCCCGTGCCCCACATGCAAGGGAGCTCTTGAGTTTCGTTGGCTTCAGGCCGGTCGCAAGTTTTCTTGCTTCGACATGCATAGACAGTTCCTGGATCCTCGCCATAAGTTCAGGAAAGACAAGAAGAACTTCATCAGAGGTAGAGTTGTCAAAAACTCTGCACCACCTACATTAACAGGCTAACAGAACCTGGATCAGTTAAACGCTCTCGAGCCAGATCCACATCGTCCAGGGTACTTCAAGCGGTATAATACTAAGCACGCATGGACTCACAAAACATGCTTATGGGATCTGCCTTACTTCAAAGACCTCCTTTGCCCACACAACATCGACGTGATGCACACTGAGAAGAATATCGCCGAGGCACTTTTTGGTACATTGTTCGGCATAGATGGGAAGTCAAAGGATAATACTAAGGCTAGAGTCGATCTGGAGGCGCTATGTGATAGGCCGTTACAAAACATGAAAGAACCGAAAGGAAAGCAGAACTGGACGAAGCCAAAGGCATGGTTCAATCTTAGAAGGCCAGCTATGAGGGAAATTATCTTGTGGGTGCAACAGCAGTTGATGTTCCCCGATGGGTATGCAGCGAATCTAAAGAGGGGAGCGAATCTTGATAAATTGAAGATATTTGGTCTCAAGAGTCATGATTGGCACATATGGATTGAGCGGGTAATGCCAGTGATGTTGCGTGGCTTCATCCCTGAGGATGAATGGCTAGTACTGGCAGAACTCAGCTATTTCTTCCGTGTTCTTTGTGCGAAAGAATTATCGCCTGGCGTGCTAGAAGAAATGGAAGAGTTGGCGCCGGAGTTGATCTGCAAGTTAGAGAAGATCTTTCCACCGGGCTTCTTTAATCCAATGCAGCATTTGATTTTGCATCTCCCGACCGAGGCAAGATTGGGGGGGGGGGACCGTGCAAAGTCGTTGGTGCTACCCAACTGAGAGGATGCAGAAGACGCTTCAAGAAAAATGTAAAAATAAACGTAGAATTGAAGCATCGATGACTGAGGCATTCATCACAAAGGAGGCGGCAAACTTCGTAACAGCACACTACGAAGCCAAAAATCGTCATTTGCATAATCCGAAGCCTCGGTACAATGCTGACGACCCTAAAAAGGGTGGATCCAACCTCAGCCTATTCAAAGGGAATCTCGCACCAGCTAGTGTTTCACATCCAGTATCTTTGGATAACGAAGAATGGCGGACCATTTCGTTGTATATCTTCAACAACCTGATAGAAGTGCGGCCGTACATCGAGTAAGTTCTCAGTACATTGTTTCGCAACTTCTATTTCCTTTGAACTGCTCTTATTCCTGGATATGTCATACAGTCGATACGTCGCCATATTCTCGTATGGAGCGGAGATCCAAAAGGATTCCGTCGAAGAGTATGAGCTTCTCGCAAAGCAAGGAGGCGGCTATCCCGGTTTCATCTCTTGGTTCAAACAAACGGTAATTTCTATTAGACAATTTCATTTCATTCGCTAATTTGTGCGTAATGCAACAATCCTTTCATATTAAACTTGTAGGCTAATTCAGAGTCTATGGACGCCGAATTGAGACAAGTCGCTAATGGTTTTGACTATAAGGTCCGTTCATTTGACAAGTACGACATCAACGGGTATCGCTTTCGTACCTATGGCAAAGAGCAATCTATGGCCGACCGAAAGTCTACAAATTGTTGTGTATCTGCTATCGGCGAAGGAGGTACCGAGTATTATGGGAGAGTTGAAGCAATTTATGAACTTCTGTTCTATGGTGAAAACCCACCGAATGTCGTAGTCTTCAAATGTTATTGGTTTCAGCCGAAGGAGACTAGAAGGACTCATGAACATATAGGGCTAGTTGAAATCAACCAAAGCACCCATTTAGATGTTCCTGATGTCTATATTACGGCTCAACAGGCGACCCAAGTATTCTATCTACCGTGGGCCTGCCAAACTAATCCAAATCTGAAAGGTTGGGATGTCGTTTATGAAGTGCCGCCACGTGCTAGACTTTCTCCCCCAAAGGAAGAGGATTATGAACCTCACATTAACCCAGACACATATGAAGGAGAATTCTTCCAAGAGACACGTCTTTCCAAAAAGCGTTTCAAGAACCGCTATACTTCACCCCAAAACATTGAAGTAGACAGCGACAGTGAATCCGACATCACCCCAGAGGAGGAACAAGAAGAGCCGGAACAAGAAGAGGTTACTGCTGCGGATGACCTGTCAATGCTTGACCGATTACGTCAAGGTGGCCTTGCACATGTTGATGCCAATGAACCCTATGAGCCCATCATTGATTATAGTGATGATGATGATTATGCATTTATTGATGATACTGATCGAGATTATTAGTAGTGTCAGGTATTCAATTTTTTTATGTTGTACTTGATGATGATACACTTAAGTGATATACATATTATTATTCATGTCGGTACTTTTTTTATGTTGTACTAATTTCGTTTATTCTTTGTCATGGCAGGTGTTGAAAGATGGAAGGGGAGCCGACTGAGGCCAAGGACAAACGTGCCCAAATTGAAGGTGTGCCACACCATCAAGGTAGCTCCAACTTATATCAGTTCGGGCGGAATTGGGTATGTGGTTTGCTTCATGATTAATGCAATTCATTCATCATGCTATCTTGAGCCCTTTAATTACTAATTTACTTTGTTTCTCTCTTTCAGGCATGCTACAATAAGCCGGATAAGGTGCCAGAGGGGTATGACCTGTATGCCATGGCCCACACAGCCTCTTACAAGCAAGTCAAGGGGAAGGCGAGGAAAGGGGAGGAGTTTAACCCGAGCGAGATTCCCATTGATCCAGAGCAGGTGATGATATCTAGTGGCGGTAGGTCCCGTGGCTCCATAGCCATTGATCCAGAGATTGCTCCTGAGACCACGGTGAGTTTAATTTGAATGGACGTTACTTGCTAGTCTTAACATTTGAGTGTGATCATGCTAACGAAACATTGGAAATGATCTTTGGTGCAGCGTAACTCCACACAAGCATCACACGATCCTTCTCCAGCTACTGGCACGAGCCAGCCTGCTCCTACACTTCCATGATCAAGGTAAGTTTCTCTAGTTTTTTGCTTAACAAATGCATAAAGACCTAGACTTAGCTTTATTTCCTCCAATATGCTTACCTTAATGACCTAGAGTTAGCTTCTTTTCCTCCAAAATGACTTAGTAAGCTTACTGACCTCCAAAACCAGCCATTTTACCTAAGTTAGCTCTAAAACGATCTATACTTAGCTTTGTTTCCTCCAAAATGACCTAACTTAGCTCATAAATGACCCATTTCACCTAGGTTAGCTCATAAACGACCTATTTCACCTAAGGTTAGCTCATAAACGACCCATTTCACCTAGGTTAGCTCATAAACGACCTATTTCACCTAGGTTAGCTCATAAACGACCCATTTCACCTAGGTTAGCTCATAAACGATCCATTTCACCTAACTTAGCTCATAAACGATCCATTTCACCTAACTTAGCTCATAAACGATCCATTTCAACTAATTTAGCTCATAAATGATACAGTTCACCTAAGTTAGCTAATAAATGGCATATACTTCTTCTTCTAGTCTTCTTCTTCTTCTTCTATCTTTTCTAACTTTCTTATTTGTCATTTTGCAGGTTTCATTCACTTCACGGAAGCCAGCATCCTATGATGGATTGCTTGTTTTTTCCTTTGATGCACTTCTTGTATTCTGCTCGCTTGCTATGATGAAACTAGATTGCTATGATGAAACTTTGCATATTGTAATATGTATGGATTGATGGGACTATGTGCAACCTACTATGTATGTATGGATGGATATATATGTGCTGGATATTTATTATGTTGGATATATATGTGCTGGATATTTATGTGATGGATATATATGTGATGTGATATATTTGCTGTGATAATTGTTGGATATAAGAAAAACTGAATAAAAAAGAGGCAGTACAGGCTCTTTGCCGTCCGCGGCAGACGGCAAAGACCCCTTTGCCATCGGTGGCAGACGGCAAAGGGGACACGTGGCGGCCACTTGTGCTTCCTCAGAGATGAGCCATTTGGCAAATTTGCCTACCGTGGCGGACGACAAAGTTAAGCTGATGGCAAAGACTTTGCCTTTGCCGTCCGCCGTGGCTGACGGCAAAACACAGCGGGCACTGACGCATTGCTGACGTCAACGGGCGGACGACAAAGAGGCGTTCAAATTTGCCGTCCGCTGGCTGACGGCAAAGGCCGCTGTTAGCCGCCTAACGGACTAACGCTGGTGGACGTCCAGTATTTTCCCGTCACTCCTCTTTGCCGTCCGCCACTGTAGGCAAAGCACTCTTTGCCGTCCGCCATAAAAAGCAGACGACAAAGGGCCTGTATGCCGACCCAGTCTTTGCCGTCACTGTTTGCCGTCCGCCGCTGACGACAAAGCATTTTGCCGTCCGCTGTCCCTGGCTTTGCCGTCCGCTGTGGCAGACGGCAAAGTAGCTGATTCCTGTAGTGCATGCGTCTCTGCATGCACCATACCCTGATATGTGCCGTCACGCTCTGCAGCCCAAAGTAGGAGAGAGGGTCGCAAGTATCAGACTTCGACCTGCTGGCTAGAGTTTCCCCCGTCAGGCACCCATCTGGTTCAAGCCGTCAACCAATCTCCACAGCTTAATAAATAGTAATGTCTAACTGAGCCAATTAGTTAGATGCGTACACTTGGTGTAGTAGGATCTTTATTTAGTTTGATGCATACACTTGTTCTTTTTTGGTAGCCCTTTTGTAATGATGGCTGATGTTTGGTTTGGAAGAGAGAGCTGCGTCTTCACTCTTCTGGCCTGCTTACTGCTTCTGTTGCACCCCCAGCCCTGGTTGCTACTGCTGCTGTTTTCAATGTACAATTAGTAGTATATTTTGTCTGTTGGTTCAATATAAATGTGTTGTTAGAACGACAAACACAATGTTTTGGAAGTCGTTGCACGGTTCGATCCTTTAGTGCCCCGTACCGTACATAGCTCATACTATTTTTCGTACGGAACACATTTTCCACTTGTTGATAACATGCGGCCCACTGATGAAGACCCAATAGAGAAGCCCATAATTATCTGGAAGGGACGCTCTCACATGAATCCGGCCAGGTACATGCTCATGGTCCCCTAAACATAAATAAGTAAATAAATAAATAAAGCTAAATGCTCATGCACCAGTTCTTTGGGAAAATAGGTAGCCCAATATTTCTTTTTGAAGAATACCCAAGCTAGGCCTATTTGTTTTCTCCGAATTACTGGGCTGCAAATCTTTCAAGACGAGCAAATGGGATATTAGTTTTTTTTTTGAATTTTTTTCTTCACTGATATCTTATACGTATTTCATTAGATTTAACATGACATAGTACTAACTTATTTTTAAATTTGTTTTAGTATGGCTATTAATTTTTGGATTAAGAATATTTTGTTCCCCAGCAAAAATTTCCCACATATTTAGTTAATTTTTTGACCCTGGTACTGACCAGAAAATGGCCCGCAATTCTAAAAATGGAAAACGGGCTGCAATAAATTCCATATGAATTAGAAAATGAGTAAAAGTTATAAAAATAATAGCAAATGGGCTGTACACGCCACATATTTCGAGGCTGACTTGTTTACACAAGGCTTTGTCAGTGAACACACGATTCTAGCCGCCGTGCTTCTTCAATATCTGATTTTCCTGCTCCAGCCGCCTAAACTAGCGCCGGTGGGACTGCCTGCTCCCTCCTCTTGTGGCCCACTGTGATGCCGCGCAGGCTTCCTCGGCCCACCCTACTCCCTCCGCTGGCCTGGCCGCACGCAATCAACTGCCTCCTTATTACGCGAAAAAAATGATTCCTCCCACCGACATCTGGGGTGCATGGGTTGGGAGGCTGACCTGTGGGCCACTACGTTGACGCGTACGAAGGGCTTGTCAACTTAGTCAACAAACGATTCTAGCAGCAGTAACCGTTGGATTTGAATCAAATGGTCCTGCCGCTTCTTCAATCGCTGCTCTTCTTGCACTAGCCGCCCAAACCAGTGCCGGGGAGACCGCCTGCTCCTGCCTCCAGTGACCAGCTGTGCTGCCGTTGAGGCCTCATCGCCCCCTACTACTCCCACCACTAGCCAGGCCCTGTGGCGACGGCAGCCTCACACCGCAGCCGAACCAGTGAACCCTGGTACTCCTCTCTGCGTGGGCATCCACTGCCGCGTCTTCCCCGGCTCCGCGTCGTCCCCTTCCTAGGCCTCGCCGTCGTCCACCTCCTTGGTGCTCTCGGCGCGGCGTGGTCAATGTGGTCAATAGCATTCCATCGGGAGAGTATTGTACGTGTAGAGGTTGACAGCTGGGTCCACGGCCACAGCCCAGTTTTTTTGTGATTTGCCAAGTAAGTCGCTTTGTCAGGCCTGTTGGGCTGCAAATCTTTCAAGACGAGGAGAGCTTTTATTCGGCTGGCCGAGAAAATGGCCCATCAGTAATGAGAAATGGGCTGTACATTTTTAAAACACATCAAACCGGCAGTTAGTTTCAAATATCTTTTTTTTTTCATTTCGAGATTTAAATTACATTAATTTTTATGCATGGAGAATTTGTTGGATTTTATATTAATATACATTTATTTTTAAAATCAGTTTGAATCTGAGTCGAAATTTCAGGATTAAAAACTGTTTGGACCGCACCGAAATATGCAAAATTTCGTATAAGTTTTTAACCGTGGCCACAATATGGGCTGTAATGCTAACAAAAAGAATATGGGCTCCAAAAAAAACCTTAAGAATTAGCAAATGGGATGTAAATTATTAAAAATAATGGCAGATGAGCTGTATGCTGTTTTCCATAGATTTGAGGCTTTCCTAAAAAAAAGGTTGACGCACAAGCAGTGACTATTGGATGGCCATCCAACGGCCGTCGTGCTTCTTCAATCTCTGCTCTTCCTGCTCCAGCCGCTCAAACAAGCGTCGGTGGGAGTGCCTGCTCCCTCCTCCCCGCGGCCGGCTCTGACAGCTCGGACCCACTAGTTATATCTTCGTACGCAAGGAAGTGCCTCCTTATTACTCATAAAAAAATGAATACTCCCCCTGTTAGCTGGGACCCAGTATAGTGGCAGGCTGACTTGCGGGCCTACTAAGTTGACGGGGACGGAGGGCTTTGTCAACTTAGTCAATATGCACGATTCTAGCTCCAGTGACCGTACGATGTCCATCCAACGGCCGTAGTGCTTCTTCAACCTCTGGTCTTCTTGCTCCAGCCGCCCAAACCAGCGCCGATCGTGCCTCATGCTCCTGCCTCCCGTGGCCTGCTGCGATGCGGCGGAGGCATCACCGCCTCCTATTACTCCCATCGCTGGCCAGGCCATCCCTCTACTCACCCACACCCCCTCTAATTCTGCGGCGACGGCAGCCTCACACTGCAGCGAACCAGTGAACCCTCATACTCCTCTTCGCGTGGGCATCCGCTGCCGCGTCTTCCCCGGCTCCGTGTCGTCCCCTTCGTAGGCCTCGTTGTCGTCCACCACCTTGGTGCTCTGGTGCGGCGTGGTCAACGTGGTCAAGGAGCGGCTTCCATCGGACATGGACTGTACATGGAGAGGCTGACAGCTGGGTCCACGGCCGCAGCAAGGAAGTGCCTCCTTATTACACGTAAAATAATTATTCCTCCACCTGACAGCAAGGACCCACCGGACGGGCCACCATATTTAGCGAAAAAACATTTCCCCCCTGACTGCTGGGACCCACCAGCTACACCTTCGCATGTAAGGAAGTGCGTCCAGGCAAAAAAAAAACGATTCGCCCCCTGACTGCTGGGACCCACCAGCTACATCTTCGCACGCAAGGAAGTGCGTCCAGGCAAAAAAAAAAACGATTCACCCCCTGACTGCTGGGACCCACCAGCTACATCTTCGCACGCAAAGGAAGTGCGTCCGGGCAAAAAAAAAATGATTCGCCCCTCTGACTGCTGGGACCCACCAGCTACATTTTCGCACGCAAGGAACTGCCTGACAGTCGGGACCCACCTAGTCGAAGCGTACGTAGCGTTGTCATTCTGGTTGCGAACTTGTACGTACATATATACTGGTCGATGTAGAGGCGCGCACGTGTCGTAGTAGAGGCGCGTACGTGTCGTAGTAGAGGCGCACACGTAGCATGTACACGTACGTACAACGGTCAGGGTGCAAGAAAGAAAATACGGCCATGTATGTGTACATACGGGCAGGGTCTCGAACGCCTAGTCGCGCATACGTACGGTGAGGGCTCGTGTTCATGGGGAGGAAATGGAATGCATCGTGTTCATGGGGAGGCAACGGAATGCGTCGTGTTCATGGGGAGGCAACAGAATGCGTCGTGTTCATCGGGAGGCAACGGAACGCGTGGGAGCCAACCGGCTTGGACGGAACAGGCGATGGAAACGAGGCCTGGCGTACCGCAGAACGGAGGAAATGGACCTCCTACGGTTGAAACGGGGGTCCTGTTGATCGGGAGGGGTGTGGCGTACCGCAAAACGGACGAAACGGACCTCCTACTGTCGAAACGGGGGTCCTGTTGATCGGGAGGGATGTGGCGTACCGCAAAACGGACGAAACGGACTTGTGTTGGAGCGCTACGGTCCAAACGGGGGTCCTTTTCATCGGGAGGGGTGTGGCGTACCGCAAAACGGACGAAACAGACTTGTGTTGGAGCTCTACGGTCGAAAGGGGGGGGGGAGGGGTGTGGCGCACCGCAAGACGGGACTCCACGGGATAATGTTCATCTCCACCGTCGACCTCCTCCAGCTTCCACGGGCTCCTGTACATCCAGCCTCCACCGCGCGCTACTCCACCGGCTACTGTTCAACCACCCCTCCACGGGCACCCCTCCACCGTCTATTGTTCATACAGCCCTCCACACCACGGGGTCCTGTTCAACCACCCCTCCACGGCCACGCCTCCACCGTCTACTGTTCATCCAGCCCTCCACACCACGGGTTCCTGTTCATCCAGAGGCAACGCCACCGCTAACTGTTCATCCAACCCCCCCGCAACGCTCACTGTTCATCCTAGAGGCAGCGTCGACCAGCTTCAGTTAGCAGTAGTAGCGAAGGAATCGCTCCATCGGGTTCAGTTAACAGCCATCGATCGATTGCTCGGGTTCAGTAACGCGTAGCCTGCAGTGCAATCGCTCGGGTTTAGTTAGAGCCCAACGCCTCGCTTGGGTTCAGTTAGAGCCAACGCCTCGCAGACACGCGCGTACGTACGAGAGAAACACGCATCGCTCCGCCCCGACCTCCCACCGTAACCGGCAACTCCCCGAAATTTTCCTCCCCCTCGCTTCTACCACGGTTTTTTCCGTCATGGACGGCCCAAAGAATGTCATGCAGCTGCGTCTCCGGCCCGCCCAGGACGAAAAGCCCATTTTCGGTCATGATTTTTTGTCGTAGAAGTAGGAGCCCACCACATCTATGATGATACCGGGTTTTGTCACAATTATCGTCATAGAAGTGTCATATGTCATGGATGTGGCTTTTTTTTGTAGTGAAATCACGTTTCCGAAGGTTTCATTCTGTTTGGACTCCGTTTGATATTCCGTTTCTTCGAAACACTGAAATAGGCAAAAAGCAGCAATTCTGGGCTGGGCCTCTTGTTAATAGGTTAGTCCCAAAAATAATATAAAAGTGGAAAATAAAGCCCAATATAGTCCAAAACAGTAGATAAAGTAGCATGGAGCAATAAAAAATTATAGATACATTGGAGACGTATCAAGCATCCCCAAGCTTAATTCCTGCTCGTCCTCGAGTAGGTAAATGATAAAAAAGAATTTTTGATGCGGAGTGATACTTTGGCATAATTTCAATGTAAATCTTCTTAATTGTGGCATGAATATTCAAATCTGAAAGATTCAAGACAAAAGTTCATATTGACATAAAGAATAATAATACTTCAAGCATACTAATCAAAGCAATCATGTCTTCTCAAAATAACATGGCTAAAGAAAGTTATCCCTACAAAATCATATAGTCTGGCTGTTGCTCTATCTTCATCACACAAAGTATTTAATCATGCACAACCCCGATGACGAGCCAAGCAATTGTTTCATACTTTAGTAATCTCAAACTCTTTCAACTTTCACGCAATACATGAGCGTGAGCCATGGACATAGCACTATAGGTGGAATAGAATGGTGGTTGTGGAGAAGACAAAAAGGAGAAGATAGTCTCACATCAACTAGTCGTATCAACGGGCTATGGAGATTCCCATCAATAGATATCAATGTGAGTGAGTAGGGATTGCCATGCAATGGATGCACTAGAGCTATAAGTATATGAAAGCTCAACAAAATAAACTAAGTGGGTGTGCATCCAACTTGCTTGCTCACGAAGACCTAGGGCACTTTTGAGGAAGCCCATCATTGGAATATACAAGCCAAGTTCTATAATGAAAAATTCCCACTAGTATATGAAAGTGACAACATATGAGACTCTCTTATTATGAAGATCATGGTGCTACTCTGAAGCACAAGTGTGGCAAAAGGATAGTAGCATTGTCCCTTCTCTCTTTTTCTCTCATTTTTTTGTTTGGGCCTTTTCTCTTTTTTATGGCCACTCTTTTTTTTCGTCTGGAGTCTCATCCCAACTTATGGGGGAATCATAGTCTCCATCATCCTTTCCTCACTGGGACAATGCTCTAATAATGATGATCATCACACTTTTATTTTTCTTACAACTCAACAATTACAACTCGATACTTAGAACAAAATATGACTCTATATGAATGCCTCCGGCGGTGTACCGGGATATGCAATGAATCAAGAGCGACATGTATGAAAATTATGAAGATAGCCTTGCCACAAATACAATGTCAACTACATGTTCATGCAAAAAGCAATATGACAATGATGGAGCGTGTCATAATAAACGGAATGGTGGAAAGTTGCATGGCAATATATCTCGGAATGGCTATGGAAATGCCATAATAGGTAGGTATGGTGGCTGTTTTGAAGAAGGTGTATGGTGGGTGTATGATACCGGCGAAAAGTGCACGGTATTAGAGAGGCTAGCAAAGGCGGAAAGGTGAGAGTGCGTATAATCCATGGACTCAACATTAATCATAAGAACTCATGCACTTGTTGCAAAAATTTAGAAGTCATCAAAAACCAAAGCACTACGCGCATGCTCCTAGGGGGATAGATTGGTAGGAAAAGACCATCGCTCGTCCCCGACTGCTACTTATAAGGAAGACAATCAATAAATAAAATTGTGCTCCAACTTCATCACAAAGCGGTTCACCATACGTGCATGCTACGGGAATCACAAACTTCAACACAAGCATTCTTTAAATTCATAATCACCCAACTAGCATTACTTTGATATTATCACCTCCATATCTCAAAACAATTATCAAGCATCAAACTTATCTTAGTATTCAACGCACTCAAAAGAAAGTTTCACATATCTTGAATACAAAGTATACTATCATTAAGCAAATTACCATGCTAATAATGACTCTCAAAATAATCTAAGTGAAGCATGAGAGATCAATAATTTCTTTAAAACAAATCCACCACCATGCTCTAAAAGATCTAAGTGAAGTACTAGAGCAAAAATTATCACGCTCAAAAGATATAAGTGAAGCACTATGAGCAAAACTATCAAGCTCAAAAGATATAAGTGAAGCACATAGAGTATTCTAGCAAATTGCAATTCATGTATGGCTCTCTCAAAAGGTGTGTACAGCAAGGATGATTGTGGTAAACTAACAAGCAAAGACGCAAATGATACAAGACACTCCAAGCAAAACACATAACATGTGGTGAATAAAAATATAGCTCCAAGTAAATTACTGATGGAAGTAGAAGAAAGAGGGGATGCCTTCCGGGGCATCCCAAAGCTTTGACTTTTTGGTGTCCTTGTATTATCTTGGGGGTGCCATGGGCATCCCCAAGCTTAGGCTCTTGCCACTCCTTGTTCCATAATCCATCAAAAGAATTCCCCAAAACTTGAAAACTTCACAACACAAAACTCAATAGAAATCTCGTGAGCTCTGTTAGTGAAAGAAAACAAAAGACTACTTGAAGGTACTGTAATGAACTCATTATTTATCTATATTGGTGTTAAATCTACTGTATTCCAACTTCCCTATGGATTATACACTATTTTACTATCCATAGATTCATCAAAATAAGCAAACAACACACGCAAAACAGAATCTGTCAAAAACAGAACAGTCTGTAGCAATCTGTAACTAACGCAAACTTCTGGAACTCTAAAAATTCTACCAAAATAGGAAGTCCTGGACAATTTGTCTATTGAACAGCATAAAAAAGAATCAACGCAAAATCACGTTCCTGTGATTTAACAAAATTATATTCGTGCGTGCAAAGTTTCTGTTTTTCAGCAGAATCAAATCAACTATCATCGTAGGTTATCCTATAGGTTCTACTTGGCACAAACACTAATTAAAACATAAAAGCACATCCAAACAGAGGCTAGATGAATTGTTTATTCCTAAACAGAAACAAAAAACAAAAAACAAAAATAAAATTGGGTTGCCTCCCAACAAGCGCTATCGTTTAACACCCCTAGCTAGGCATAAAAGCAAGGATAGATCTAGGTTTTGCCATCTTTGGTAGGCAATTCATAAGTGGCTCTCATGATAGATTCATATGGTAATTTTACTTTCTTTCTAGGGAAGTGTTCCATGCCCTTCTTTAAGGGAAATTGGAATCTAATATTCCCTTCCTTCATATCAATAATTGCACCAATCGTTCTAAGGAAAGGTCTACCAAGAATAATGAGACATGAAGGATTGCAATCTATATCGAGAACGATAAAATCTACGGGCACATAATTCCTATTTGCAACAATAAGAACATCATTAATTCTTCCCATAGGCTTTTTAATAGTAGAATCCGCAAGATGCAAGTTTAGAGAGCAATCATCAAAGTCACGGAAATCTAGCAAATCACACAAAGTTTTGGGAATAGTAGAAACACTAGCACCCAAATCGCACAAAGCATGAAACTCATAATCTTTAATTTTAATTTTAATAGTAGGTTACCACTCACATAGAGTTTTCTAGGGATAGAAACTTTCAACTCAAGTTTTTCTTCATAAGATTGCATCAAGGCATCAACAATGTGTTCGGTAAAGGCCTTATTTTGACTATAAGCATGAGGAGAATCTAGCACGGATTGCAACAAGGAAATACAACCAATCAAAGAGCAATTTTAATAATTAAATTCCTTGAGATCCAAAATAGTGGGTTTAGCAACATCTAGGTTTTTATTTCTTTCAATCCCACTTTCATCAATTTCATCATCAAGATCTAGAAACTCCGAATTCTTAGAATGCCTTCTAGGTAAAGGAAGATCATATTCAGTTTCATCAAGATTCATATTGCAAAAAAAGATTTAATAGGGGACACATCAATAACTTTTAGATCTTCATCTTGGTTTTCATAGGAATTGGAAGAACACACTTTAATAAAGGCATCTTTGGAAGCACGCATCCTAGCGGTTCTTTCCTTGCACTCATCAATGGAAATTTTCATGGCTTTGAGGGACTCATTGGTATCGTGCTTAGGAGGAATAGATCTAAGCTTTAAACAATCAATTTCAAGAGAAATTTTATCAATGTTCCTAGCCAAATCATCAACTTTAAGCAATTTCTCTTCAAGCAAAGCATTAAAATTCTTTTGTGAATTCATAAACTCTTTAACACTACTCTCAAATTCAGAGGGCATCTTATTAAAATTTCCATAAGAGTTGTTGTATGAATTTCCATAATTATTAGAAGGATTACTAGGATAAGGCATAGGATTAAAATTCCCTCTATACGCGTTGTTTCCAAAACTATTCCTACCAACGAAATTCACATCCATAGATTCATTATTATTCTCAATCAAAGTAGACAAAGGCATATCATTGGGATCAAGAGAAGTATTTTTAGTAGAAAACATCTTCATAAGTTCATCCATCTTTTCACTCAAAACATTGATTTCTTCTATAGCATGCACTTTTTTACTAGAAGATCTTTCGGTGTGCCATTGAGAATAATTGGCCATAATATTATCAAGCAATTTTTTAGCATCTCCTAACGTAATTTCCATAAACGTGCCTCCCGCGGCCGAATCTAAAAGATTTCTAGAAGCAAAATTCAATCCGCCATAAAATTTTTGTATGATCATCCATAAATTCAAACCATGAGTAGGGCAATTGCAAAACATCAATTTCATTCTTTCCCAAGATTGGGCAACATGCTCACGATCAAGTTGTTTAAAATTCATAATATCGTTCCTAAGAGTGATGATCTTAGCGGGAGGAAAATACTTAGAGATAAAAGCATCTTTGCACTTGTTCCAAGAATCAATACTATTTTTAGGCAAAGACGAAAACCAAATTTTAGCATGATCTCTAAGTGAAAACGGAAATAAATTCAATTTGTCAATATTGTTATCCATATCTTTCTTCTTTTGAATATCACACAAATCAACAAAATTGTGTAGATGAGTAGCGGCATCTTCACTAGGAAGGCCGGCGAATTGATCTTTCATCACAAGATTTAGCAAAGCGGTATTGATTTCACAAGACTCATCATTGTTAAGAGGAGAAATCAGAGTACTAAGGAAATCATAATTATTGGTATTCGAGAAGTCACACAATTTGGTATTATCTTGTGCCATGGCAACAGGTAATCCAACACACAAGCAAACAAAAAGGCAAAGGGAAAAAGGCAAACGGGAAAGAGAGGAGGAGACTGGGAAAGAGAGGGCGAATAAAACGGCAAGGGTGAAGTGGGGGAGAGGAAAACGAGAGGCAAATAATGTAATGCGAGAGATAGGGATTGTGATGGGAACTTGGTATGGTTGACTTGCTTGCGTGAGCCTCCCCGGCAACGGCGCCAGAAATTCTTCTTGCTACATCTTGAGCACTGCGTTGGATTTCCCCGAAGAGGAGAGGATGATGCAGCAAAGTAGCGTAAGTATTTCCCTCAGTTTTTGGGAACCAAGGTATCAATCCAGTAGGAGACCACGCACAAGTCCCTCGTACCTACACAAAACGTTAGCTACTCGCAACCAAAGCGATTAGGGGTTGTCAATCCCTTCACGGTCACTTACGAGGGTGAGATTCGGTAGAGATGATAAATAATATTTTTGGTATTTTTGATATAAAGATGCAAAGTGAAAAGTAAAAGGCAAAGTGAAAACAAAGCAAATAATAAAGTGATAGAGATTGATATGATGAGAATAGACCCGGGGGCCATAGGTTTCACTAGTGGCTTCTCTCAAGAGCATAAGTATTCTACAATGGGTGAACAAATTACTGTTGAGCAATTGAAAGAATTGAGCATAATTATGAGTATATCTAGGTATGATCATGTATATAGGAATCACGTCCGAGACAAGTAGATCGAAACGATTCTACATCTACTACTATTACTCCACTCATCGACCGCTATCCAGCATGCATCTAGAGTGTTAAGTTAAAAACAGAGTAATGCCTTAAGCAAGATGACATGATGTAGAGGGATAAATTCATGCAATATGATAAAAACCCCATCTTGTTATCCTCGATGGCAACAATACAATACGTGCCTTGCTGCCCCTGCTGTCACTGGGAAAGGACACCACAAGATTGAACCCAAAGCTAAACACTTCTCCCATTGCAAGAACTACCAATCTAGTTGGCCAAACCAAACGGATAATTCGAAGAGACTTGCAAAGATAACTCAATCATACATAAAAGAACTCAGAGAAGATTCAAATATTGTTCATAGATAATCGGATCATAAACCCACGATTCATCGGTCTCAACAAACACACCGCAAAAAGAAGATTACATCGAATAGATCTCCACAAGAGAGGGGGAGAACATTGTATTGAGATCCAAAAAGAGAGAAGAAGCCATCTAGCTACTAGCTATGGACCCGAAGGTCTGAAGTAAACTACTCACACTTCATCGGAGAGGCTATGGTGTTGATGTAGAAGCCCTCCATGGTAGATGCCCCCTCCGGCGGAGCTCCGGAACAGGCCCCGAGATGGGATCTCGTGGATACAGAAAGTTGCGGTGGTGGAATTAGGTTTTTGGCTCCGTATTTGATCTGTCGGGGGTACGTAGGTATATATAGGAGGAAGGAGTACATCGGTGGAGCAACAGAGGGCCCACGAGGTAGGGGGGCATGCCATAGGGGGGCCCCACCCTCGTGACCTCGTCAGTTACTTCTTGGAGTAGGGTCCAAATCTCCTGGATCACGTTCGGTGAGAAAATCACGTTCCCGAAGGTTTCATTCCGTTTGGACTCCGTTTGATATTCCGTTTCTTTGAAACACTGGAATAGGCAAAAAATAACAATTCTGGGCCGGGCCTCCGGTTAATAGGTTAGTCCCAAAAATAATATAAAAGTGGAAAATAAAGCCCAATATAGTCCAAAACAGTAGATAAAGTAGCATGGAGCAATCAAAAATTATAGATACGTTGGAGACGTATCAGAGGCTGGGTTACGCATGGTGGCCGATCGACGTGCATGGGGCATGCACTTACGATCATCGTCAAGCGCCCTGTCAAGCGACCCATCCAGCGTCATGACTGAAGTTGGTGCCGTAACAACCACGTCATCGTGAAGAAGCTCAAGGTGAGCGCCCCGTCCAGTTCTTGCACCATGGTTAGGCAACAATAGAGGGGAATATGCAACATCTACAAATTGATCAGGCAAAACTGGAAAGGAGTGCAGCTCGGTAGTGGTAGTATCAGTGGATGGTGAGAGCGTGGAAAAAGGGAAAACAGTCTCATCAAAGACAACATCATGAGAAATGTAAACACGATGTCGGAATGTGGAGACACTTATAACCTTTGTGAAGAGGACTGTATCCAAGAAACACACACTTCTTAGATCGATACTCGAGTTTATGCTTATTGTACGGTCGAATATGTGGCCAACACACACAACCAAACACTTTGAGAAGAGTGTAATCTGGAGTTTCATGAAGTAATACCTCTAGGGGAGATTTCATGTGAAGAAGTTGTGTGGGAAGCCTGTTTATCAAAAAACAAGCAGTAACAAAAGCATCACTCTAGAACCGGAATGGAAAAGAGGCATGTGCAAGCAGTGTTAAGCCAGTTTCAACTATGTGACGGTGCTTGCGTTCAGCTGCACCGTTCTGCTGATGTGTATGAGGACAAGACACATGATGCAAGATGCCAAGTTTCTGGAAGAAGGTATTAAGGTTATGATATTCGCCCCCCCCAATCAGACTGAACATGGACAATTTTGCACTTAAGCAACCTCTTAACATGAGCTTGAAATTGCATAAAAACATGAAACACATCAGATTTGCGCTTAATAAGATAAATCCAGGTAAAGCGACTAAAAGCATCAATCAAACTGACATAATAGTTGTGACCACTAACAGAAGTTTGGGCATCGCCCCACACATCCAAAAACACAAGTTCAAGAGGAGTCTTGACAACATGACTCGATATAGAGAAAGGTAACTGATGACTCTTGCCCTATTGACAGGCATCACACACTAGAAACTCCTTATTGCTTGATTCAACAGGAAGACTATGGCGATGAAGCAAATGGCGCACAATAGGAGTGGCAGGATGGCCGAGGCGAGAATGCCACTGTGACGATGACACCCGAACACCACTAAAAACTTCAGAAACAGGCGGCACATCAAGAGCATATATGCCATGGCGAGCTCGACCACTAAGAAGAACGTCCCTCGTGTCCCGGTCCTTAACAAAAAAATGGAAAGGGTGAAACTCAACAAACACATTGTTGTCACGAGTTAATTTAGGTACCGAGAGCAAACTACGTGTGACTGAAGGAACACGAAGAACATCAAGGAGACGTAAGGTTTTAGTGGTACGTGAAAGAAGAGATGCATGACCAACATGTGAGATGGGCATACCTGATCCATTGGCAGTGCGAACCTAGTCATGACCAGTGTAGGGTTGGCGGGTAGCCAGCTTGTCGAGCTGACTCGTCAGATGATCTGTGGCACCGGTATCCATGTACCAGGAAGGATCCACAGAATAAGAAGGAGTAAACCCAGGCTCCTGTGTAGCGAGAGCAGCTTGTTTCTCATTGCCTTTCCCATTGTTCCCAATGCCAAGGAAGTCACGTTTGAAGCGACGATGGCAGCGAGACACCAAGTGCCCCTCGATGCCGCAGAGTTGACACTCAACCCCATCACCACATGCCTCATAGTGTAGCCGCTTGCGGCCAACCATCGGAGGAGGTGGAGCGGGCGAATAGGGCTGGTTGCCCGCGGACGGCGGTGCCTTCTGCTTGGCACCATGGGCACCACCACGAAGTGCATCATTCGCAGAAGGACCCTTCGTGTATACACCGACAGAGCGGCGAGCAGCTAGCCGCTGTTCAGTGTTGAGGAGGCGCGTAGAGGTCACGAGGCGGCATCGGCGTGTCACGTCCATTGATGTTTCCAACAAGAGAATCATAGTCCTCATCAAGCCCATTGAGAATGAACGAAGTAAACTCCTCATCACGGAGAGGCTTCCCAATAGATGACAGTGTATCAGCCAAACTTTTGACCTTGTTGAAGAAGGCCGTGACGGAGTGATCATTTTTCTTGACCTCACCTAGCTGGTTACGAATGGCAGAGGAACGTGCCATCGACTGCGAGGAGAAGCTGGAGTCGAGCGTGGCCCATGCATCCCTCGACGTCGCGGCAAATACCACCATGCCGACCATAGAGGGAGTGAGCGAGGACTAAATGGCATCCCGAATAGCTTGATCCTGAGCAATCCACCGGCGATGAGCAGGGTTGGACACCATGACGGAGCCACCAGCAGCCAAGGGAACCGAAACCATGGTCGGGGGACACGGCAGCGTACCGTCGACATACCCCTCAAGGTAGTGAGTACGCATCAGTGGCAACACCGGAGCATGCCACAGGAGGTAGTTATCAGCAGAGAGCTTCACCGTCACCAAATGAGGCGAAGTGGAACGGTCCTGGTTTAGCCACCGGTGCGGGGAGCTGCGAGTCATACATTGGAGGAGCACTATACGGAATGAGCGCATCGGCCGACGGAGGTGCACGGTAGTGTTGGTGATGACCGTAGGGTGCCGTAGGAGGTACGCCATAGGGCTGCAGCGACGCGACGTACGACACAGGGGCAACATAGGGCGTGCCATACGGCGCCTCGTTGGGCACCGTGGAGGACAAAACATACGGCAGCGGCGCGACGGACGGCGGAGGCGATGGCGTGACGTATGGCGCTGGATATGGCCCACCATAGGGCACCTGGACAGAGGAACCATGGGGACCGAAAGACAGCGACGCATCATGCGATGGAATCCCGACGTAAGGCGGCGGCGCAACATGCGATGGAAGCCCGCCGTAAGAAGCATCGTGCTGCGCAGACACGCTAGCAACTCTGCCATACGGGCGAGCGGAGGCTGGATCGCAGGGCGGCTGCATGCGATCGTAGTAGTCCGATGGATCGCGAGGCAAGCCATGCTGCATGCGATCACGGGGCAACTCATCACGAGCGAGCAAAGTTTAAACAATGGGGGAACATGGAAATCCAGCCCTTCAATTTCAACGGGGACGTTGAGACTAACCATGGTAGTTCGATATTGACCCGCATAATGCAACTTGGAAGTTTGGCCAAGTGATGGTGGTTCCAACAGGTAAGGAACACGTGTGGCTGTCCCACCATAGAGCAGCGGGATCTTTCAGGTAATAAGCGGTGGAGGTGACATAGTTACAGGGACTACATTAGTAGACTCTAGCTCGAAAGTGATGTCACGAAGCCAATCATGAGCATCAAGCGGCTGAGTTGAGCTGCGATAGATGACAGGATTGAGACATGCAAAGTATTGCAGAGTCACTAGGGTTGGTTGCTGATTCATATTGGGGCGTGGAAACCAAGCCATGACTCCTTCCATGAACTGGTGATTCAGCTCAACTGCTGCATCATTCCAGTCATGTATTCGGGCGGTCACGATCAGCGGGTCTAACCATCTTGCTTAAAACCAACATGGGTAGTATAGCAGGGGGTAGTATAGCAAGGGGTGGAGCAAGTGTATGGAGTCATTCACGATGCAACCTGAACAGTGAGCAAAGGCGCAGTATGCATAAAGCAGTAGTCATAGAAGACATACCGATACATATACGGGGCCAATTACTCGTTCTTCGCATGAGTACCGACAAGAGAAACATCCTAGGCATACTAGACGACACACATGCACGCAATGAAGGGATACATCAATAGACCATAGCGAAGGCTACATCAACATCGGGGAAAAACTCTAGAGCGAGGGATTTGCAGGGGGCAACACATGGTGCCCTCGATAAAAGGATCATGTGGCCCATGAACAAGGTGAAGCAGATCCTGACCCTCAATTCAAGAAAGGCATAATACAAATCTCCGCATGGACGTGATCACGAGATCCTAATGTTAGAATTAGCAAAATCATTTAACCCGAATAAGAGAGAGATTAGAATCCCAGAGTATAGACGAGGAGTAAAAGATCCTAACACCACCCAATGGCGACGTGGGCCCGTAAGCCACACAACCATGTTAGTAAAACAGTTTTTCAAAGACTAGACTCAACTTCGGCCAAGGATTTGGAAAGGGGGATCCTACAGGTAGTCAGCTCTGATACCAACTTGTGACGCCCCCGATTCAATCGTACACTAATCATTCACGCAAATGTGTATGATCAAAATCAGGGACTCACGGGAAGATATCACAACACAACTCTGAACACAAAAGAAAGACATACAAGCTTCATATTACAAGCCAGTGGCCTCGAGGGCTTGAATACAAAAGCTCGAAGCACAAGCGAGTCAGCGGAAGCAAAAATATCTGAGTACAGACATAAGTTAGACAAGTTTTGCCTTAAGAAGGCTAACACAAAAGCAACACGATTGAAGAGGCAAGGCCTCCTGCCTGGGACCTCCTAACTACTCCTGGTCGTCGACGGTATCCATGTAGCAATATCCGTTGGTGGTGGCATCTGGCTCCAGGGATCCACCATCTGGTTGCATCAACCGGAAAGAAGAAAGAAGGGGGAAAAGGGGTAGCACAACAACTGTGAGTAATGTAAGGGCATATCTATCCCTTAGTAGTTTTAGTGATTGATGACAATGCATTTGCGGACTAATCGTGTGCATTGAGCTTTTTAGGTATATCATGAGTTAACACAAGACAGTTTGATTCCCCTCGAAGATTATTGAAGACGGCATTTCTCTATGTTTCTTTTCGTTGGTTTTGAGTCATAGGAAAGCCGTACTATTAAGAGGGGGTCCGTGTTGGAAAGGTTTGGGTGGAATCTCACGTACACATGTTCCCTTTGCACCACCTTTCCTTTGGCTCTTTGTAGTTTGCTCCGTCTCACCGTGTCTCTGCAGAATGAAGGACTCCTAGTGTTGCTGTTCATAGGCTGGCGGTAGTACTGCTCCCTAGAGCGGTACTACCACAGGCACCAACGGTAGTACTGGGCCCCGGCACGGTAGTACCATGGGCGCCCACGGTAGTACCGCTCCCTCTGAGCGGTAGTACCATGAGCTCTGGCCTGGCGCTGCTGTGCAAGCGGTAGTAGGGGCGGATGTAATTTTTTACATCCGCACCCTACGCGGTAGTACCGTGCTCTGGCACGGTAGTATCGTGCATCCTGGCAGCATGAGCGGAGGTAGGGGCGGATGTAATTTTTTACATCCGCGCCCTACACGGTAGTACTGCACCTGGTTTGCGGTAGTACCGTGTCGGAGTTTTGCATAGATAAAATCTCAGCGGACGTAGTCACCGATGTAATTTTTTATATCCGTGCCTACCGTGCCTGGACGGTGCAAGCCATGCGGTAGTACTGCTTGGCGTCGCGGTAGTACCGCGCCGGCGGTTCTATCTGTTGGGAAACATAGTAATTTCGAAACTTTCCTACGCACATGCAAGATCATGGTGATGCATAGCAACTAGAGGGGAGAGTGTGTCCACGTACCCTCGTAGACCGAAAGTGGAAGTGTTAGCACAACGCGGTTGATGTAGTCGTACGTCTTCATGGCCCGACCGATCAAGCACCGAAAGCATAGCACCTTCGAGTTCTTGCACACGTACTGCTCAATGACGTCCCTCGAACTCCGATCCAGCCGAGTGTCGAGGGAATGTTCCGTCAGCACGATGGGGTGGTGACAATGATAATGTTCCACCGACGCAGGGCTTCGCCTAAGCACTGCTACGATATTATCGAGGTGGATTATGGTGGAGGGGGGCACCGCACACGGCTAAGAGATCAATGATCAATTGTTGTGTCTATGGGGTGCCCCCCTCCTTCGTATATAAAGGAGGAGAGGAGGGGGCCGGCCAGGAGGAGGAGGCGCGCCCAAGGGGGGAGTCCTACTCCCACCGAGAGTAGGACTTCCCCCTTTCCTACTTGGAGAGGGAGAGGGAAGGAAGAGGAAGGAGGGAGGAAGGAAAGGGGGGCCGCCCCCCTCCCAATTCGGATTGGGCTTGGGGGGGGGGGCGCCCCCTCCCTTGCTCCTTTCCCCTACTTTCCACTAAAGCCCAATAAGGCCCATATACCTCCCGGGGGGTTCTGATAACCTCCCGGTGCTCCGGTATTATCCCGATCTCACCTGGAACCATTCCGGTGTCCAAATATAGTCATCCAATATATCGATCTTTATGTCTCGACCATTTCGAGACTCCTCGTCATGTCCGTGATCACATCCGGGACTCCGAACTACCTTCGGTACATCAAAACATATAAACTCATAATATAACTGTCATCTAACTTTAAGTGTGCAGACCCTACGGGTTCGTGAACTATGTAGACATGACCGAGACACGTTTCCGGTCAATAACCAATAGCAGAACCTTGATGCTCATATTGGCTCCCACATATTCTACGAAGATCTTTATCGGTCAAACCGCATAACAACATACGTTGCTCCCTTCGTCATCGGTATGTTACTTGCCCGAGATTCGATCGTCGGTATCTCAATACCTAGTTCAATCTCGTTACCGGCAAGTCTCTTTACTCGTTCCGTAATACATCATCTCACAACTAACTAATTAGTTGCAATCCTTGCAAGGCTTATAGTGATGTGCATTACCGAGTGGGCCCAGAGATACCTCTCCGACAATCGGAGTGACAAATCCTAATCTCAAAATATGCCAACTCAACATGTACCTTCGGAGACACCTGTAGAGATCCTTTATAATCACCCAGTTATGTTGTGACATTTGGTAGCACACAAAGTGTTCCTCGGGTAAACAGGAGTTGCATAATCTCATAGTCATAGGAATATGTATAAGTCATGAAGAAAGCAATAGCAACATACTAAATGATCAAGTGCTAAGCTAACGGAATGGGTCAAGTCAATCACATCATTCTTCCAATGATGTGATCCCGTTAATCAAATGACAACTCTTTTGTCCATGGCTAGGAAACATAACCATCTTTGATGAACGAGCTAGTCAAGTAGAGGCATACTAGTGACACTTAGTTTGTCTATGTATTCACACATGTATCATGTTTCCGGTTAATACAATTCTAGCATGAATAATAAACATTCATCATGATATAAGGAAATAAATAATAACTTTATTATTGCCTCTAGGGCATATTTCCTTCAGTCTCCCACTTGCACTAGAGTCAATAATCTAGATTACACAGTAATGATTCTAACACCCATGGAGCCTTGGTGCTGATATTGTTTTGCTCGTGGAAGAGGCTTAGTCAACGGGTCTGCAAATTCAGATTCGTATGTATCTTGCAAATCTCTATGTCTCCCACCTGGGCTTGGTCCCGGATGGAATTGAAGCGTCTCTTGATGTGCTTGGTCTTCTTGTGATATCTGGATTCCTTTGCCATGGCAATTGCACCAGTATTGTCACAGAAGATTTTCATTGGACCCGATGCACTAGGTATGACACCTAGATCGGATATGAACTCCTTCATCCAGACTCCTTCATTTGCTGCTTCCGAAGCAGCTATGTACTCCGCTTCACATGTAGATCCCGCCACGACACTTTGTTTAGAACTGCACCAACTGACAACTCCACCGTTCAATACAAACATGTATTCGGTTTGTGATTTAGAATCGTCCGGATCAGTGTTAAAGCTTGCATCGACGTAACCACCTACGACTAGCTCTTTGTCACCTCCATAAATGAGAAACATATCCTTAGTCCTTTTTAGGTATTTTAGGATATTCTTGACCGATGTCCAGTGATCCACTCCTAGATTACTTTGGTACCTCCCTGCTAAACTTATTGCTAAGCATACATCAGGTCTGGTACACAGCATTGCATACATGATAGAGCCTATGGCTGAAGCATAGGGAACTTCTTTCATTTTCTCTCTATCTTCTGCAGTTGTCGGGCATTGAGTCTGACTCAATTTCACACCTTGTATTACAGGCAAGAACCCTTTCTTTGCTTGACCCATTTTGAACTTTTTCAAAACTTTATCAAGGTATGTACATTGTGAAAGTCCAATTAAGCGTCTTGATCTATCTCTATAGATCTTGATGCCCAATATGTAAGCAGCTTCACCGAGGTCTTTCATTGAAAAACTTTTATTCAAGTATCCTTTTATGCTATCTAGAAATTCTATATCATTTCCAATTAATAATATGTCGTCCACATATAATATTAGAAATGGTACAGAGCTCCCACTCACTTTCTTGTAAATACAGGCTTCTCCAAAAGTCTGTATAAAACCATATGCTTTGATCACACTATCAAAGCATTTATTCCAACTCCGAGTGGCTTGCACCAGTCCATAAATGGATCGCTGGAGCTTGCACACTTTGTTAGCATCCTTTGGATCGACAAAACCTTCTGGTTGCATCATATACAACTCTTCTTCCAGAAATCCATTCAGGAATGCAGTTTTGACATCCATTTGCCAAATTTCATAATCATAAAATGCGACAATTGCTAACATGATTCAGACAGACTTAAGCATTGTTACGAGTGAGAAAGTCTCATCGTAGTCAACCACTTGAACTTGTCGAAAACCTTCCGCAACAAGTCGAGGTTTGTAGACAGTAACATTACCATCAGCGTCAGTCTTCTTCTTGAAGATCCATTTATTCTCAATGGCCTGCCGATCATCGGGCAAGTCAACCAAAGTCCACACTTTGTTCTCATACATGGATCTCATCTCAGATTTCATGGCCTCAATCCATTTTGCAGAATCTGGGCTCACCATCGCTTCCTCATAGTTCATAGGTTCGTCATGGTCAAGTAACATGACTTCCAGAACAGGATTACCATACCAATCTTAGTAGTAACTTGATCTGAAGTTTCATGATCAATATCATTAGCTTCCTCACTAATTGGTGTAGTTGTCACAGGAACCGGTTTCTGTGATGAACTACTTTCCAATAAGGGAGCAGGTATAGTTACCTCATCAAGTTCTATTTTCCTACCACTCACTTCTTTTGAGAGAAACTCCTTCTCTAGTAAGGATCAAAATTTAGCAACAAAAGTCTTGCCTTCAGACCTGTGATAGAAGGTGTACCCAATAGTCTCCTTTGGGTATCCTATGAAGACACATTTCTCCGATTTAGGTTCGAGCTTATCAGGTTGAAGTTTTTTCACATAAGCATCACAACCCCAAACTTTAAGAAACGACAACTTTGGTTTCTTGCCAAACCACAATTCATAAGGCGTCGTCTCAACGGATTTTGATGGTGCCCTATTTAACGTGAATGCGGCCGTCTCTAAAGCATAACCCCAAAATGATAGCGGTAAATCAGTAAGGGACATCATAGATCGCACCATATCTAGTAAAGTATGATTACGATGTTTAGACACACCATTACGTTGTGGTGTTCCGGGTGGCGTGAGTTGCGAAACTATTCCACATTGTTTCAAATTTAAGCCAAACTCGTAACTCAAATATTCTCCTCCACGATCAGATCGTAGAAACTTTATTTTCTTCTTACGATGATTTTCCACTTCAGTCTGAAATTCTTTGAACTTTTCAAATGTTTCAAACTTATGTTTCATTAAGTAGATATAGCCATATCTGCTCAAATCATCTGTGAAGGTGAGAAAATAACGATACCTGCCGCGAGCTTCAATGTTCATTGGACCGCATACATCAGTATGTATGATTTCCAACAAATCTGTTGCTCGCTCCATAGTTCCGGAGAACGGCGTTTTAGTCATCTTGCCCATGATGCATGATTTGCAAGTACCAAGTGATTCATAATCAAGTGATTCTAGAAGTCCATCAGTATGGAGTTTCTTCATGCGCTTTACACCAATATGACCTAAACGGCAGTGCCACAAATAAGTTGCACTATCATTATCAACTCTGCATCTTTTGGTTTCAACATTATGAATATGTGTATAACTACTATCGAGATTAAATAAAAATAGACCACTCTTCAAGGGTGCATGGCCATAAAAGATATTACTCATATAAATAGAACAACCATTATTCTCTGATTTAAATGAATAACCGTCTCGCATCGAACAAGATCCAGATATAATGTTCATGCTTAACGCTGGCACCAAATAACAATTATTCAGGTCTAAAACTAATCTCGAAGGTAGATGTAGAGGTAGCGTGCCGACTGCGATCACATCGACTTTGGAACCATTTCCCACGTGCATCGTCACCTCATCCTTAGCCTATCTTCGCTTAATCTGTAGTCCCTGTTTCGAGTTGCAAATATTAGCAACAGAACCAGTATCAAATACCCAGGTGCTACTGCGAGCATTAGTAAGGTACACATCAATAACATGTATATCACATATACCTTTGTTCACTTTGCCATCCTTCTTATCCACCAAATACATGGAGCAGTTCCGCTTCTAGTGACCAGTCCGCTTGCAGTAGAAGCACTCAATCTCTGGCTTAGGTCCAGACTTGGATTTCTTCTCTTGAGCAGCAACTTGTTTGCCGTTCTTCTTGAAGTTACCCTTCTTCTTCCCTTTACCCTTTTTCTTGAAACGGGTGGTCTTGTTGACCATCAACACTTGATGCTCCTTTTTGATTTCTACCTCCGCAGCCTTTAGCATTGCGAAGAGCTCGGGAATAGTCTTGTTCATCCCTTGCATATTATAGTTCATCACAAAGCTCTTGTAGCTTGGTGGCAGCGATTGAAGAATTCTGTCAATGACACTATCATCAGGAAGATTAACTCCCAGTTGAATCAAGTGATTATTATACCCAGACATTTTGAGTATATGTTCACTGACGGAACTATTGTCTTCCATCTTGCAGCTATAGAACTTATTGGAGACTTCATATTTCTCAATCCGAGCATTTGCTTGAAATATTAACTTCAACTCCTGGAACATCTCATATGCTCCATGACGTTCAAAACGTCGTTGAAGTCCCGGTTCTAAGCCGTAAAGCATGGCAAACTGAACTATCGAGTCATCAGCTTTGCTCTGCCAAACGTTCACAACGTCTGCATTTGCATCTGCAGCAGGCCTGGCACCCAGCGGTGCTTCCAAGACGTAATTCTTCTATGCAATAATGATGATAATCCTCAAGTTATGGACCCAGTCCATGTAATTGCTACCATCATCTTTCAACTTAGCTTTATCAAGGAACACATTAAAATTCAACAGAACAACAACACGAGCCATCTATCTACAACAAACATAGACAAGCAAAATACTATCAGGTACTAAGTTCATGATAAATTTAAGTTCAATTAATCATATTACTTAAGAACTCCCACTTAGACATCCCTCTAATCATCTAAGCGATCACGTGATCCAAATCAACTAAACCATGTCCGATCATCACGTGAGATGGAGTAGTTTTCAATGGTGAACATCACTATGTTGATCATATCTACTATATGATTCACGCTCGACCTTTTGGTATCAGTGTTTCGAGGCCATATCTATATATGCTAGGCTCGTAAAGTTTAACCTGAGTATTCTGCGTGTGCAACTATTTTGCACCCATTGTATTTGAACGTAGAGCCTATCACACCCGATCATCACGTGGTGTCTCAGCACAAAGAACTTTCGCAATGGTGCATACTCAGGGAGAACACTTATACCTTGAAATTTAGTGAGAGATCATCTTATAATGGTACCGCCAATCAAAGCAAAATAAGATGCATAAAGGATAAACATCACATGCAATCAATATAAGTGATATGATATGGCCATCATCATCTTGTGCTTATGATCTTCATCTCTGAAGCACCGTCATGATCACCATCATCACCGGCGTGACACCTTGATCTCCATCGTAGCATCGTTGTTGTTTCACCACCTATTGCTTCTACGACTATCGCTACCGCTTAGTGATAAACTAAAGCAATTACATGGCGATTGCATTGCATACAATAAAGCGACAACCATATGGCTCCTGGCAGTTGCCGATAACTCGGTTACAAAACATGATAATCTCATACAATAAAATATAGCATCACGTCTTGACCATATCACATCACAACATGCCCTGCAAAAATAAGTTAGACGTCCTCTACTTTGTTGTTGCAAGTTTTACGTGGCTGCTACGGGCTGAGCAAGAACCGTTCTTACCTACGCATCAAAACCACAACGATAGTTCGTCAAGTTAGTGCTGTTTTAACCTTCTCAAGGACCGGGCGTAGCCACACTCGGTTCAACTAAAGTTGGAGAAACTGACACCCGCCAGCCTCCTGTGTGCAAAGTACGTCGGTAGAACCAGTCTCGCGTAAGCGTACGCGTAATGTCAGTCCGGGGCGCTTCATCCAACAATACCGCCGAACCAAAGTATGACATGCTGGTAGCAAGCTTCAAAATATCGGATATTGGGTTCGTATCGGTTTGGCTTCGACATATCGGATGTCGGATATTGGGTGATATATCGGACGATATGTAGATATATTGGAGAAAACATGTCTAGTTTATTATTTCATTTTTCTTGTTCAAAACATTTATTTTTAGTAAAATAAAATGTGTGATGTCAATGCTTTAACATGACACTTTTAGATCCCTTGTTTATTGACTAGTTGATTGAGAAACTATTAAGGAAAGATTAACAAAATCTTTGCTCTATGATTAAAACAATGTGATATATA
Organism: Triticum aestivum; assembly: GCF_018294505.1. Lineage (NCBI taxonomy): Eukaryota > Viridiplantae > Streptophyta > Magnoliopsida > Poales > Poaceae > Triticum > Triticum aestivum. The sequence continues at coordinate 732,162,429 of NC_057813.1, forward strand.
TGCATTTGTAAGAAACATTGTACAAGACTTTGATAATATATAGTGAAGTTGTAAATGCATAATCATATTTCACTGCATTCTAATAAATAATTGTTGTCATCTACATATCGTTCTATATCGGTGGACATATCAGGCTAGATATCGGCCATATCGGTCGATATTTTGGTCCATATCGGATGATATGTTTGAAAATGATATTTACAAAATGATATGTTATGTTTATATCGGTAGAGCCCCAAAAGTGATATATCGGCCTATATATCGGTCCTATCGGCCTATATTTGAAAGCTTGGCTGGTAGGCAGTATGACTTGTATCGCCCACAACTCACTTGTGTTCTACTCGTGCATATAACATCAACACATAAAACCTAGGCTCGGATGCCACTGTTGGGAAACGTAGTAATTTCAAAATTTTCCTACGCACATGCAAGATCATGGTGATGCATAGCAACGAGAGGGGAGAGTGTGTCCACATACCCTCATAGATCGAAAGCGGAAGCGTTAGCACAACACGGTTGATGTAGTCGTACATCTTCACTGCCCGACCGATCAAGCACCAAAAGCATGGCACCTCCGAGTTCTTGCACACGTACAGCTTGATGACGTCCCTTGAACTCCGATCCAATCGAGTGTTGAGGGAGAGTTCCGTAAGCACGACGGCGTGGTGACGACGATGATGTTCTACCGACGCAGGGCTTCGCCTAAGCACCACTACGATATTATTGAGGTGGATTATGGTGGAGGGGGGCACTGTACACGGCTAAGAGATCAATGATCAATTGTTGTGTCTATGGGGTGCCCCCTCCTCCGTATATAAAGGAGGAGAGGAGGGGGCCGGCCAGGAGGAGGAGGCGCGCCCAAGGGGGGGGGAGTCCTACTCCCACCGGGAGTAGGACTTCCCCCTTTCCTACTTGGAGAGGGAGAGGGAAGGAAGAGGAAGGAGGGAGGAAGGAAAGGGGGGGCCGGCCCCCCTCCCAATTCGGATTGGGCCTCGGGGGGGGGGGGCTCCCTTGCTCCTTTCCCCTCCTTTCCACTAAAGCCCAATAAGGCCCATATACCTCCCGGGGGTTCCGATAACCTCCCGGTGCTCCGGTATTATCCCGATCTCACCCGAAACCATTCCGGTGTCCAAATATAGTCATCCAATATATCGATCTTTACGTCTCGACCATTTCGAGACTCCTCTTCATGTCCGTGATCACATCCGGGACTCCGAACTACCTTCGGTACATGAAAACATATAAACTCATAATATAACTGTCATCTAACTTTAAGCGTGCGGACCCTACGGGTTCGAGAACTATGTAGACATGACCGAGACACATTTCAGTCAATAACCAATAGCGGAACCTGGATGCTCATATTGGCTCCCACGTATTCTACGAAGATCTTTATCGGTCAAACCACATAACAACATACATTGTTCCCTTTGTCATCGGTATGTTACTTGCCCGAGATTCGATCGTCGGTATCTCAATACCTAGTTAAATCTTGTTACCGGCAAGTCTCTTTACTCGTTCCGTAATACATCATCTCGCAACTAACTAATTAGTTGCAATGCTTGCAAGGCTTATAGTGATGTGCATTACCGAGTGGGCCCAGAGATACCTCTCCGACAATCGGAGTGACAAATCCTAATCTCAAAATATTCCAACTCAACATGTACCTTCGGAGACACCTGTAGAGCTCCTTTATAATCACCCAGTTATGTTGTGACATTTGGTAGCACACAAAGTGTTCCTCTGGTAAACGGGAGTTGCATAATCTCATAGTCATAGGAATATGTATAAGTCATGAAGAAAGCAATAGCAACATACTAAACGATCAAGTGCTAAGCTAACGGAATGGGTCAAGTCAATCACATCATTCTTCCAATGATGTGATCCCGTTAATCAAGTGACAACTCTTTTGTCCATGGCTAGGAAACATAACCATCTTTGATAAACGAGCTAGTCAAGTAGAGGCATACTATTGACACTTAGTTTGTCTATGTATTCACACATGTATCATGTTTCCGGTTAATACAATTCTAGCATGAATAATAAACATTCATCATGATATAAGGAAATAGATAATAACTTTATTATTGCCTCTAGGGCATATTTCCTTCACTATCGCACCCTGTCGGTGCTCATCTGGTCGGGTCCAGGCCCTGCCGCGCCCACGGTAGTACCACAGGCCCATGCGGTAGTATCGCTCCAGTGGTGCGGTAGTACGGCGGGTCGCGGGCTAAGTGGTGGGTAATGGTTGGAATTGTCCCCCACTATATAATGGGGTCTTCTTCTCCAAGAAGACTTACCTCTTCCATCCCGAAGCTCCATTGTTGCTCCAAGCTCCATTTTCGCCCGATCTCTCTTCCTAGCCAATCAAACTTGTTGATTTTCTAGGGATTGGTTGAGAAGGCCCCGATCTACACTTCCACCAAGAGAAATTTGATACCCCCCACTAATCCCTTGCAGATCTTGTTACTCTTGGGTGTTTGAGCACCCTAGACGGTTGAGGTCACTGCGGAGCCATAGTCCATTGTGGTGAAGCTTCATGGTGTCGTTGGGAGCCTCCAATTAAGTTGTGGAGATTGCCCCAACCTTGTTTGTAAAGGTTCGATCGCCGCCTCCAAGGGCACCAATAGTGGAATCACGACATCTTGCATTGTGTGAGGGCGGGAGGAGAATACGGTGGCCCTAGTGGCTTCTTGGGGAGCATTGTGCCTCCATACCGCTCCAACGGAGACGTACTTCCATTCAAAGGGAAGGAACTTCGGTAACACATCCTCGTCTTCATCGGTTCCACTCTTGGTTATCTCTTACCTTTACTTGTGCAAGATATATTGTGGTCTATCCCTTGCTTGCTTGTGTGCTTATTGTTGTTGCATCATATAGGTTGCTCACCTAGTTGCATATCTAGACAACCTACTTTGATGCAAAGTTTAATTTGGTGAAGAAAAGCTAAAAATTGTTAGTTGCCTATTCACCCCCCCTCTAGTCAACTATATCGATCCTTTCAATTGGTATCAGAGCCTCAACTCTCTATTAAAGACTTTGCCGTCCGAAGAGTATGGTTGACACCATAGACGGTGGGGAGGAGCACTCAGGTGTGAATCCGGTCTCGTCTACGGCCGATAGGGGAACCGCGGTCCCTCGTGAGGAATTCAATGCGGCTTTGGACACATTGAAAACCTCCATGACGACCGAGGTTGAAAGAATGTTTAATAAATTCTTAGAAGGGCTTAAACTCTCTACCGCGCCGATGAAAATGGGTGATCCCACTAACAAGGTGACAGATGCTAACTCCGACAAGGGGGAAGCTACTAGTGAAAAGGCTCCTTCTTCTAGTGGTAAAAATGGTAACAACATCTTTTCCCATGTGGAACCTCCACTTACTTATGGTGGACCGATTCTTTCCACTCATTTGAATCATGCTGGTCCCCCCCCCCTAAGATTGTAAAAAATGAGGACTTTGATTCTTGGGTTTATCGCTTTAAGCGTCATTTGAACTATCTTAATACTAACCTTTGGAGAATCATTGAAGAAGGTTTTTATCCGCATGACCGAAGCAACTTCACCCCTCGAGAATCCGCGGATAATCAATTCAACGAGAATGCTCTCTTCATCATCCAAGATGCAATTCCACCCAAAGATCTTGCTCATCTGCGACCCTTCACCGTGGCCAAGGATGCATGCCGGCATGTTGTTTCTCTCTACAGGGGAAGCGCAAGCATTCAATGCTCCAACTATGAAGTAGTGCAAGATGAAGCTGATGAGTTTGCAATGAAAGAAGATGAAGAACCTCATGAGCTCTATCGGAGATTAACTACTCTCGCGGTCTCACTCCGAGATCATGGGAGCAAGGATGCGGATGACAATTGGATCAAGCGCAAATTTCTCAAGTCCATGATTCCTTACCACAAGGCCATGTCCTCCGTCATTCATCAAAGGCCGGACTTTCACACCTTTTCCTCAAGTGAAGTGTTGGATGAGTTTGTGGCTATGAGCATCTTGGACAAGATCGCCGACAATGCGGTGTTACATTCTCAAAGAGCAAAGAAGTCCAACCTTGCCTTGAAGGCCAAGGTTAGTATGGAAGAAGAGGATGATGAGGAAGAAGATGAGAGCAACCCCGAAGATACTAAGTATGATTATCATGAACGCATGGCTCTTGCTTCAAGGCCAAGCTTCAACAAGAATAACTCAAGTAGATTCAAGGGCAAGAAACGTGTGAGAACATGTTACAATTGTGGCAATGTGAGCCATTTTGTTGCGGAGTGCCCTTACTAGAAGAGGGAAGACAATGATGGCAAGCTCATCCGAAAAGACAAAGCCAAGTCTTTCCCCAACAAGAACAACTTCACCAAGAAGACTCCAACTAGAGGGTTGGTGGTTCAAGAAGAATACCATGAGGATGATGATGATGATGAAGATAGTGAAGCCATGGCCATGGCCTCCATTGCCAATGCCACAACTCCATGGGTATCCCTCTCCGACTCACCCAACAAGAACATCATCGCCGAGTGCCTCATGGCTAAAGCCACCAACAAGGTAAACCCCAACATCAAAACCACCATCATTATACTCCCTCCTTGACGGATTGCATTGATGAGAGTGAGGGGTCTAATGAGGAAGTAAATGAATTTGAGTCTTTTATGAGTAAGCTCAAGGGCAAATCCAAGAAGCACTTCGTTGCTCTCTTGGAACAACTTGGTGAAGCCAATGATATGATCGAGGCTCATGAAGAAACCATCTCTAAGATGGAAGGTCATAGTCGTGACTATGACGATGAGATATCGGATCTTTCTAATGCTCTTGAGGAAGAGCGTGTGCATCGTTTGGCTCTTGAGGAGTCACACAATGATGACCATGCCAAATTAAAGAAAGATCTTAATCATGCTCTTATTGTATCTCGTGTGCTAAGCTCCGAGAAGGCTAAACTTGGGGTTGACCATGCTAGTACTCAAGGAGGAGTTTGATTTACTCGACAAGGCCCACAAGGTCTTGAAGGGTGCTCATGCTAGCCTCAAGGAGTCTCATGATCAACTCCAAGTGAAGCTAACCAAGGAGAAAGCCACTTTTCCTCATATGGTATTAATTGATAATGCAAATGCTACTAACCCATGTTGTGAGCATGTGCATCTTGTGGAGGAGAATGCCAAGTTGAAGGAGCAACTTGAGAAAGTCCTTGTGACATGCATACAAGGTGAGAAGAACCTCAATGATCTTTTGAGCAATCAAAAGGAAGTTCTGGCCAAGGAGGGAGTTGGGTTCGCACCCAATTCCAAGAACAAGAAGAATAACGACAAGACCAAACGACCTCCCCCTCTCAAGCAAACTTTTTTGAAGGAGGGAGAGGGTGCTCCTAAGGATAAGAATAACAATGTGAAGGGTGGTGATGTCAAAAAGGGCAATGCCACTCCTTCCGACAAAGCCGGTGACTTTAACCCTTCTTATGTGTTGTGTCGTGCTAGTGATGGGCATGTTTATGCTAAATTCGTTGGTTTTCCTTATGAGTACATTGAATGGTCTATTTGGGTTCCTAAGACCATTGTTAATAACATCAAAGGACCCATTACAAAATGGGTACCTAAAACCAAGCATTGATCTCTTGTAGGTGTTTGCTTCCGGTGGGGGATCATGGTTGCTCGATAGTGGAGCCACAAATCATATGACCCGAAGAAGGACTTGGTGGTGGACGTGCACAAGATCCCTTCTATGCACACCAACGTCGAGTGTGCCTCGTCTTCTAAGGTATTAGGTCTTGGCAAGGTTGTCATTTCTCATGATCCCACGATCGAGAAAGTCATGCTTGTTGAGTCCCTTGCTTACAATCTACTTTCCGTTCGTCAACTTGCACTCATGGGCTTTGCCACTTTCTTTGATATTGATACCGTGGACCTCTTTTGGAGCAAGACTCTTAAAGTAGCCTTTGTTGGGCATGTCGAGAATGATCTTTATGTGATTAACTTTTCGGAGCGAGCCACTAAGACCGCGACATGCGTAATGGCTAAAGTTGATGTGGGATGGCTTTGGCATCGCCGTTTAGCCCACGTCAATATGAGATCTTTGCAAAGTCTTCTCAAGGGGGACCATGTCCGTGGACTAACAAATGTTAGTTTTGCCAAAGATCGTGCTTGCAGTGCTTGTATCGAAGGAAAGCTACATGAGACGGCTCACCCTCCCACGACTATCATCTACTCGAATAGACCCTTGGAGCCCCTTCACATGGATCTCTTCGGACCTCCATCCTTTGATATTCTTGGGGTAGAAAGTATTGCTTGGTGATTGTGGATGACTATTCAAGATACACTTGGGTATATTTATTCAAGAGGAAGAGTGAGACTCAACAAACCGTCATCGACTTTGCAAAAGAAGCTCAACGTCAACATGATGCAAATATCTTGACAATAAGGAGTGACAACAGCACCGAGTTCAAGAACTACACCTTGGATGAGTTTCTTGGTGATGAGGGGATCAAGCATCAATATTCTGCACCATACACCCCTCAACAAAATGGTGTCGCGGAGAGGAAAAACCGGACGTTGATGGATGCGGCAAGGACCATGATGGCGAAGTTCAAGTCTCCATAAAACTTTTGGGCCGAAGCCATCAACACAGCATGTCATGCATCCAATCGGCTCTATCTCCGCAAAGGATTGAACAAGACTCCTTATGAAATACTTACCGGTAACAAGCCCAACCTCAAGTACTTCCGGGTGTTCGGGTGTAAGTGTTATATTCTCAAGAAAGGTGTTCGTTTGTCTAAATTTGAGGCTAGAGCTCATGAGGACATACTAGTTGGTTATGCTACAAACTCTCATTCTTACCGTGTCCTCAACAAGTCCATCGAACTCATTGAGGAGACGCGTAACGTGGAGTTTGACGAGAATAACGGCTCCCAAGTGGAGCAAAGTGGTACTTGTGATGTAGGTGATGAAATTCCTCCCCAAGCCATAAGAAGAATGGGTGTTGGTCATATCCTACCCGTTGAGGAACCCCTTGTGGCCGAAGGAGAAGGACAATGCTCCACTCAAGTGGAGCCTCACCAACCCAAGACCCACACGCTTCCGAAGAACAAAGTGAAGGACCTCAACCTCGTGAACAAGATCAAGGGCAAGATCAACCCCAAGATGGTGGTGAACCACCAAGTGATGCCCAAGGTCAAGTTCTACCTTTCGAGCAAGTTCAATATCAAGAGCAATCTCAAGATCAAGAATAAGCTCAAGACGACGCTCAAGATGATCAAGTTACCCCTCCTCTTTTCACATACGAGGAGGAATTAGAGCGTCGTGCCGCGAAGATCGCTTCCAAGCTCACTACCAAAGGTCATCTCATGGAGAATGTGTTTGGAAGCCTAAGAAAGGGGGTAAGCACTCATAGACAATTAGCAAACTATTGTGAACATCACGCGTTTGTTTCTTGTGTCGAACCCCAAAAGGTCTATGAGGCGCTCGAGGATCCAGATTGGCTCAATGCCATGCATGAAAAACTCAACAACTTCGAGAACAACCAAGTGTGGAAATTAGTGCTAAGGCCGACCAGGAATCATAATGTCACTGGAACCAAGTGGATATTCAAGAACAAGCAATTTGCTCATGGGATAATTGTTCGCAACAAGGCTCGGTTGGTGGCACAAGGCTACTCCCAAGTCGAGGGTATCGACTACGGTGAAACCTTTGCTCCCGTTGCTCGCCTTGAATCTATTCGTTTGTTGATTGCTTATGCTTCTCATCATAATTTCAAGTTGCAACAAATGGATGTGAAGAGTGCTTTTCTTAATGGCCCATTAATGAGTTGGTGTATGTCAAACAACCCCCGGGGTTCGAGGATCCCTATTTCCCCGATCATGTGTACCAACTCAACAAGGTGCTCTATGGCCTTAAACAAGCCCCACGTGCGTGGTATGAGCATCTTACTGAGTTGTTACAAGATCGTGGGTTCGAAATAGGGAAAATCGACCCCACTCTTTTTACTAAGAAGGTCAGAGGGGAGTTGTTTGTGTGCCAACTATATGTTGATGATATTATCTTTGGTTCCCCTAACAAAGCTTTCAATGAAGAATTTGCCGCTCTCATGACCTCAATGTTCATGGTCTATGATGGGAGAGTTGAAGTTCTTTCTCGGGTTCAAAATCAAGCAAAGAAGAGAAGGAAACTTCATCAACCAAGCCAAATACACTCAAGACATGCTCAAGAGATTCAAGGTAAGTGATGTCAAGTCGGCCTCCACTCCAATGCCCGTCAAATGCCAACTTGACATTGATCCCAATGGTAAAGCGGTGGATCAAAAGGTATATCGCTCCATGATTGGATCCTTCCTTTACCTTTGTGCATCTAGACCGGATATCATGTTGAGTGTGGGAATTCATCATAAACATTTAAGTGACTCCAAGTATGATCTACACCGACTCGTCTACTTCCGCTGCACTCCCAGAGTCGGTAACGATCATTGATCACAACCCGCTATGCATCTTCATATTGTTCCTGGGTGATCGTAGGGCGGGAATTTTTTGTTTTCTATTATGTTTCCCAACAGTGGCATCATGTGCGGTTCTATGAGTAGATGCAGGTTGCGATCCAGATCACATGTGGATGTGAGGGTGATGTTCTTGCTATGCTTCCTCAAGTGTTGCTTCGGTTCAGTTCATTGACGACATGGTGTCGCTTTCTACAAGGTTCTCACAATTGCTTGGCTCTGGCCGTCGATGATCTCCTAACAGTTCCTTGGGTTTCACCATAGTCAAGAATAGTGAACCCTCGCATACGCAAGAGGGCAATGAAGATGGATGATCTTCTAGGGGGTCACGCGTATTAGACAAAGTTTAGTGTGGGGAAACGAGATTTTTAATTAAGTCTCTTATTTCAGATAGCCCGAAAGTTAATCTAGCGACAAGGGTTATAACTTTATGGTGTGCATGTAGGTAGCTAGGTTTATCTAGAAACCCTAGAAGCCACATAATTAAAATTTGCCAAACCGATTAGAGTACGTATAACTTGGTTTTGCAGGGTTTGCATATGATGTGCTATAGCCTTCGTCACGATAATGAGATTATGTATGAGATGGTTATATGTTGTAATAATAAGTGGCCTGTGCATCACGGCATGATGGCGGGAGCCACGAGATTGCCACCTTAATGTAAATATCATAGAGATAGGTTACAGGTGACGATGGCAAGACGTACATGGAGGATCCTAACGAGGAGAAGGTGTACCAAAGCATGGGACAAGGAGCTATAATTTTATGCCACGATGGAATTTTAGATTTTGGTGCCACTACAACGTTTTCTGAAATGATCGCCACGACAACGTTTTCTGAGATTGCCGCCACGACAACATTTTGGAAACGGTTGCCACGATAATGTAATATTGGCTGTCATGTCGCTTCAACTGAAGATTGAAGACGATCATGGAGAACTCCTGGCGCCTAGGGCTATACCATGTCATGCTACTATGAATTGCCAGAGATGTTTATCCCTTTGTTGTTTGCACCCTTTGATTGTGCAGTAGTCAATTATTAGGGTGATCTCTCATAGTAAATATAAAGTTAAAAGGTGCTCTTCCCAGTGTTGCAACCATCTATAACACGTAGCATTCCGGGGTGCGTCATGTCCACATGAGTACAAACGGGCCGGGTCATGAGGTGTAAGACGGGGATGGTCAGACCATATATGCAGATAGCACTCTATTGTCATGAAGTTCTAGCAGAATCGTTCTGAGCTCGAAGCACAAAGCATCAAAGATGAACAAAATTCATATGGAGATTTGATCGGCAAAAGTTTTCCCACCGGTCAAAATTCTCGTCATCAGCGATGTCCACATCAGTGCCTGAGAACTAGACTTGGATCTTGAATCACTCACTATTAATTATGAGAGATATAAATTTGAGTGGGAGCGCACTTTAAAATTAAAATTTGTTTTACTGACCAGTGCAAAATTAATCATGAATTTTGTCTAAAATTATTGTTTTTATTGTTGTATGTTAAATGGCGCGCAATATGTTCAACTTAGCCCCTATGCTTGAGAAATACAATTTGGCTGCAAATGGTGGAAACTATGCGGATTGGATCGCAACCTGAGATTTGTTCTCAGGAGTGCTAAGAAGGAGTACGTGCTGGATCAGCCCCTTAGTGATGCTCCCTCAAAGGATGCACCACTAGAAGATGTTGCTGCTTATACTGCTCGTAGTGATGACTATGAGGCAGTCCAGTGTCTCATGTTAACTTGCATGAATCCTGAACTACAGGGGCGTTTTGAATGATCTACCACTCAATTTATAATTGGGTCACTAGAAGTTCTGTATAAGAAACATGAAAGGACAAAACGGTTTGAATTAACCAAGGCCCTGATCGAATGCAAGATGAAAGAGGGTTCCTCAATGAGTGAGAATATAGTGAGCTTGCTGGCTATGTTGATAGACTTGCTTCACTGGAATTTGGAATTCCACCAACACTCGATACATATATTGTGCTTGCTTCACTCCCCCATCTTATGATGGTTTTATAATGAATTACAACATGAACGGAATGGAGAAAAGTTCAAATTAATTGTTTGCTATGCTCAAAACTACGGAAGCTGGAATGCAGAAGAACAAAGAAGTGTTGATGGTCAACAAAACTACCAGTTTCAAGAAGAAGGGCAAGTCCAAGAAGAAATCTGATGGTGCCGGCAAGACCGTCTCTTAGAAGAAGAAAAAGGGCGGAGCCTCTTAGGAGATGGAATGTTTCTACTGTAAACAAAAGGGTCACTGAAAGCGGAACTGGAAGAAATATCTGGCAGATAAGGAGAATGATTCTTCCGGTAAAGGAATAAAAGTTATACAAAGTTAATGTTATTACTTGTGTTTCTGCAAGTCACAAGTATTTGATACTGATCGATTGCTCTCATTTGCAATCTGATGCAGGGACTACAGAAAGCTCACAAGTTGGGAAGAAATAAAGATGTGATGCTAGTGAAGGATGGTGATGGGATCGCTACTCAGGACCGATGGAATCATGGCTTTAGTTTTCAAGATTCATCTTAGCGTCGAATAATAGTTATTACGTTCCTGAGTTGAATAAGATATTTTTTTATTATACGACAAATATTCTTATAAAGTTTTGAACAATAGTTGTTAAAGTGATTATAAGAATATGTTTGGATTTACCTCAGATTTTTGATGGTTTATTCATGAATCTTGATTTGAAATTTTAACACTAATGTTAAACATCTTGAGAAGGCTGATGAGATCCACTTAAATATTCCATTACTTGGCTAGATCAGGAAATAATCTTCATATAGATGAAGTATTGAATTCTCTTAATTGAGAAGTAAGATAACAGAGTACATAGTGATGTATGAATTCCGATGAACAAGCCAGGGCTTGGTGGATAATCATGCTTCATTAAATATTAGATAAATATGATTTACTTATAAATAAAAACTGAAATATTTGAATAGTTCAAAGAAATTTCAGGATGTATTTAAAGATTTCAAATCTCATATATATATATATATATATATATATATATATATATATATATAATTCTAAACTTCCTAAAAATTCCCACGTTAATTAGAATTTATGAGCCGTTAATCTGGTGGGACCAAGTTATTACGGTGTAGATTAAACCATATAATATGGAATGAAATTTTACTCAATTCGGCTGAAAAGATTGCCCGAAAGACTCATCACGGTTGTAGATGCAGAGTCTTTGCCTTTCACGGCTGTAGGATTAGAAACCAAGGAGGGATATATAGGCTTAAGAAAAGAAGCAGAAAGAGATAAGCCTCAGAATCCTTTCACGGTTGTGAAAAAGAAGCCACCTCCCCTAATATACAGCTAACTCCATCGTCTCTTCCTCTCACAGCTAGAAAAGAAAACAACTCAATCTTTCTGCATGAACTCTCTGGTCCCTATCCATCCTCAGTTGCGAGTTGTGACTATACCGCCTCCCGTGCGAGACTGCATGCTCGCCTCTCCCAAACTGACCTAGCGCGGCTACATGATATCGGTGCCGAAGGCTGTAAGGCGGAGGCCACTAGATCGATTCCTTTCTAGACTAGGTAGCTTTACAACAGCTTGGAAAAACATGCACGTAGTACAACCTGGGCTAATTGATTTCCTTGATCAGTTTGGTCGATACTTCTATCTGGCAGCAAAACACGCCAGTGCCGAAGTACAGGACGAATAGATGGCGGGCTGTGCGCCGGCGTTGGCCAGGGGCGCCTGGTGGGAAAAGAAGCCAGCCTCGGCCTGAGGCATTCTCGAGCTGCAAGTAGCCAAGCAAATTTAAGGTACGGTTTTTATTTCTCATGTTTTATTGCTTTATGTTGGCTCAGGCCTGATCACATGTCACACATCGCTCCTTGACGAGTACTCTCTGCTGGCTGAACATCGTATGTACTCTGCCTACCTTCTACATTCTGGCTAGACGCGCAGGTGCACAAACCAGGCTTGATTAATACTCACGGGAGATAAGCACGTACAAGGAAGCACGCAGACAGGGAGGTGGATTGATTAGAGCATGCATGAGCTAGCTTGCATAGCCTTGCATAGCCTTGGTGCTGATCGAAGTAGCACCGGCTGAAGCCATAAAACTCACTGGAGGTGGATTGATTAGAGCATGCATGAGCTAGCTTGCATAGCCTTGCATAGCCTTGGTGCTGATCGAAGTAGCACCGTCTGAAGCCACAAAACTCACTGCGTAACACAATACGATGAGACAATACAAGGTCACGCGAGTTATGGCCACATGCACGTGTCGTGCGTGTTGATTTCTTTCTATCAATCAGGTACAGTTGATTACAGAGGAGCCATCATACAGGTATACATAGAACATATTCTACCTATTAACTTGACCGACTCGGCCAAGGCAAGAATCCTTGCCGGATAAGCTGGCCTAATCTTACTTAGGTGTAACACTTTATGTCATCTCCATTGTCATGTCTAATTTGCTAACTGCGTGGATGAGATATATATACCTATAATATGATATTAAACCATGATATTAAACGTAGATACACTTACAGGAATGATGTGGTTCTCTTGTAACCTATTTGTAGTGTCAGGATTTCTTTCAGAGGCTTTTTAAGTAGTGTTCCATCATTACGTATTAGAACATAATTTGGTTTCTTTTGTGGTGCTTGATTTCTCCGTGTACAAAGAGCAGGAAGCGAACACATTTTTTTTATACTGTACCTAATATAACCTCAATAAAGTGTTTCTTGACTTTGTACCTTATCTACATTGTTTTTTTTATTAGTTTTGTGCAAGACCTTTTGTACAGATAGAAATCAAATTCGGCAAACTATGTCACATGTTCATGTGTTAGGTTTCGGATACTATAAGTTTGAACAGAAGCATCAACCAAATAATCTGGTGCTTAATCTTTGTTTTCTTACCGAACAACTTTAGGTCATTCTAATTATAGATTCTTTTTTTTCAGCAAGGATTGCAGGTTTTCATGTCATCTCTATTTGGTTAAAGGGAGAAGAGTACTACATGTAAAATCATCGAATATGAGGTTGATCTATTCTGCTTGAAGAATTATGCATTTCTTATAATTAGTTGATCCAATAATACAATTATATAATATAGTCTTTTAAATACAGTATCTATTATTAACTGACTTTGACCAGCTTGCTTCGTTGTATGTAATTATGACAGTGTTGAAGGCAAGGCTAGCGTTGGAGATTTTGATTTCACGTAAATGTAGTTGTTCTCCCCTGCATGATTTGTACTTCTAAAAGAAATTCTATGGTAGAATATTCACACTTACATGCTTATTTGTTAATTATATTTTTGTTTCCAAAAACTAGGGAACTATTTGCACATTACTTAATGTGCAAACTTTTGGCATAAAGTAGAGAACTGTTTGTACATTACTCGATGGCACACATTTCCATTGTGGTTTTTTAATACAAGTAGTACAGATTTAGCTACTCGGCTCAAATCTATTTCTATTTCAAATAAGTAGATTTTAGGCCACTTTGATCATCAAATTTATCATACAAATCTACAAGTTTGTGATTTTTATCAAATTTCTACAATTATATTCCTCTATACATGTTTGATTGAACATGGAGTCAATAACCATCTCAGCTATTAGTAAGACCAACAGGATTAGCCTACCTTTGGAATTATGGATTGTCATGATCCCGTTTACCCAATAACATTTTGTGTTTTTTAGTATATTTTTGACACATTCCTCTCATACTTTGGTTGTTATTTTTTCACAACCGATTATAAAATATCCACATCACAACACAACATAGCATAAATGAACACGATAATTGTTGAAAGTTTTCTACATGAATTTTATCACATGATTTTGAAGGATTGAAGGAATATTATTTATACATGCTATATATTGCATACTTTTGAGTAAAATTGATTTTTTATACATATTGCATGTTCTCAAAAGAGGCAAGTATAATCAATGTTTTCCATGAACTTTTACTAAGGTTATGTATGATGATAGCCCGTGCGGATGCACGGCTTGACGACTAGTATATATATATATATATATATATATATATATATATATATATATATATATATATATATATATATATATATATATATATATACTAATTGGAAGCACCATACGAGACACCACGTTAATCCTTAGAATTAAGAAATTTTGACCGTAGGATTAATATATGGTTCATGTATAATCGTAGGATGAAATAGGAGACCAGGGCTTCTATCCCACGTACAGGACTCCTCCTCCCCATGGTCTCTCTATGTTTTCCCTAGAAAAACAAAAAAAAACTGAGCGTCATCCCTGAAGAAACGTACGTGAGTCCTCCTCCCAATGGTCTCTCTTTGGTTCCCTAAAAAAAAACTGCACGTCATCCGTAAAGAAAACTTACGTGAGTCCTCCTTCCCATGGTCTTTCTTTGTTTCCTTCAAAATTAAAAAGCTGAGCATTATTCCTCAAGAAAAAAAAATGAGCATCATCGACTCTAAGATTTGACGTACAAGAGAGTATCAGGAGTGCAGCGTTTCGGTGCCCGGGTGCATCTGCACCCGTTCAAAAAACAAATCGTAAAAAATTCAGAAAAATTCAAAAAATTCCGAAAAAAATTGAGGTGGTGGACAATTTGATGCGTGAGGTGCGCCCCAATTTTCAAAACATTTGGACTTATGTGCAGCTCTCAGCAAAAAAGACAAATCAGACCAAAACAGTATATGAACAGTACACATTTTTACAGACCTCCGATTTGTCTTTTTTGCTGAGAGCTGCACATAAGTCCAAATGTTTTGAAAATTAGGGCGCACCTCACGCATCAAATTGTCCACCACCCCAATTTTTTTCGGAATTGTTTGAATTTTTTTAGTATTTATTTTGATTTTTTTGGTGAGCGCAGGTGCAGATGAGCTCGGGCTCAGATTTGGATTTTCGCTCTCCTTCACCTTTCTTTGTTTCCTCAGAAAGAAAATCTACGCATTGTCTCCTCAGATTTGATTATGAAATCGGCAACCTGGATCAGATTGAATCAGCAGGTGCATGAGGTAGAAGCCATCTTCTGCCTCCCCAAGGCCTCTTTACTGCATCATATTGTTTTTGTAGCTACACGGCTCCATAGGAGGAAGGAGCAATGGCGGAAGTTTGCATCATCCACGTCAAATTTGCGCAGCCGTAGCGTTGTCTAGAACCATGTAATCGACACAAAAAAGATTCACTGATATCAGGTAAGTAACACGATCTTTTTTTCCCGATCCATGTGTTGATTCCATCCGGAGAAGTTGAGAACCGAACAAAGGACTAAGCTGCTTGGATATATGATCATTGAAGTCATGCTCGGTGGAACCTGTATGAATAAGATTACTCTTACAAATGTATTGGTAAAACTTCTTCTCTACTCTTTTTTTTGCGGGGTAGCTTCTTCTCTACTCTAATCAGATAGAACCCTCATAGGGAGCAACGCCGTCTTCATACTGCAACAATTATGTGCATTAGTTTGTGCTGCCTGCAATCCTTCCCCAATAAAATAGTATAACTCAGTTTTCATTAGTTGCGCACATGGACAAATATCTACAAGATTGAAGCAAAATATTGCTTGAGGATAGGCTGTGTTCTAACAAGCCTGCTGTAGACCTGTTAATAATATTTTTTTATTATAAAGATTTGTTTGGATGCTTTTAAGTAGTGCTCTAGCAGAACAATTCTCATTTTCCTTACGGTTGTTGCTACATAAAGCCTGTAGTTTGTTGTTGATCAGCTTGGCTTGATGCTTGATTAGGTGTCTATTTGTTCAGGAAGGAAGATGAAGTGACATGATAGGCATTGTCATTTCAGGTATAAATACAATGACTATGCATCGTCTACGATCTACTAAACATATAAGAGGACGCCTCCTTTTCCTGTATGCAAAAATATGATATGAGTAGACTCATCATAGCTATTAGCTAGAAATTGCTGACTATTAATTCACTTAATTGGCCTTTTTTATAAATATCTTCTTTCTCTCTAAAATGTTTACTAATTGGGGGCACATCTTTCTACTAATTGGAGGCACATCTTTCTAGCCACTACAATAACTTTTGACGAAAATAAATTGGATCGATGGATTTTTAAGAGAAAAAATACCTGAATTTCTCTGATTTTGCATCGGTTAGCCTGCATTGTCTCTTGCTACAAATTACACAGTGACAAACCGCATGTGGTCTAGTACTCCTAATAAACAGTCTTGACCACGTCCATAGCGCGAGAAAAGTAGCTAGCCTATCGTTCAGTTGGATGAAGATGACTAGGTCCTCACACCTGAATATATGACGAATGTGAAGCCTGGAGGATCAAGTGTCATCCAACTCGGGGACCTCCTCTATAGGCCCCCAGTAAGTGGCTCCAGTCTTTGGGTACCAAGTACTGGCATCATGCAGGTTAGTCTACAAATCTACACATTTGGTATTGGTAGCCCAGAGCCGGAAGATGTTATTATTTTGCATGAACTTTAGTTTTAGGTATATCTAACTTTTCTCTCTTTTCTTTACTACATTTGGGTGATGCATGCATGAGTGAATTATATTTTAGAGAATGTGTTTTGTATTTTCTCTGGAAGCATACAACTACTGATACTATTTTTTTGTGGTACCAATCAGTTATTCTATAGAATGTGCCGTGACGAGAAAAACGAAAAAGTAAAATATTTCTCATAATAATTATATCAAGTACTCCACTTCAATATTCGGGAGTAGATCTTAATTTTTTCCACATATTTTTGCGACTTTTAAAGAGTGTTGTTGATATTGGAAGCTCCATTTTGACCTAAAATACTTGAAAATTCTGTTTTGATATTCAGATAAAGTTTTATCTAAATTCCATGATTAAGAAAAAACAACATTACATATAATCCATCCTACGTGCTTTGACTTGAAAAATGACATATGATTTTTCTGTTTAATGTATAGAATATTACTTTGTTATTTTATTGAATATTGTTTCCTATATTGTCAAGCATGAAACTAAATGATCTCATTGACATAGCACTTCTGCATGGATGTTGTAAAGACTAACCGAATATAAAATTTAGACTTTCATTCATTCTTTTTAAAGAACTTCTACAAATTTATGGGATATTTATGCATGAATTGAACAAACATGATTTTTTCCATTCACACCTATGCATGTTGACCACATATGCACAACCTCAACAAAGTTGCACCCTCATATTAACTACTACCTCTATTCCTAAATATAAGACGTCTTATATGTACGAATAGAGGGTGTACCATCTCTCAATCTGAGGATCATTATGACAAAAGATAAAGTGATTATCTGAGTCATAAGTTTAGCAAAAACATTCACATAATTATGGAATTAATTATTACCATGAATATTATTCGAGTCTTCTTTGATCTCTTGTATGCATGATTGTTTATAGCCTCGGATTTATTCACCGAATCTTTGGTTTAGTTAGGCCAACTAGATTGATTTTTCTTGCAATGGGAAGAGGTGCTTTGTGATGGGTTCGATCTTGCAGTGTCATCTCCCAGTGAGAGAAGGGCAGCGAGGCACACATGTATTGTTGCTATTAAGGATAACAAGATAGGGTCTATTTCTACATGAATAGATCTTGTCTACATCATATCATCGTTCTTATTGCATTACTCTGTTTCTCCATAAACTTAATATACTAGATGCATGCTGGTAAGCGGTCGATGTGTGGAGTAATAGTAGTAGATGCAGGCAGGAGTCGGTCTACTAATATTGAACGTGATGCCTATATATTGATTATCGCCTTGGATATCGTCATAATTATTTGTTCTTCTATCAATTGCCCAACAGTAATTTGTTTACCCACCGTATGCTATTTTCTCGAGAGAAGCCACTAGTGAAATCTACGGCCCTCGGGTCTATCCTTTATCATATTTGTCTTTGCCGCACTTGTTTTAAGATCTATTAATCCAAAAACCCAAAAATACCTTGCTGCACTTTTTCTTTACTTATTTTATTTCATGTTTTATCAAGATCTATTTACCCAAACTCATACAAATTTATCTATCTTTTTACCGAGGAGCGATTGGCAACCCCTCTTACGCACCGGGTTGCAAGTATTTGTTCTTTGTGTGTAGGTACCACTTACATAGTGTTGCTTGGTTCTCCTACTGGTTTGATACCTTGGTTTCTTAACAGAGTCAAATACTTACCATAGCTGTACTGCATCATCCCTTTCTCTTTAGGGAAATACCGATGCAGTTTCTAGCCACGTCAAAGAAATTTCTCACACCGTTGCTATGGAGACATCATCAACATCGATCAGGTTCCTAATCACAAATATCATCTTCTTGCAATTTACATTATTTACCATTTTCCTCTTGTTTTCATCTCTTCCACTTCACAAGCCTTTTTATTCGCCCGCTTTTTCGTTCATTTTTTCTCGTCAGATCTATCTTTTTGCTTACAATCTTGCTTGCCTAGTTTGTAGTTATGGCTAGTTGTTCCTCCATTACGTGTACCCGTGAGAACGAGATTCTTGATTTTAAACAAAGGGGAGGGGAGAATCTAAAAGATGCTTGGTATAGGATTTGTAATGCTCATAATAGATCTGTTCATAAGCAATCTACCGTTATTCTTCTTTCCAGTTTTTATGTGGGCATTAGCACTTGGTATAGATTCGTCCTTGATATGATTACCATTGGGAATTTCTTGATGTGTCCATCTTTGGATGCTTTTAGTGCCACGGGAGATCTAGTCACTACTAGGGAAAACCTTATACATAGAGGTATAGCAGTAGCGCTGGTCAAAACTAAGCGTTACGGCTACTTAGTAGTAGCGCTTGTCGCAAAAGCACGCTACAACTATAGTTGTAGCAGTAGCGCGTCTGTGCAAAAAAGCGCTACTATCATAATTTCCACATTCTTGCCGATAGGCTAGGAATAGTATTAGCGAGCATGTGTGAAACACGCTATTGCTAAGTGCGTTGTAGCAGCGCGTTTCTATGGTAGGGAGCTACTACTAAGAAAATAAAAATTAGTAGAAAAATAAATAGAAAAATAAATGAAAATGAAAGAAATAGAAAAGGGAGAAATGAAAAAAAGATAAACAAAAGAAAAAGAAAAATAGATGATAAGTGCATAGGAGTAGGGCTTTCCTCACAAAGCGCTATAGCTATTTTAGCAGTAGCGCTTTTCTGGTCACGTGCTATAGCTAAGTTCCTTAGATAAAAGGAAAAGTAAAAAGAAAACAAATAGCTACTTCCTGTAGCAGTAGCGTCTTTTTAGTGGAAAGCTCTATAGCTAACTTAACTATAGCGCGTTTTCCTTACTAGTGCTACTGTTATTTTGACTTAACCACCGCGCGGGCTCAAAATTTTGCTAAGTCCTTGCCCCCTCTCCCCTTCTCCCCCCACTTGATTTGTCGCCACCGTCGATTGCCCTGCGCCCGAGCCGCCGTCGATCCCCCGGAGCCACCCTCTTCCGCTCCTTGCCTCCCCTGCTCCATCGTCGCCCTGCCTCCGTCGCCGTCACTGGAGCCGCGCGCCATGGGTGCTACCGAAGCTGCACGCCCCCGGAGCCACCCTCGTCCGCTCGTTGCCGCCCTGCCTCCCCGCAACCGTTCCCTCCAGCCATCCTCAATGCCCTCCTCTCTTTAAGCCCCACCCTCACTAGTAGAAAAACACCTAATAGTCCCGGTTCGTGAGGGCCTTTAGTCCCGGTTCATGAACCGGGACTAATGGGTCGTTACTAATACCTCCACCCATTAGTCCCGGTTCAAATAAGAACCGGGACTAATGTGCCTCCACGTGGCTCTGTGCGCCCAGCCCAGTCAGGGGGCCTTTGGTCCCGGTTGGTGGCACCAACCGGGACCAAAAGTCCATGTTTTTTGGAAAGTGGCTGCTTTAGGGGTTTTGGGGGTTATTTTTAGGTTGTTATATTAGCTAGCTAATAGAGAGAAGTGTCCTCTCTTATATCTTCGTCCTTGGTTTACCAACGCTGCTGCTATATATGTTCATTTTACCCGCTGATATAATAACTCATGCATACTCGCATACATCAGCATATATAATAACAAGTACTCGTCCTACTAATCATGCATCATCATACAACTTCTACTCGTTATTAATAATAAGTCATACGATCATCATTCTCATAGTCATCGAACCCAACCCTACATAATTGTTCTTAACACATGATCATCAGTATCAGGTAGGACCTAAACACCCTTAAGGTAAAATAGCATAAAACAATATAGACCCTGACTCTCCATTATGAAGAATGGCGATCATCCTGTCTCCAATTTTTGCCCTTCGCTGAATGTTGCTTCCAAGAAGCTCCTTACGACTGTCCATACATTTTTTCCATTCTTTGATTGTCATGTCTCCACTTCTTTTAGAAACCCGGTATGGACAGTTGAGATTCGTAGGACGACCTGGTTGTATGTTCAAAACATGAAGGCTACCGTGTGTATACATCAGATGAGGCACACAATCATTCGGGATTATCTGTTGAAAAACATAGTAATAACTTCGTAGTTAGCAATGATATGATGTACTAGTTTTAGAAGTGTGCAAAAAGATGCACGGATGTTGTAATAGTAAAATATCTTACCAGGGTATCTTCATGGTAGTTACCGTAGTTCAAAACGTGCACTAGTGGCACGTATTGACCATAATGTTGAGGAGTTCGATTGTAGACATTGTAATTCTCAAGATCAGTACAAAATGCGACCAAATGATTTTTCTCCTGATAAGTTAGTTCGAAGCCTTCGGTGTAGTAGGTTCTGTCTACCATCTTCCGCACATTCTTTGAAGAATGAAAATAAGCTATCAATGGAGAATAAGTTGTCAACTATTTTGAAATAAACAATATAAATTACTTAATAACTATGTTAAGCTCACATGGGGGAAGAATTGGAGGTGTATCCACAAGGACGAAAATCGTAGGTCTCTCTTGCTCGATTGTAGGATCACCAAGATCCATGGTAACAAGCATACCCTCATCAAAACCATACATCTTGCAAAGTGCTTCCCAATTTTTGCAACCAAAATGGGTTACACTCTGAGCATTGTACAACTTTACTTGAAAATCCACACCATGATGGGTACTTAGGATAATTTTTTTGGTTTTGAAACTTTCATGGTCTTCAAAACCCATCCTCTCCAAGACATAGCGTCTTGCAAAGCATGGGATAAGCTAGTCGAATTGGAAAAGATGAAAAATATTGTCATGATTAAAATAGTTGAAGTCATGAGTAATTACAAAAAAAAACTATTATCTTCGGTTGCGTACCGTATGAACATCGAAGGTCTCCTCGAGCTTAATGCTGAAGCGACGATCTTCGTCCAGCACAATGAACCTGTCGCAGATACCTCGGTCGTCGTGGCACCAGTCGCACTCCCCCGGGCGGTTTTCGTTGTACGATGAGTACGACATTTCCGGCCTACGTTCATAATTTAAATATTAAACTAGATCATTATTATTAATCACGGGTTGACTATCGATGATCGATGCACGTAGCTCCTCCTTTCATTCCCGAATGCATTATTATATCAAATTGTCTAGCACACGGGAATGAAGGAGAACTTATCCAATATGAGCATTCAATAAGCAAAACCAAATCATAAAATAAAGTATAGTATTCAAATTAGCATGCATTCAATAATTATAAGCAAAAGTACATCATCTCTTGGTGTCCGTACATCGCCGAATATTATCACTAATACAACTAGAACCGTAGCGCCCGACGGGTATCGACGTGGGCGGTGGACACCCAAAGATAAGGAACCATCACAGGATCATAGCTCCAGTGAGATCCCTGAACAACCTGCCAGGTATTATCGAATCTGCCCTCCAATGCAACCATGTAGCGACGGACGTGCTCGTCCTCCTCGCTGACACGATGACGTACCACCTCCGCGGTGTCCGGATGCCTCACCACCGTCCACCTCCGGTGACGTACCAACAAAAAAAATCTAATCTAACAAAAAAAATCTATGAACTACATATCTAAATTACTACACACATCTAATCTAATAAAAAAATCTAATTAATCTAACAAAAAAATCTAACGTAATATAAACAAATTAATTACTACACATCTAATCTAACAAAAAAAATCTAATCTAACAAAAAAATCTATGAACTACATATCTAAATTACTACACACATCTAATCTAACAAAAAATCTAATTAATCTAACAAAAAAATTTAACATAATATAAACAAATTAATTACTACACATCTAATCTAACAAAAAAAAATCTATGAACTACATATCTAAATTACTACACACATCTAATCTAACAAAAAAATCTAATTAATCTAACAAAAAAATCTATGAACTACATATCTAAATTACTACACACATCTAATCTAACAAAAAAATAATAATTAATCTAACAAAAAAATCTAACATAATATAAACAAATTAATTACTATAAATCTAATCTAACAAAAAAATCTATGAACTACATATCTAAATTACTACACATCTAACCTAACAAAAAAAATCTAATTAAATCTAACAAAAAAATGACGGTGGCCGGCGTACGGCCGGCGAAGGCGACGGCGAGGTGCTCACGTACGGCCGGCGATAGCGACGGCGAAGGCGACGGCGAGGGGCGGAGCGGGGCGGCGACGGCGTCGAGGGCGGCGCGGGCCGGGGCGGCGATGTCGATCGGGGCGCGGCGCGGGCGGGCTGGGCGGGGCGCGCAGGCGGCGACGGCGCGGGGCGGGGCTGGGCGGGGCGGCGCGGGGCGGCGACGGCGTTGGGGCGTGGCGGGGCGACAGCGTCGGGGCGTGGCGGGGCGACGGCGTCAGGGCGTGGCGGGGCGGCGGGGCGTGGCGGGGCGACAGGAGTGGAGCAGGAGAGATCGAAAACTGCTAAGCCCTGTATATATAGCAAGAGTATTGGTCCCGGTTGGTGGCTCCAACCGGGACTAATGGCCCCTTTAGTCCCGGTTGGTGGCACCAACCAGAACCAAAGGCCTCTTTTCAGCAGCCCAAAGGGCGGGAAACGAAGGCCTTTGGTCCCGGTTGGTGCCACCAACCGAGACTAAAGGGGGGGCATTGGTACCGGTTGGTGCCACGAACCGGTAGCAATGCACTCCTTTAGTTCCGGTTGGTGCCACCAACCGGGACTAAAGGCCATGTGCTGCCCGCGTCGCGGCACGAAAGTTTAGTCCCACCTCGCTAGCTGAGGGAGCTCGAGAGTGGTTTATAAGCCCAAGTCCTGCTGTGCTCTCGAGCTCCTCTCAAATGCAGGCTTACGGGCCTAAACGCACTATATGTGCCTGTGGGCCTATTGGGCCTATTGCGGGCCTGAATCCTGCCCATTGTTGGGTTTCTAGTCGTATTAAGGCCGTGGTAGCCCTTTAGGTGGCACTTTTTTTTATTTTTTTATTTTATTTTGATTCTTCATGCAGCTGTTTTTTTAGTCCCACCTCGCCAAGCGAGAGGCACTCGCAGCTGTTTATAAGCCCTGAGTGCAGAGACGATGACGAAGAGGCTCAATGCTCCTTCACGTTGGTTAGCTTCAAGCCTTGAGGAATACGGTAGACTGCACAGAGTTATGTGCAGTGCAGTTGACACTATTCCGAAAGGCTTGAAGCAAATTAACAAGCATTGCGCCTCTTTTTTATTTTTAATGACTTATTACAACTGAGAAATAAAAATAAAAAAATAAATATAGCTGAAAAGAAAAAAAACTATATAGAGAACTACTCAGAAATGAATTGAAGCAAAAAATAGTTGTGATTAACTGTACTAAAAAAGGAGCATAGATGCTTATTTTTAATGACTTATTACAACTCAGAAATAAAAAGAAAAGAAAATAGTTGTGATTAACTTTACTAAAATATGAGCATAGATGCTTATTTTTAATGACTTATTACAATTCAAAAATAAATAGAAGAAAAAATAGTTATGATTAACTTTACTAAAAAATGAGCATAGATGCTTATTTTTAATGACTTATTACAACTCAGAAATAAAAAGAAAAAAAATATAGCTGAAAAGAAAAAAAAACTATATAGAAAGATACTCAGAAATGAATTGAAGCAAAAAATAGTTTTGATTAACTGTACTAAAAAGGAGCATAGATGCTTATTTTTAATGACTTATTACAACTCAGAAATAAAAAGAAGAAAAAATAGTTGTGATTAACTTTACTAAAATATGAGCATAGATGCTTATTCTTAATGACTTATTACAATTCAAAAATAAATAGAAGAAAAAATAGTTATGATTAACTTCTTCCAAAAATGAGCATAGATGCTTATTTTTAATGACTTATTACAACTCAGAAATAAAAAGAAAAAAATAAATATAGCAGAAAAGAAAAAAAACTATATAAAAAGCTACTCCGAAATGAGCATAGATGCGCTTATAGAGGAAATTCAAATTAAATTCATAACAAATTTCAAGAGAAATTCGTATGAATTTAGCCTAAATTCCCTATATAAGGGCATCTATTTTCATTTCCAGAGGAGCTCAATAAGGTAGAGAGGAAGGGGCTTATAAACCGGTCTGATTCCCCTCCGGTTGGCGAGGTGGGACTAAACTTTGGCCGCAACGAGGACCAACCGTTTAGTCCCGGTTGGTGGAATGGACCGGGACTAATGGTCGTCCTTTGGTCCCGGTTCAGGCCACCAACTGGGACCAATGGTGGTGGGCCAGGAGCGAGGGCCTTTGGTCTCGGTTCGTCCCACAAACCGGGACCAATAGGTCCAGACGAATCGGGACCAATGGCCCACATGGCCCGGCCGGCCCCTGGGGCTCACGAACCGGGTCCAATGCCCCCATTGGTCCCGGTTCTGGATTGAACCGAGACTAATGGGCTGGACCGGCCTGGACCATTGGCCCCTTTTCTACTAGTGCCTCCTCTCTAGGTTAATTAACTTAGGTGAATTCAGTTATGAACCCTAGGAATTAGCAGTAGTGGTACTAGTAGATGTTAATTAGATTAACTTAGGTTAATTAGGTTAGGGGAGTGGAGCAACAACATATAACTGGACCCTACGATTTAACTTAGGTTAATTAGGTTAGGGTAGTAGTGGTACTAGTAGATGTTAATTAGATGTTTTTTAGTCAGGGAAGTAGGGTTTTACTAGGTTAATTAGGTGAAGTTAAATGAATGACCTAAATGAATGAAATTAGTAGTTAACTGAATTTTTAGGACAAATTTGTATATGCTTAAGTGCTTTACTAAATATTATTTTAGGACAAACTTGTATATGCTTAAGTTGTTAGGTAAATATATTATAGGGTTGTATATATAGTTGCTTACTTATATAGTTGTTCTGCACCCAATGTATGCTTAAGTAGTTGTATAATTCCTAGGGTTCATCAATGGGTGCTTAAGTAGTTGTAGATGCTTAAGTAGCTAGCTAGGGTTCATCTAATTAGTTAGTACTTGTAGATGCTTAAGTACTAGGGCAGTAGGGTTAGGGCAATAGGGTTTAACTAGATGTTAATTAGGGCAGTAGGGTTTAGTTTAGATAAAAAAAGGGTTTAGTTTAGATAAAAAATTCAGTATAAAAATATAAATTTCTGTCAGTGCTGCAAGTGTACAAGGTTCTTAATTTTTACTGATTTTTTATTATGGCAGAAATTTAGGACGTAGTTTAAATTGAGTTCTAGGGTTCATAATTTGAAATTTGTATAGATTTTCTTGAAGGGTCAAACACTAGGAGATGAAAATTTGAAGTGGTCATGTTATATGCAAATTCCTCAATAGTGTTTGCTCATGTTTATCTAATGTTGTAGTTGCTCATGTACATGTTCTTAAGTGGTCCTGTTATATGCAACATTGAAGTGGTTCGATTGTGCCCAAGTGGCCTTTTGTTGTTTCCAGGGAATGAAGCCGAGTGGCCTACGATTTGCCGGAATGTTGATTCATTTCCGTTTTGGAAAATTTCAGGTGCTCGATTTGTCCACTTTTTAGCAAAGGTCATGCCGAAATTTTCCGTAAATTTTGGCATGACTTGTGCTACAACCTAGGACATATCGAGGGATTTGCCGCACCGGGAAGGAATCAATGTTCCGGCAAAACATAGGCCTTTTTATGTCATTATTCATTTTATCAGGTCTAGAATTAATTGACTAGATTTAATCATATGAAACATGGCTAGCAAGGATGAAGGACAGGGTTCTGGTGATTGTGACGATGTCTACCTGCGGCAGAAGAATTTTTGAACCTTGTCGACGATCAATGGTTGTTGTTGCTGGGCCCACCTGTCACATCCAAGACCGACATCGAGATCGGCGCCGAGACTAGCATTGAGACCCAGACCGGCATCGAGACCGGCAAAGCCGGTATAAAACCGAAACCGAAGAGGAGATGTCGACGCCCAAACCAGCTCATCACTACTAGAGCGGTGCTCACGGAGGTGGACAATGGCAATTTTGAGCCAAAAGAGCCTGTGGAAGCACGAGCGTGCTACGACAATCAAATAGGATGCATCGTACAGACAACCGTCACCATCAATGATGAGAAATTAAATAAGATAGAAGATATGAGGCCCTCCCTCTTAACGAAGCTGCACCAGGTATCCTTGTTCACAGGACGGGATGAAAAGAAATATAATGATCCAGATAAAGACCCAGTAATGAAGAAGATATACAAACGCGCCATGAGCAAGTTTAGCGACGCGTTGGCTGCCTGGAAAGTAAGGGTGAAAGCAAGGATCATCGACAAAAAGGAACCCTACTCCGATATTGTAAAGGATAATCCGACAATTACGGAAGAGCAGTTTGAAATATTCAAGGCGGCTGCGATGCCGAAGCTGCCAAAGAAAAGTCAAAGTTCATGAAGGGGCTTCAATGGGCCAAGGAGGACGCGGAACGCGAAAGTCTGGGCATCCCAGACCCCTTGGTGGAGTTGACTATCCCATAGGAGCATGGCGTCCTTTGGACCAGGTACCGTTGGGACCAGTGAAGAAGGTTTTCGAGACAGACGCGGTCACGACGGAGTTCATGAGACAGCTGGTAATTTTAGCTTCTGATCAATTCGGCTGCACGTTTAGTCATATTTGTAAATGATCCTTGTTCCTTTGGCAGAGAGAGCAGCACACACTAGTGCGTGTCGATGCTATACAAACAGTTTTTAACCCCTTTCCGTGACGACATTTGGAACCGTCGCCAAGTGAGTGTGGGCGATAGGGGGGGGGGGGTCCTTCCCACACGACCCAGAAACCGTCGGGGATAGGGAGCCTTGATGCATACAGTTGTCCCTATATAACCGTTTCCGATATCTCGAATATCCCAAATGCTTCATCCTTGCTACTCGTTTGTGCTCGCATTGCCATCGCAGTCGGAGTTTTGTGGTTTTTCCTAAAACCAGGCAGATTCCAGGCACGGGAGTTTTCCAGGCAGATTCTAGGCACAACAGTTTTACGATGCCCGGCACATCACAAACAGTTCATAATTATAAACCGTGTACGATAGGTAGACAATCACACACATTTAGTTTTCCCGCACCGTATGTGATAGTGTCTGACAGCACACACACTTTGCAAACGACAACTGTGTGCATGCTTGCACACGTCTCCTCTCTGTGAACCGTCTCAGATTATGGTGTATATCACAAACGTTTGTGTTTTACCAACCATGCCGTAATGACCTGCACAACGTAATTTCACCCTAATTTAATTGCTTCTATTTAAAATTGTACCTAATTTAAACTTGAAAATAGGTGAGGGAGTCCTGGACTAGGGGGTGTCCGGATAGCCGAACTATCATCATCGGCCGGACTCCAAGACTATGAAGATACAAGATTGAAGACTTCGTCCCGTGTCCGGATGGGACTTTCCTTGGCGTGGAAGGCAAGCTTGGCGATACGGATATGTAGATCTCCTACCATTGTAACCGACTCTGTGTAACCCTAGCCCTCTCCGGTGTCTATATAAACCGGATGGTTTTAGTCCGTAGGACAACAACGATAACAACAATCATACCATAGGCTAGCTTCTAGGGTTTAGCCTCCTTGATCTCGTGGTAGATCTACTCTTGTAATACCCACATCATCAATATCAATCAAGCAGGACGTAGGGTTTTACCTCCATAAAGAGGGCCCGAACCTGGGTAAAACATCGTGTCCCTTGTCTCCTGTTACCATCCGCCTAGACGCACTGTTTGGGACCCCCTATCCGAGATCCCCCAGTTTTGACACCGACATTGGTGCTTTGTTTGAGAGTTCCTCTGTGTCGTCGCCGATAGGCTCGATGGCTACTTCGATCATCAACAACGACGCGGTCCAGGGTGAGACTTTTCTCCCCGGACAGATCTTCGTATTCGGCGGCTTTGCACTGCGGGCCAATTCGGTTGGCCATCTGGAGCAGATCGAAAGCTACGCCCCTGGCCGTCAGGTCAGATTTGGAAGTCTGAACTTCACGGCTGACATCCGCGGAGACTTGATCTTCAATGGATTCGAGCCACAGCCGAGCATGCCGCATTGTCACGATGGGCATGATTTAGCTCTACTGCCGGACAGTGCTCTGGTGGCCGCACACGAGTCCGCTCCGACCCTTGATTCGGAGCCGGCCACGCAGATCAAGGACGGATGGTTAGACACCGCCTCGGGGGCTGCAACCTCTACGATGATAGAGCCGAGTACTGACTTTGTCCCTTCTGAAGCTCGCGACCCCAAGGTGCCGGACTCCTTGCCGGACTCCGAACCTCCCGCGCCCCCACCAATTGAATCTGACTGGGCGCCGATCATGGAGTTCGCCGCTGCAGACATGTTTCAACACTCATCTTTTGGCGACATCCTGAGTTCGCTAAAGCATCTCTCGTTATCAGGAGAGCTCCGGCCGGACTACGGTGAGGACGATTGGGATGTGGACGACGAAACTCAAAGCCCACCCACCTCCCACTTAGTAGCCACTGTCGAAGATTTAACCGACACGCTAGACTTCGACTCCGGAGACATCGACGGCATGGACGACGATGCCGGAGACGACCAAGAATCAGTGCCTACTGGGAACTGGAAAGCCACCTCAACTCATGACCTATACATGGTGGATACACCAAAAGGAAGTGATGACGAGGAACAACGGGACGCGGCGAAGGATAATTCCCCCGAAAAACAACAAAAACGGCGACGCAAGCGCCGCCCGAAGTCCCGCCTCGATAACAACGGCACCCATACAGACCCAGCCGTAGAGCAGGGCGAACCAGTGGACGAGCAACCCATTCCCGGCGAAAACACTAGCCCAGGCAATCTCATGCCGGACACATCACCAGAGCATAAGAACCTTCACAGAAGACTCGTCGGCACTGCAAGGAGTTTGAAGAAGCAAAAACGGAAGCTCAAAACGACGGAAGACGTACTCAGAATGAGATGGAGCAAAGTACTCAAGACCACAGATAAGTACGACGATAGTCACCACACAAAGAGCTACCTGAAGCGCAAACTGTTGCCTGAATTTGACGAAGAGGCCGTAGAGCCCCCACAGTCAAAAAAGAAAGAGGCCGCCTGGCCGGGTAAACGGCCAGATAACAGGCTAAGAGCGGCAAGTGGTGCCGCACACAATCCGGCACATTTCCCAAATAAAGATCCTAGCAAAAAGGATGGCCCAGTCAGGTCCATCTATGGGCCAAAAAAGAAGGCTCCAGGAAGTAACACAACCCGCCGAGTGTGCGAAGATAACGGCACACCTAAATACAGGGGCGCCACACACCCACTATGCTTCACCAACGAGGTACTGGATCATGAATTTCCAGTGGGATTCAAGCTCGTAAACATAGAGGCATATGACGGAACAACAAACCCCGAAGTCTGGATTGAAGATTATATCCTACACATACATATGGCTAGAGGAGACGATCTCCACGCCATAAAATACCTACCCCTCAAGCTCAAAGGGCCAGCTCGGCATTGGCTCAAAAGCCTCCCAGGAAATACCATTGGAAGTTGGGAAGAGCTTGAGGATGCGTTTCGCGCAAATTTCCAGGGAACTTATGTCTGCCCCTCGGACGCAGACGATTTAAGTCACATAGCTCAACAGCCCGGGGAGTCAGCACGCAAATTCTGGAACAGGTTCCTCACCAAAAAGAACCAAATAGTCGACTGTCCGGACGCCGAAGCCTTAGCAGCCTTTAAACATAACGTCCGAGACGAATGGCTCGCCAGACACCTCGGCCAGGAAAAACCTAGAACAATGGCCGCACTAACAAGCCTCATGACCCGCTTTTGCGCGGGAGAAGATAGCTGGCTAGCAAGATGCAGCACCAGTGACCCGAGTACATCCGAGGTCAGGGATGGAAACGGGAAATCACGGTGCAGAAAAGATCAGCGCAGGAATAAGGATGGCGGCCCAAATAGCACGGCGGTCAACGCCGGATTCAAAAGCTCTCGGCCGAATAACAAAACAATGCCCCTTAAGGACAACAGTGACGAGCTATCCAACCTAAACAAAATCATGGATAGGATATGTCAAATCCACAGTACCCCCGGGAAGCCTGCAAACCATACCCATAGAGATTGTTGGGTCTTTAAATAGTCCGGTCGACTTAACGCCGAACACAAGGGGCTCGACACACCAAGCGAAGACGATAGCGAATCCCACAGGCAGCAGACCGGAGCACAGAAGACTTTCCCACTAGAGGTCAAAACAGTGAACTCACTTCATGTGATATACTGTGCGGAAGCGATATAAACCTGCTATACCAGGACACCATCCGCAGAATGGGGATAGACCCTACCAAAATTCGCCATAACAACACTTCCTTCAAAGGAGTGAGGCCAGGCCCTTATGCAAAGTGTACAGGCTCTGTACTACTAAAAGTTGTGTTCGGTTCACCCGACAAATTCCGTTGCGAAAAGATAATCTTCCACATCGCCCCATTCAAAAGTAGCCATCAAGCACTACTGGGACACGAAGCTTTCGCCCGCTTTAACGCAATACCGCATTTACGCATCTCTTGCACACAAGGTGCCCAGTCCACGCGGCATCATCCCATTAAAGGGAAACTCCGAGTGTTCCTCGACCACGGGAAAACGTGAGACTACCTTGACAGCCGCACATTAATCCAACCTTGCTGATGAAAGCACCTAAAAGCAGGTCATTTAGACCTCGGACACGGTTAGGCGAGTCCGGAATAAATAAACAAGGGGCTTCCCAGCCGCACACCTCTTTACAAGGGGCTGCACGTGTAAACAATGAGAGCCAATAAAGCTCAATCTTTCCAAATCATACTCTGTTTTAAATACATCTTTTGCACGATATTTTTTCCAAACTAAGTTCTTCTCTTTTACAGATGAATCACGTGCTACATCCGTCCAGGATACAGCACAACAGAGACACAGGCGCAGACGTGCAGCAGGGACCTGTTACAAGGATTCTTTTCAGATTAAGACCCTGCGTAAACCTTTCTTACTGTCTCTTGTTGATACTCATCCCCCGGTTTCCTACCATAACCGAGGAGGAGGCTGGCGTTTTGGCATCAGCCGCGTCAGAAGTTTTCGCCTGTGCCTGGACATTAGGGGCTTAGGGCACTGTTCTGCCCGTTATCATAAAGTCCGAATACCTTAGGGAGTGTTCGGCGTCTCGAGTTAGGCCTTATATGCATCAGCTCCGAATCATGTCTTTGGTCAAATGTTGGGTTTGCCCGGCTCCTGTGTTTTGCTGCCTTACGTTCCGCTCCATCGGCTAACGCGGCACCAGGAGAACTACTGCGATTGTGCCCCGGTTCGGCCGGGCGAGCACCTCAGTAGAGAAAGCCGAAAACTGACTGTCATGATACAGCGAGAGACTGTTCAACCACTTGATCGACTATTGGAATGTTTAGAATTCCTCCGCTTCGATGAAGGACCGCTTCCCGGTCAGGCACATACGCGCCCCGAGTTTGGAGAGCGCGGTGCCTCTAGGGGCTATATCGTAGCCCCACCATCAAGCTCCTATGGCTAAGTGAAAGTGATAAAGCATTATAGTCCGGTTGCCTAGTTTGCTACGCTATCACCTCCTTCAAAGGACCAAGACGTTGGATTAAGTATGAAAATGCGCTTTTTTTTTGCAAACACCCCCGCACTATGTGTGTGGGGGCTGAAGCCAAAGACTGCCATCTTTCAGGTTATACATACATATACATTAACGGCCGCACAACAGATATTTCAATAATTGAACGCACAAGTATAAAAAGTCATTATATTATAAATATGATCTCACAAATCATACACGTCATTTGAACATGACATTTTTCGAGCACTGTGACTCTATTAAACGAGCGCCCGGCAGGACTTCCTCAAAATAGTGCTCGGTGGGTAATCGGCTCTCGTCGGAACCCCGGCACGCAACATCGGTGGCATTCATCTCCGCCCAGTATGTCTTAACACAGGCAAGAGCCATCCATGCACCCTCTATGCATGCCGACTGCTTCATCGCCTTGATATGTGGCACCGCCCCAAGGAATTGCTGCAATAAACCAAAATAACTTTTCGGCTTGGGCCTTTCCGGCCACAGATGAGCCACCACATCCGTCATGGCTAGTCCGGACAATCTATTCAGCTCAACCCACTCAGCTAACTGATCGGTCAACGGCAGTGGACGCTCTGGACTATGGAATTGAGACCAAAACGGCTCTTCCATTTGATGATCCTTCTGACTTCGGAAATGCCGAACTGCGTCCGCCGCACTCACCGCCAAATCCAGATAGGGATCCTCCAAACTCCGTAGCTGACCCAATTGAGCATACCTCGGATCCGTGAATTTCCTACGTAACAGGAAGGGCTTTCCAGCCACCATGTCTCCGGCCTGATGCAGTTCCTCCTTTATAGCCCGCATTGCAGAACGAGCATCCTTGGCTTCGACGGTGGCCTTCTTCAGGTCCTCTTGCTCCGCTTGGCGTTCTCTTTCAAGAACCTCATAGCGGTCGGTAGCATCTTTTAATTTCATGGCCATTGCGGCCATTTTCTCCCTGCTTCAGCAGTGAGCAGCCTTCTCGGCTTTTAGCCCCTTCGCTGCCTTCAAGGCAACCACATCACTTTTTCTGGTTTGGTCCTTGGCTCGAGCAAGCTCCGCCCGAAGGTTTTCCACAGCAGCGGCACAATCTGCATCAAGCATACACGTTGTATGGAGTGGGCGTCAGCTCCCTTACCAGGTGACCGCGGAAACACCATTTACCTTGCGACTTGTCAAGTCGTTTATTGACCAGCGTGATGTCCGCATCCGCAACGTCGAGTTGCCGCTTCAGTTAGGCAACTCGATCAGTCCGGCTGGCCACCGAACGCTCCGCCACCTGCATAGTAAAGGAGACATTTTGTAACTAAGATTATGATCCTCGGCACGCTGTCACTTTCAACAACATACCGAGTCTCAGGGGCTACTATCTATACAGGGCGCACCCTATGTGCAACACTGTCACAAGGTATGTCATTTTTTTTGCGTACCTCAAACCCCTTCAGTAAACTTCCGACGGCCTCATGTAACCCACTTTCGGCGGATGAGATCCTTTCAATCATCGCACTCATTAATGCGCGGTGATCTTCTGAGAGAGATGCCCTCTCGAGCAAACCAAGCAGCTCCACCGGCCGCACTCCAGTGGGTGCCGAACTCCCAGGCCCCGCCAGACTCGGGGAGACCCTCCGTGACGACACATCAGGGTTGTCCGCCCCGCCTGATGGGTCGGCAAATGGAGGCGTTTCGCTCTCCATCATCTCCAGACGAAGGTCCCCCGAGGATGAGCTCTGCTGGGAAGGGCTGAGATCCAAACTACAAGGTAAAAACTTCGGTTATCCTTAGAAATAAAATAGGACTGCCTTTTATTGTAAAACTTCCCTTCTTTCTACTTACGGCTCGCTGGAGGGCTGATTCCTTTGGGGAGACGGCCGGGACTCCTCCCGGCGCAGGACCTTCCGGTGCAGATTTCTTTCCCTGCTTCGAGGCTTTGGCCTCCGGGTTTGCGGAAGAGGTCCTCTTCTCCCCCTGGAGGGAGGGATTCTTGATTCCCCCCTTACTGAGAGCCTCCTTAACAGAGGTGGTGGTTTCCCTGTTCCCCCCTTCGCCTTCCTCCGAAGGCGCAACCTCCAACATTTTGATTAACACGGGACCCGGCGTGGTCTCAGGGAGGGGGGCCGGACACCGTATCAGTTTCGCTTGCGCTATCCACTCCTGTTCAAGGGATTGCTGGTTAAAAAGCAAATCCATGATAAATAAATGGATGATATGTCCACAGGGCTACTTACTTGAGTATCCGGGCGATTGCAGCTTAGGCCAGCGTCCTTGGTCAAGTCCGGACACACTTCTTGTGATCCGAAGAACAGTTTGTACATATCCACGGGTTTTGTACCCATAAAGTGTTGGAGAGCTCGTGGTCCCTCCGGATTGAATTCCCACAGGCGGAGGGGGCAACGTTTGTAGGGCAGAAGATGCCGAATCAGCATAACCTGTGTCACTACAACCAGATTGATCTCCCTCTCTTGGAGATCTCGAATCCGGCCTTGCAAGAGGGGTACGTCCTTGGGCGGCCCCCAGTCAAACCCTTTATTGACCCACGATGTCAGCCGTAGTGGAGGGCCCGGGCGAAAGGCGGGCGGTGGCCTCTGCCTGCTGCCCCTAGGAGCGGTGATGTAGAACCACTCCTGTTGCCACAAACCGAGCTCCTCCTGAAAAGAGCCCTCGGGCCATGGAGCATCGGCCCTCTTGCTTATGACCGCCTCTCCGCACTCTGCCTGATTCCCCTCAATCATCTTCGGCTCCACATTGAAGGTTTTGAGCCACAAACCAAAGTGAGGGGTAGTGCGGAGGAAGGCTTCGGAAACAACAATAAATGATGAGATATGGAGGATAGACTCCGGAGCCAGGTCATGGAATTCCAGCCCATAGTAAAACAGGAGCCCCCTCACGAAGGGATCCATCGGGAAGCCTAAACCCCGACGGAGGTGAGGTACGAACACTACGTTCTCACCAGGCTCAGGGGTAGGAATGACTTGCCCTTGGGAAGGCAACCTGTGCGAAATCTCGTAGGTTAAGTACCTGGCGTCCCTAAGCTTTAGCACGTCCTCCTCCGTGACGGAGGAGGGCATCCACTGGCCCTGAAGGTCGGAGCCGGACATTGTCTAAGGTCCGAAGTACCCAAATGTGGAGCCCGGGGTGTTGGAACTCGGGGCGAGGGGCGGGTTCGATTGAGGATTGAAGAAAAGAACGGGCCTTGGTCTCATTATAAAGGGGGAGAATACCAAGAGCCGTCTCCATGACCGTTTAGAACTCGCCTTCGATGGAGGGGGCATGGCAACAGGAACGGTTGGGTTACCCACGCCCGTATTGATGAGAATCCCGAAATAAGGGGAACACGATCTCTGCTTCGACAAGACGTGCCATGTAAACCGCTTCGCTAAACGCGCTGACGCGATATAATAAAAACGATTCAAGTAAAGGCTTGGTTGTGGTGTGACGTCATGCCACGAAATACGTCAGCAGATTGAACTTGTGCAAATATTATTCTCTCTACGGTGGAATGTGGAATTTATTTTGCAGAGCCGGACACTATCCTGGTGTTCACGATCTTCTACAAATTATTCGGAGGAGGAACCCGCCTTGCAATGCCGAAGACAATATGCACACCGGACTCATCGTCATTGAAGCCTGGTTCAGGGGCTATTGAGGGAGTCCTGGACTAGGGGGTGTCCGGATAGCCGAACTATCATCATCGGCCGGACTCCAAGACTATGAAGATACAAGATTGAAGACTTCGTCCCGTGTCCGAATGGGACTTTCCTTGGCGTGGAAGGCAAGCTTGGCGATACGGATATGTAGATCTCCTACCATTGTAACCGACTCTGTGTAACCCTAGACCTCTCCGGTGTGCATCAATATCAATCAAGCAGGACGTAGGGTTTTACCTCCATCAAGAGGGCCCGAACCTAGGTAAAACATCGTGTCCCTTGTCACCTGTTACCATCCTCCTAGACGCACAGTTCGGGACCCCC
Organism: Triticum aestivum; assembly: GCF_018294505.1. Taxonomy (NCBI): domain Eukaryota; kingdom Viridiplantae; phylum Streptophyta; class Magnoliopsida; order Poales; family Poaceae; genus Triticum; species Triticum aestivum. Next base: position 732,198,766 of record NC_057813.1, read on the forward strand.
TACCCGAGATCCACCGGTTCTGACACCGACAGTAGGCTATAACTTTATTCATATCTATCAAGTTCAAACAACCAATGCATTATTCCATTCACAGGTACATATGTTTAAGAATTACATAAGCACCAAATAAAGAATGATGAACCGGGGTTCTATACTTGTACTATTACAGATGGTAAAGAAAGAGGCGACATACATTCTAGTTCCTGAACAAGGTGAAGCAAAATGACCCTATTAAGCTCTCCTAGATGCAGAAGGCATGCAGGGATCTAGTCCAACCCCTTGTGATGGCCGCCCGCCAATCATGTAGTTTGAGAGGTAATCTTGAGTAAACTGCTTTAGGATCCACTGCAAAAGAAAAAAGATTCAAATATTGTCATCTAACACAACTCATTACAGGCAGTAAAAAGAAGGCTACATGGTTCTTACTTACCATCCTGCACGCAGTTCACTGTTATCTTGCATAAAGAGTAAAAAAATTGTTCGATTGGCATCTTTTGACCCACTTCAATAACAATCTTTATCAGTTTTCTCACTTGATGCAGGTTCATGAATATCTCACTGCCCCATGCGCAGAAAGGATCGAAGTGTGGATCTTTGGCAATGATATATGTACCTAAAAGCACCAAGTTAATACTAGAAGCTAAACAACAATTGAAAAATTATGTAGTACAACACTCCATCCATCCCATTATATAAGATTTTATTACATGTATATCTAGACATCATCAGAACATTAAGGTAATGCTCTTCCTTGTTGCTATGTAGCCTGGGATTGCATATTTAGTCATTCAGTACAATGCATGTTGCTAAACAACAATTGAAAAATGAAAAGGCATGTTAACTGCAATATCCTTAACAACAACCAAATATCGTAATTCATAGTGGTATTGTTGAAACTGTTATTGATGAAATTGAACTTCATGCCAAATAGTTGCACATATAGAGCATCGCATTGTGAAGAACGGAAATAAACAAGTCATAAGGACATCTCTAGGCGATCCTTAAAAAGTTAAAGGACTAAAGTCACTACTAGGCAAAACCTTATACACAGCAGCTTAGCAGTAGCTGAAGGAAATATGCCCTAGAGGCAATAATAAAGTTATTATTTATTTCCTTATTTCATGATAAATGTTTATTATTCATGCTAGAATTGTATTAACTGGAAACATGATACATGTGTGAATACATAGACAAACATATAGTCACTAGTATGCCTCTACTTGACTAGCTCATTAATCAAAGATGGTTATGTTTCCTAACCATAGACATGTGTTGTCATTTGATTAATGGGATCACATCATTAGAAGAATGATGTGATTGACATGACCCATTCCGTTAGCCTAGCACTTGATCGTTTAGTATGTTGCTATTGCTTTCTTCATGACTTATACAAAGTTCCTGCAACTATGAGATTGTGCAACTCACGTTTACCGGAAGAACACTTTGTGTGCTACCAAACGTCACAACGTAACTGGGTGATTATAAAGGTGCTCTACAGGTATTTCCGAAGGTACATGTTGGGTTGGCATAATTCGAGATTAGGTTTTGTCACTCCGATTGTCGGAGAGGTATCTCTGGGACCTCTCGGTAATACTCATCACCTAAGCCTTGCAAGCACTATAACTAATGAGTTAGTTATAAGATGATGTGTTATAGAACGAGTAAAGAGACTTGCCGGTAACGAGATTGAACTAGGTATTGGATACCGACGATCAAATCTCGGGCAAGTAACATACCGATGACAAAGGGAACAATGTATGTTGTTATGCGGTTTGACCGATAAAGATCTTCATAGAATATGTAGGAACCAATATGGGCATCCAGGTTCCGCTATTGGTTATTGACCGAGAATGGTTCTAGGTCATTTCTACATAGTTCTCGAACCCGTAGGGTCCGCACGCTTAACATTACGATGACAGTTTTATTATGAGTTTATAAGTTTTGATGTACCGAAGTTTGTTCGGAGTCCCGGATGTGATCACGGATATGACGAGGAGTCTCGAAATGGTCGAGACATAAAGATTTATATATTGGAAGCCTATGTTTGGACATCGGAAAGGTTGCGGGTGAAATCGGGATTTTACCGAAACACCGGGGGGTTACCGGAACCCTCCCGGGGGTTAATGGGCTTTAGTGGGCCATGAGGGAGAAGAGGAAGGCCGGCCAGGGCAGGCCGCGTGCCCCCTCCCCCCTAGTCCGAATAGGACAAGGAAGGGGGGGGGGCGGCGCCCCCCTTTCCTCTTTCCCCTCCCCCCTTTCCTTCTCCACCAAGGCAAGAGGGGGGACTCCTACTCCCGGTGGGAGTAGGACTCCTCCAGGCGCACCCCAAGGGGGCCGGCCGCACCTTCCCCTCCCTCCTTTATATACAGGGGCAGGGGGGCACCCCATAACACACAAGTTGATCTACGGATCGTTCCTTAGCCGTGTGCGGTGCCCCCCTCCACTATATTCCACCTCGGTCATATCGTCGCAGAGTTTAGGCGAAGCCCTGCGCCGGTAGAACATCATCATCGTCACCACGCCGTCGTGCTGACGGAACTCATCCCCGAAGCTTTGCTGGATCGGAGCCCCGGGATCGTCATCGAGCTGAACGTGTGCTGAACTCGGAGGTGCCGTACGTTCGGTGCTTGGATCGGTCGGATCGTGAAGATGTACGACTACATCAACCGCGTTGTCATAACGCTTCCGCTTACAGTCTACGAGGGTACGTGGACGAACACTCTCCCCTCTTGTTGCTATGCCATCACCATGATCTTGCGTGTGCGTAGGAATTTTTTTGAAATTACTACGTTCTCCTAAAGTGGCATCCGAGCCAGGTTTTATGCGTAGATGTCATATGCACGAGTGGAACACAAGTGAGTTGTGGACGATACAAGTCATACTGCTTACCAGCATGTCATACTTTGGTTCGGCGGTATTGTGAGATGAAGCGGCCCGGACCGACATTACGCGTATGCTTACGCGAGACTGGTTTCACCGCTACGAGCACTCGTTGCTTAAAGGTGACCGGCGGGTGTCTGTCTCTCTCACTTTAGCTGAATCGAGTGTGGCTACGCCCGGTCCTTTTCGAAGGTTAAAACAACACCAACTTGACAAACTATCGTTGTGGTTTTGATGCGTAGGTAAGAACGGTTCTTGCTAAGCCCGTAGCAGCCATGTAAAATTTGCAACAACAAAGTAGAGGACGTCTAACTTGTTTTTGCAGGGCATGTTGTGATGTGATATGGTCAAAACGTGATGCTATATTTTATTGTATGAGATGATCATGTTTTGTAACCGAAGTTATCGGCAACTGGCAGGAGCCATATGGTTGTCGCTTTATTGTATGAAATGCAAACGCCCTGTAATTGCTTTACTTTATCACTAAGCGGTAGCGATAGTCGTAGAAGCAATAGTTGGCGAGACGACAACGATGCTACGATGAAGATCAAGGTGTCGCGCAGGTGACGATGGTGATCATGACGGTGCTTCGGAGATGGAGATCACAAGCACAAGATGATGATGGCCATATCATATCACTTATATTGATTGCATGTGATGTTTATCCTTTATGCATCTTATCTTGCTTTGATTGACATTAGCATTTTAAGATGATCTCTCACTAAAATTATCAAGAAGTGTTCTCCCTGAGTATGCATCATTGCCAAAGTTCGTCGTGCCCAGACACCACGTGATGATCGGGTGTGATAAGCTCTACGTCCATCTACAACGGGTGCAAGCCAGTTTTGCACACGCAGAATATTCAGGTTAAACTTGACGAGCCTAGCATATGCAGATATGGCCTCGGAACACGGAGACCGAAAGGTCGAGCATGAATCATATAGTAGATATGATCAACATAATGATGTTCACCATTGAAAGCTACTCCATTTCATGTGATGATCGGTTATGGTTTAGTTGATTTGGATCACGTGATCACTTAGATGACTAGAGAGATGTCTGTCTAAGTGGGAGTTCTTAAGTAATATGATTAATTGAACTTAAATTTATCATAAACTTAGTCCTGGTAGTATTTTGCAAATTATGTTGTAGATCAATAGCTTGCGTTGTTGCTTTCATATGTTTATTTTTATATGTTCCTAGAGAAAATTGTGTTGAAAGATGTTAGTAGCAATGATGCGGATTGGATCCGTGATCTGAGGTTTTTCCTCATTGCTGCACAGAAGAATTATGTCCTTAATGCACCACTAGGTGACAGACCTATTGCAGGAGCAGATGCAGACGTTATGAACGTTTGGCTAGCTCAATATGATGACTACTTGATAGTTTAGTGCACCATGCTTAACGGCTTAGAATCGGGACTTCAAAGACGTTTTGAACATCATGGAGCATATGAGATGTTCCAGGAGTTGAAGTTAATATTTCAAGCAAATGCCCGGATTGAGAGATATGAAGTCTCCAATAAGTTCTACAGCTGCAAGATGGAGGAGAATAGTTCTGTTAGTGAGCATATACTCAAAATGTCTGGGTATAATAATCACTTGATTCAACTGGGAGTTAATCTTCCGGATGATAGCGTCATTGACAGAATTCTCCAATCACTGCCACCAAGCTACAAGAGCTTTGTGATGAACTATAATATGCAAGGGATGAACAAGACTATTCCCGAGCTCTTCGCAATGCTAAAATCTGCGAAGGTAGAAATCAAGAAGGGAACTTCAAGCAGAATGGCAAGCAAGTTGTCACTCCCGCGAAGAAGCCCAAAGCTGGACCAAAGCCTGAAACTGAGTGATTATACTGCAAAGGAAATGGTCACTAGAAGCGGAAATGCCTTGAATATTTGGTGGATAAGAAGGATGGCAAAGTGAACAAGGGTATATTTGATATACATGTTATTGATGTGTACCTTACTAGTGTTTATAGTAACCCCTGAGTATTTGATACTTGTTCGGTTGCTAAGATTAGTAACTCGAAACAGGAGTTACAGAATAAACAGAAACTAGTTGAGGGTGATGTGACGATGTGTGTTGGAAGTGGTTCCAAGATTGATATGATCATCATTGCACACTCCCTATACTTTCGGGATTAGTGTTGAACCTAAATAAATGTTATTTGGTGTTTGCGTTGAGCATGAATATGATTTGATCATGTTTATTGCAATACGGTTATTCATTTAAAGTCAGAGAATAATCGTTGTTCTGTTTACATGAATAAGACCTTCGATGGTCATACACCCAATGAACATAGTTTGTTGGATCTCGATCATAGTGATACACATATTCATAATATTGATGCCAAAAGATGAAAAGTTAATAATGATAGTGCAACTTATTTGTGACACCGTTTGGGTCATATCGGTGTAAAGCGCATGAAGAAACTCCATAAAGATGGATTTTCGAAATCACTTGGTTATGAATCATTTGATGCTTGCGAACCATGCCTTTTGGGCAAGATGACTAAAACTCCATTCTCCGGAACAATGGAACTAGATACTGACTTATTGGAAAGAATACATATCAATGTCTGCAATCCAATGAGTGTTGATGCTCATGGCAAGTATCGTTATTTTCTGACCTTCACAAGATGATTTGAGCAGATATGGGTATATCTACTTGATGAAACATAAGTCTGAAATAGTTGAAAGGTTCAAAGAATTTCAGAGTGAAGTGGAAAAATCATCATAACAAGAAAATAAAGTTTCTACGATCTGATCGCGGAGACGATATTTGAGTTACGAGTTTGGTCTTCAATTAAAACAATGTGGAATAGTTTCACAGCTCACGCCACCTGGAACACCACAATGTTATGGTGTGTCCGAAAGTCGTAACCGCACTTTATTGGATTTGGTGCGATCTATGATGTCTCTTACTGATTTACCATTATCGTTTTGGGGTTATGCATTAGAGATAGCTGCATTCACGTTAAAAGGGCACCATCTAAATCCGTTGAGACAACATCGTATGAACTATGGTTTAGAAGTAAACCTAAGCTGTCGTTTCTTAAAGTTTGGGGCTGCGATGCTTATGTGAAAAAGTTTCAGCATGATAAGCTCAAACCCAAATCAGAGAAATGCGTCTTCATAGAATACCCAAAGGTAACTATTGGGTACACCTTCTATCACAGATCCGAAAGCATGTTTCGTTGCTAAGAATGGATCCTTTCTAGAGAAGGAGTTTCTCTCGAAAGAAGTGAGTGGGAGGAAAGTAGAACTTGATGAGGTAACTGTACCTGCTCCCTTATTGGAAAGTAGTTCATCACAGAAATCTGTTCTTGTGACTACTACACCAATTAGTGAGGAAGTTAATGATGATGATCATGAAACTTCAGATTAAGTTACTACAGAACCTCGTAGGTCTTCCAGAGTAAAGTCCGCACCAGAGTGGTACGGTAATCCTGTTCTGGAAGTCATGTTACTAGACCATGATGAACCTACGAACTATGAGGAAGCGATGATGAGCCCAGATTCTGCGAAATGGCTTGAGGCCATAAAATCTGAGATATGATCCATGTATGAGAACAAAGTATGGACTTTGATTGACTTGCTTGATGATCAGCAAGCCATGTTAAATAAATGGATCTTCAAGAGGAAGACGGACACTGATAGTAGTGTTACTATCTACTAAGCTCGACTTGTTGCGAAAGGTTTTCGACAAGTTCAAGATGTTGAATACGATTAGATTTTCTCACTCGTATTGATGCTTAAGTCTGTCTGAATCATGTTAGCAATTGCCACATTTTATGAAATCTAGCAAATGGATGTCAAAACTACATTCCTTAATGGTTTTCTTAAAGGAGAGTTGTATATGATACAACCAGAAGGTTTTGTCGATCCGAAAGGTGCTAACAAAATGTGCAAGCTCCAGCGATCCATCAATGGACTGGTGCAAGCATCTCGGAGTTGGAATATATGCTTTGATGTGTTGATCAAAGCATATGGTTTTATACAGACTTTGGAAAGGCCTTTATTTACAAGAAAGTGAGTGGGAGCACTACAGCATTTTTGATAAGTATATGTGAATGACATATTGTTGATCGGAAATAATGTAGAATTATTATGCAAAGCATAAAGGAGTGTTTCAAAGGAGTTCTTTAAAAGAAAGACCTCAGTAAAGCTACTTACATATTGAGCATCAAGATCTATTGAGATAGATCAAGACGCTTGATAAGTTTTTTCAATGAGTACATACCTTGATAAAATTTTGAAATAGTTCAAAATAGAAAAGTCAAAGAAGGAGTTCTTGCCTGTGTTGCAAAGGTATGAAATTGAGTAAGACTCAAATCCCGACCACGGCAGAAAATAGAAAGAGAATGAAAGTCATTCCCTATGCATTCAGTCATAGGTTCTATAAAAGTATGCCATGCTATGGACCAGACCTATTGTATACTCTGCCCTGGTTTGGCAAGGGAGTACAATAGTGATATAATAGTAGATCACTGGACAGCGGTCAAGAATATCCTTAGTGAGGACTAAGGAGATGTTTCTCGATCATGGAGGTGATAAAAGAGCTCGTCGTAAAATTTACATCGGTGCAAACTTTTACACTGATCTAGATGACTCTAAGTCGTAATCTGGATACATATTGAAAGTGGGAGCAATTAGCTAGGTAGCTCCGTGCAGAGCATTGTAGACATAGAATATTTGCAAAATACATACGCCTCTGTATGTGACAGACCCGTTGACTAAAAACTTCTCTCACGAGCAAAACATGATCATACCTTAGTACTCTTTGGGTGTTAATCACATAGCAATGTGAACTAGATTATTGACTCTAGTAAACCCTTTGGGTGTTGGTCACATGACGATGTGAACTCTGGGTGTTAATCATATACAGATATGAATATTGGTGTTAAATCACATGATGATGTGAACTAGATTATTGACTCTAGTGCAAGTGGGAGACTGAAGGAAATATGCCCTAGAGGCAATAATAAAGTTATTATTTATTTCCTTATTTCGTGATAAATGTTTATTATTCATGCTAGAATTGTATTAACCGGAAACATGATACATGTGTGAATACATAGACAAACATATAGTCACTAGTATGCCTCTACTTGACTAGATCATTAATCAAAGATGGTTATGTTTCCTAACCATAGACATGTGTTGTCATTTGATTAATGAGATCACATCATTAGAAGAATGATGTGATTGACATGACCCATTCCGTTAGCCTAGCACTTGATCGTTTAGTATGTTGCTATTGCTTTCTTCATGACTTATACAAAGTTCCTGCAACTATGAGATTGTGCAACTCACGTTTACCGGAAGAACACTTTGTGTGCTACCAAACGTCACAACGTAATTGGGTGATTATAAAGGTGCTCTACAGGTATTTCCGAAGGTACATGTTGGGTTGGCATAATTCGAGATTAGGTTTTGTCACTCCGATTGTCGGAGAGGTATCTCTGGGCCCTCTCGGTAATACTCATCACCTAAGCCTTGCAAGCATTATAACTAATGAGTTAGTTATAAGATGATGTGTTACAGAACGAGTAAAGAGACTTGCCGGTAACGAGATTAAACTAGGTATTGGATACCGACGATCAAATCTCGGGCAAGTAACATACCGATGACAAAGGGAACAACGTATGTTGTTATGCGGTTTGACCGATAAAGATCTTCGTAGAATATGTAGGAACCAATATGGGAATCCAGCTTCCGCTATTGGTTATTGACCGAGAATGGTTCTAGGTCATGTCTACATAGTTCTCGAACCCGTAGGGTCCGCACGCTTAACGTTACGATGACAGTTTTATTATGAGTTTATAAGTTTTTATGTACCGAAGTTTGTTTGGAGTCCCGGATGTGATCACGGACATGACGAGGAGTCTCGAAATGGTCGAGACATAAAGATTGATATATTGGAAGCCTATGTTTGGACATCGGAAAGGTTCCGGGTGAAATCGGGATTTTACTGGAAACCGGGGGGTTACCGGAACCCTCCTGGGGGTTAATGGGCCTTAGTGGGCCATGAGGGAGAAGAGGAGGGCCGGCCAGGGCAGGCCGCGCGCCCCCTCCCCCCCTAGTCCGAATAGGACAAGGAAGGGGGGGGGGGCGGCGCCCCCCTTTCCTCTTTCCCCTCCCCCCTCTCCTTCTCCACCAAGGCAAGAGGGGGGACTCCTACTCCCGGTGGGAGTAGGACTCCTCCAGGCGCACCCCAAGGGGGCCGGCCGCACCTCCCCCTCCCTCCTTTATATACGGGGGTAGGGGGGCACCCCATAACACACAAGTTGATCTACGGATCGTTCCTTAGCCGTGTGCGGTGCCCCCTCCACTATATTCCACCTCGGTCATATCGTCGCAGAGTTTAGGCGAAGCCCTGCGCCGGTAGAACATCATCATCGTCACCACGCCGTCGTGCTGACGGAACTCATCCCCGAAGCTTTGTTGGATCGGAGCCCGGGGATCGTCATCGAGCTGAACGTGTGCTGAACTCGGAGGTGCCGTACGTTCGGTGCTTGGATCGGTCGGATCGTGAAGACGTACGACTACATCAACCGCGTTGTCATAACGCTTCCGCTTACGGTCTACGAGGGTACGTGGACGAACACTCTCCCCTCTCGTTGCTATGCCATCACCATGATCTTGCGTGTGCGTAGGAATTTTTTTGAAATTACTACGTTCTCCAACAGTAGCGCTGGACAAAACAGGGTGCTACTGCTGTTAGTAGTAGCGGTTTTAACTAGACCGCGCTACTGCTACTACTTTAGCAGTAGCGCGTTCTGCTAAAGCGCGCTACTGCTAAACTTGTACTGGGCGCAGATGGCTAGCCCCACTTATCGGTAGCGCGTATGCCTGACCAGCGCTACTCACTACAAAAAAAAGACACATCCATGACATTTTGGGCCGAACAATTTTTTTTCTGTCATACATATGACACTTCTATGACGATAATTGTGACAAAACCCGGTATCATCATAGATGTGGTGGGCTCCTACTTCTATGACAAAAAATCATGACAGAAAATGGGCTTTTCATCCTGGGCGGGCCGAAGACGTAGCTGCATGACATTCTTTGCGCCGTCCATGACGGAAAAAACCGTGGTAGAAGCGAGGGCGAGGAAAATTTCGGGGAGTTCCCGGTTACGCTGGGAGGTCGGGGGCCAAGCGATGCGCGTTTCTCTCGTACACGTACGCGCGCGTGTGCGAGGCGTTGGCTCTAACTGAACCCGAGCGAGGCATTGGGCTCTAACTGAACCCGAGCGATTGCACTGCAGGCTACGCGTTACTGAACCCAAGCGATCGATCGATGGCTGTTAACTGAACCCGATCGAGCGATTCCTTCGCTACTGCTGCTAACTGAAGCCGATCGATTGGATGAACAATGAGCGTTGTGGGGGGGGGGGTTGGATGAACAGTGAGCGGTGGCGTTGCCTCTAGATGAACAGGACCCCGTGGTGTGGAGGGCTGGATGAACAGTAGACGATGGAGGGGTGCCCGTGGAGGGGTGGATGAACAGGACCCCGTGGTGTGGAGGGCTGGATGAACACTAGACGGTGGAGGGGTGCCCGTGGAGGGGTGGATGAACAGGACCCCGTGGTGTGGAGGGCTGGATGAACAGTAGATGGTGGAGGGGTGCCCGTGGAGGGTGGTTGAACAGTAGCCGGTGGAGTAGCGCGTGGTGGAGGCTGGATGAACAGGAGCCCATGGAGGCTGGAGGAGGTCGACGGTAGCCCGTGGAGGCTGGAGGAGGTCGACGGTGGAGATGAACAGTATCCCGTGGAGTCCCGTTTTGCGGTACGCCACACCCCTCCCGATGAACAGGACCCCCATTTCGACCGTAGAGCTCCAACACAAGTCCGTTTCATCCGTTTTGCGGTACGCCACACCCCTCCCGATCAACAGGACCCCCGTTTCGACCGTAGGAGGTCTGTTTCCTCCGTTTTGTGGTACGCCACACCCCTCCCGATCAACAGGACCCCCGTTTTGACCTTAGGAGGTCCGTTTCCTCCATTTTGCGGTACGCCAGACCCCTCCCGATCAATAGGACCCCGTTTCGAACGTGGCCAGTCGAACACAAGGCCGTTTCCTCCATTCTGTGGTACGCCAGGCCTCGTTTCCATCGCCTGTTCCGTCAAAGACCTCCCGATGAACACGACCACCCATTCCGTTCCGACCCAGCCGGTTGGGTCCCCATGAACACGAAGACAAAGCTGTTTCTCCATTCTGACCCAGCCAATGTACACGAGCCCTGGCCATACGTATATATGCGTGAGTAGGCATTCGAGACCCCGCCCGTATGTACACATACGTGGCCGTATTTTCTTTCTTGCACCCTGGCCGCTGTATGTACGTGTACATGCTACGTGCGCGCCTCTACTACGACACGTGCACGCCTCTACTACGACACGTGCGCGCCTCTACATCGACCAGTATATATGTACGTACACGTTCGCGACTAGAATGACAACGCTACGTACGCTTCGACCAGGTGGGTCCCGACTGTCAGGCACTTCCTTGCGTGCAAAGATGTAGCTGGTGGGTCCCAACAGTCAGGGGGGCGAATCGTTTTTTTGGACGTACTTCCTTGCATGCGAAGATGTAGCTGGTGGGTCCCAGCAGTCAGGGGGACGAATCGTTTTTTTGCCCGGACGCACTTCCTTGCGTGCAAAGATGTAGCTGGTGGGTCCCACCAATCAGGGGGGCAAATCATTTTTTTTCGGACGCACTTCCTTGCATGCGAAGATGTAGCTGGTGGGTCCCAGCAGTCAGGGGGGCGAATCGTTTTTTTCGGACGCACTTCCTTGTGTGCGAAGATGTAGCTGGTGGGTCCCAACAGTGAGGGGGAAACGTTTTTTTCACGAAATACAGTGGGACGTCCGGTGGGTCCCAGCTGTCAGGTGGAGGAATCATTATTTTTCGCGTAATAAGGAGGCACTTCCTTGCTGCGGCCGTGGACCCAGCTGTCAGCCTCTCCACGTACAGTCCACGTCTGCTGGAAGCCGTTTCTTGACCACGTTGACCACGCAGCGCCGAGAGCACCAGGGAAGTGGACGACTGTGAGGCCTAGGAAGGGGACGACGCGGAGCTGGGGAAGACGCGGCAGTGGATGCCCACACGTAGAGGAGTACGAGGGTTCACTGGTTCGCTGCGGTGTGAGGCTGTCGTCGCCGCAGAATAACAGGGGGTGTGGTGAGTAGAGGGATGGCCTGGCCAGCGGTGGGATTAGTAGGCGGCGGTGAGGCCTCCGCTGCATCGCAGCCGTCCACGGGAGGCAGGAGCACGAGGCACGATCGACACTGGTTTGGGCGGCTGGAGCAAGAAGACCAGAGGTTGAAGAAGCACTACGGCCGTTGGATGGACATCGTACGGTCACTGGAGCTAGAATCATGCATATTGACTAAGTTGACAAAGCCCTCCGTCCCCGTCAACTTAGTAGGCCCACAAGTCAGCCTGCCACTATACTAGGTCCCAGCTAACAGGGGGAGTAATCATTTTTTTGTGCGTAATAAGGAGGCACTTCCTTGCGTGCAAAGATATAGCTGGTGGGTCCGAGCTGTCAGCGGCGGTAACGTTTTTTTCGCGAAATACAGAGGCCCTTCCGGTGGGTCCCTGATGCAGGTGGAGGAATCATTATTTTGCGCGTAATAAGGAGACATTTCCTTGCATGCGGCTGTGTACCCAGCTGTCGGCCTCTCAACGTGCAGTCCACTTCAGATGCATGTCTGTAGTTGACCACGTTGACCAGGCCGCGCCGAGAGCACCAGGGCGGTGGACGACGGCGAGGCCTAGGAAGGGAACGACACGGAGGCAGGGAAGACTCGGCAGTTTTTTCCCACGCGGAGGGGAGTACGACTGTACGAGGGTTTACTGGTTCATCTGCCGTCGCCGGAGAATAACAGCAGGTGTGGGTGAGTAGAGGGATGGCTAGGCCAGCGATGGGAGTACAATGGTGGCGGTGAGGCCTGCGCGACAGCACAACCGGCCGCGGGGCGGAGGGAGCAGGCAGTCCCGCCGGCGCTTGTTTGAGCGGCTGGAGCAGGAAGAGCAGAGATTGAAGAAGCACGACGGCCGTTCGATGGACATCCAACAGTCACTGCTTGTGCGTCAACCTTTTTTAGGAAAGCCTCAAATCTGTGGAAAAGGGCATAGAACCCATCTGCCATTATTTCTAATAATTTACAGCCCATTTGCTAATTCTTAAGGTTTTTTTGGATCCCATATTCTTTTGTTAGCATTACATCCCATATTGTGGCCACGGTTAAAAAATTATACGAAATTTAGCATATTTCGGTGTGGTCCAAACTGTTTTTAATCCCGAAATTTCGACTCAGATTCAAACTGATTTTAAAAATAAATGTATATCAATATAAAATCCAACAAATTCTCCACGCATAAAAAATAATGTAATTTAAAATCTCGAAATGGAAAAAAGATATTTGAAACTAATTGCCTGTTTGATGTGTTTTAAAAATGTATAGCCCATTTCTCATTACCGATATGCCATTTTCTCGGCCAGCCGAATGAAGCTCTCCTTGTCTTGAAAGATTTGCAGCCCAACAGGCCTGACAAAGCGACTTGTCAAATCACAAAAAAACTGGGCTGTGGCCATGGACCCAGGTGTCAGCCTCTCCACGTACAGTACTCCTTCGATCGAAGTCAGTCGTTGACCACATTGACCACGCCGCGCCGAGAGCACCAAGGCGGTGGACGACGGCGAGGCCTAGGAAGGGGACGACGCGGAGCTGGGGAAGACGTGGCAGTGGATGCCCACGCGGAGAGGAGTACGAGGGTTCACTGGTTCCGCTGCGGCGTGAGGCTGCCGTCGCCGCAGAATAACAGGGGGTGTGGGTGAGTAGAGGGATACCCTGGGCCAGCGGTGGGAGTAGTAGGGGGCGGTGAGGCCTCTGCGGCATCACAACCGGCCACGAGAGGTAGGAGCACGCGACACGACCGGCGCTGCTTTGGGCGGCTGGAGCAAGAAGACCAGAGGTTGAAGAAGCACTATGGCCGTTGGATGGACATCGTACGGTCACTAGAGCTAGAATCGTTCATATTGACTAAGTTGACAAAGCCCTCCGTCCTCGTCAACTTAGTAGGCCCACAAGTCAGCCAGCCACTATGGTGGGTCCCAGCTAGCGGGGGTATTCATTTTTTGGTGCGTAATAAGGAGGCACTTCCTTGCGTGCGAAGATATAGCTGGTGGGTCCGACCTGTCAACGGGGGAACCTTTTTTTCACGAAATACAGAAGCCCTTCCCACGTACAGTGCATGTACAGTGCGTAATAAGGAGGAACTTTCCTTGCGTGCGACCATGGACCTCGTGGGTCCCAGCCGTCAGGCTCTCCATGTACAGTCCTCTTCCGATGACTCTCGTATGTTGACCACGCCGCGCCGAACGCACCGAGGCGGTGGACGACGGCGAGGCCCCAGACAGGAATGACCCGGAGATGGGGAAGACGCGGCAGTGGAGTAGCAGACGGAGAGGAGTGGGAAACTTGACTGGTTTAGGTGCGGGGTGGGCCTACACTCGGCAGAGAATAACAGGAGGTGCGGAGTGGAGGGATGGCCTGGCCGTCGGCGGGGTAGCGTTTCACCGAGGAGTGCAAAACAATGCCGCTGGACACCAAAGGCTAGAGCAGGCGGTTCCGGCAACGCTGGCGGAAGAAGATGAGAGATTGAAGAAGAATGCTGACCATTTGATGTAAATCCAAAGCCTTCTTGGGCTTCAACCTACTGGCCCACATGTCAGCCAGTCCATTTGTTTTTTTAGTCCATTTGGTGGGCTGGGTGAAACAATGATGTAGCATCTATGCAGCCCATTTAAGTCCCATTTGCATTTTTCTTGAAATCCGCGGACTTGCTGGGCTGTGTGAAAATATCATGTTGGGCTAGACGGAGAAATGATATAAAAACATAAACACATGATTGCACGTCTGTAAAATCTTTGCAAGCTTATGTACGCAATCATTAGGAGTTAACTTGCCAAATTATATATAAACAATTATTATTATTATTTTGTAAGAACTTTTAACTTACAAAATAAAATATCATTTTAATTTGATGAGTTAATAGTACGTGGGGTATTATTATTTTTTAGGCTAGACGTGGGACAGTTGAGTTGGTTCTAGGGGAAAGTACTAGGAGAAAACTCAGTTTACATCGAAAAAGAAAGTGGGAGAAAATTCAGAGACCTGCTGGGTCCACCCGAGGAGGGGAATATGTTGGAAGGAAGGAGATTCAAAGCACGGCAGCCGAGTGAAGTAGTTTTTCTTACGGACAAGTGAACTAGTTTACATACATAAGCAAATAGCCACTAAAAAAAGCAATCAGGTTAATGGGTTCTTAAAAGAAATATTTTGGACAAAACAGATAATTACGACACATAGGCTAATACATGAAACACTCAGATGATAAAGGTGCTTATAAACAGATAAAGTACAACATCTAGACCTTCCTGGCACGCTTGATCATGACGCTGCGGCTGTCTGTGTACTCGTCGGTTACGGGAAGCATACACGCCCTCATGTCCAAGATCTGCCTGTACATGTCGTAGCATGCCTATGCGTCCTTGGCCGCGTAGGTTATGTAGGCTAGATTCAGAGGTACCTCCCACGTGTTCAGGTCGTCTTCTTTCATGTTGGCGTATCAGGGGTCAATGATGGTCTCAGCAAGGTCAACCACGGAGTCCTTCTCCTGCCCGTTGCTGATGATCTTGTATTGCTTCTGGATGTCGACAAGCTTGTTGCAACAGATGGCCGAATTGTTGCGTTCTTCCTTCTCTCCACCGAAGCGAAGGTGCAGTCGGCGCTGCCGACGAAACTGGCGAATGCTCCAGAACCTGGTGCAGCCATAGGACTGAGGCAAGGCAGAGCTTCACCGAGTCTGTATCGTTGGTGTAAATCACATTCAACTTGGTGCAGCCATAGGACTGAACGGCGAACTCAAAGGGGAACTCCTTGCTGAAGTCCATATCCAGCAGGCTCACCTCTTGGATCGCCGTTGGAGTCTCTTCGAGTGAACGAGTGTGTAGGCGGCGGCGGCAGTTCATTTTTTAGCTCTTGGGGAACTGGATTCAACAGTAAGCTGAGTGTGTACAGGCGACAACAGTTACTACCCCTCCCTCGTCCGCTGCACGCCCGACAGAAGATGCACCCTCGGTGCATTGAAACGCCTCCATTAAGAAACCTACTCCGGCCACACGTCGGTTCACGAGCGGGTCTGTATTGGTACTGTAATAACAGGAGTTAGTGGTCACTTTACCTAAATTTAATTAGCTTTAATAGAAATTTATACTTAAAACAAGAAATGCATTCGCTCGTTCTATCAGTGCCACATGATCAACATGCACAACAATTAGAATTATTATTCTCAGGACGCACACGATCAGCACATTTGTCACACTTTCACAAAGATAATACTACCAAGTTTGAACTGTTTGTTATGGTTGTTGTCCTCTGCATCATCATGCCGTGTTTCCCAGCTTGCAAGATTCAGAACCAACAAATAAGATCCAAATAATAAGTACAACAAAGGTGCCTACACATCTCATTGATTCCCAACTTGCAAGATTCAAAACCAACAAATAAGATCCAAATAATAAGTACAACAAAGATGCCTACACATCTCATTGATTCCCAGCTTGCAACATTCAGAACCAACAAATAAGATCCAAATAATAAGTACAACAAAGATGCCTACACATCTCATTGATTCCCAACTTGCAAGATTCAGAACCAACAAATAAGATTCAAATAATAAGTACAACAAAGATGCCTACACATCTCACTGATTCCCAGCTTGCAAGATTCAAAACGAACAAATAAGATTCAAATAATAAGTACAACAAAGATGCCTACACATCTCACTGATTCCCAGCTTGCAAGATTCAGAACCAACCCATTAGAGCCTTTTGATAAAGTGAATATCGGGATTAAATCCATCTTGGCTGGCCATGTCATACAATCGAAGAACTTGGCGAATGCTCTTGACCATCACAACATCTGTTGTTGAGTATTCCTATTTGACAGCATGTTTGCACAACACAAACAAGGAGATAGGAGAGCATGATTTCTCTTTAATAGCGGCCTCCTTGAACTCAACCTCCAGCTCTACTTGGATGAGGTCTTCCTGGAGTTCCATGATTCAATTCATGTGCCTTTTTCTGTAGTTCACCTAAAATGAAGCAAAGATTGTATCATTCAGCTAGCAAGAAGTACTTGCTCTTGTGAGCTGGCAAGTTCTTCTTTAGTAGTTGCACTAAAATTGAGGAACATTAAGGTTGGCTGTCCGGCTCATGTAAGGTGCAACAATAATTTTCTTATCCTTTTATGCAGTTCCACTAAAATAAAGTGCCATTGTGGTGAAAGTGACGGCTCCATCTTGCAAAGGCTAATAAGATGTTGCACGAGATTACCGGCAGAACTTGACGGAGATTTTGGAAACTCCAATCACCATTTTGTGCAGTTCCACCGAAATTGAGAGATGTTGCCCACGTGACATTTTAGTTGAACTGCACAAGACACTCATTCCAAAAAAGTGTTTTATGCACTTCACCAAAAGGTCACAATAGCAACAAGGTGAAATGGATATCCCTATCTGCACAAAAAAGATAGAAAGTAAATAGTTGCTGGTCAATAAGAATATACGAAACATATACAAAATAAAAAAAGCATCTTAATTATGTTCATGGCAATCACGCAAGGACAGTAGAAATTTTAAAACGTCAGCAATGCTTCATGTTACCAGAAGCATTACGATTAACAATGAGATTCCTCAAATATTGGATTACTTTAATGGTGGCATTGCTTGTTTACTAGACACAGTAAATCAACAACATCTAAAGAGTTGGTTTAAGGGCATGGGACCGTGGGGACACCAGGACACTCTGCAGCGTAAAGGAGCAACTTACTTATCATACTGGGGAAAATAGCAGGAGTGCCATTTGTAACACAGATTAATTGTGTCTTATCACTGGAGGCATTAGATTAACAATAACACTGGTTAGACATGTCCCTAAGGTAACAGTGTGATCGCTTCATTTTACATGCGCCCTTACATTAACAACAACAAAAGGTTGGTATAAGGACATGCGACAGTGGATGCATCAGCACAATGTACCTACAAGGAGGCAAAAAGTGGTGATGCCGAGTTTGTTCATGCTATGTGAGGGCAGCAAACCTAATCCTGGAGACCTTGTACTATGTGAGGGCAGCAAATCTAATCCTGGAGACCTTTTACTATGTGAGGGTAGCAAATCTAATCCTGGAGACCTTTTACTATGCGAGGGCAGCAAATCTAATCCTGTGACCTTTTACTATGTGAGGGCAGCGAATCTAATCCTCGAGACCTTTTACTATGTGAGGGCAGCAAATCTAATCCTGGAGATCTTTTACTATGTGATGGCAGCAAATCTAATCCTAGACATACTCTGTTGACTTGTCCACCAGCCGCCACTTTCTATCCTTTTTTCAACCAATAATAGATCTGTTCCTTATCCAGTTTGTACTACATTTTCCCATTATTTCCCTTTTCAACCAAGAGACCGGTTGGGTATCCGGTCTCTACTACTTTCACCATATTATTTCCTCTTTGAATCAAGTCCTATATTGATGCTACAACTTTCCCCCCTTTCTTCGTTGTTTGAACAAAGCCCTAGATTTGAATGCATGAAGTAGCTTTACCTCTAATAATACTAAAAATTTATGTGGCTTTGGAAGAGCTGATGGGAGTACAAAAAGATGCACATGCAGACACATGGGGAGCTAGGGCAGTAGAGCAAGGCCGCTTTCGAAGAACTTATACCTAAGGGTTGTCGGGATGTCGGTGGCGGCAGGTCGGATCTGCGGACAATACATGGCAGAGAGGAAGAAGGGTCGGAGGACCTCCCGAGCTGGTGCTGTGTCGGAGAGAACGGCACAGGCAGAGCATCAGGCCCCTCCGGCAGCTGTGGGTTTCCTCCCTCGGTGGTGATGACCGCATGAACGATGCACCTTTTAGTCCTCTACACACACCAACCGAAGGGATCCGACCGGATGTGTGACCAGCGGTGAGCAGAGAGAAAATGTCGCTACCGCTGTCTGGTTTATATTTGGAGAGGATGAGAGAATGAAGAGAGCAATCCTAGTAAAGCAAGCGCTCAGGCCTCTGCCTCCATATATAGTGGAGTTATTATCTTTTTTCTCTGCACAACAAGCGTTTCAATTTGTGTATGTGGCATTAAAGAAAATAAACTCTCTATTTAAGGTGACTACTTAACGACTCCTACTTACTACTAGTAGTACTACATTATTGTTCACTTGTGCTCCCCGCCCCTCCATTCATTGAACAACCCCACGGGTGAATAAACATACAGTAAGTACTGTATTTATATAGAACGAACAAGCTCAAACTATTTTCGCGTAGTTAAAAGTTGAGGGCGGGGCTTTTCCCGGGCAGTATGCGCGGCAGTTTTCGGGTAGGCGGTTTGACAGAGAGGCGAGGAGGGTGAGCGAGTGGGGCTATGCGATTTGACGACGCGTTACTGCTGGAAAGACTTGTGATATGACCACTCACTATAGTCATGAATTACTGGCGCTCCGACGGGGTGATGCCCCCCTTCCGTTCCGCGTTCTAATCTGGTGCATGACACGTCGACCCGGATGCTGGCTCTCCCACATGTCGGTGTAGTAAGAAGGAGCAAAGAATGATGCGGTATATACTAATACTATACTATGTACTACTCAGGTCGGATGAGTGCGAACCATGGCAGCCCAGTGAATCAGCAGTGCGAACCACGGTAGCCCAGTGAACCAGCAATAGAAAACAATGTGGTGATATGGCCATAAAAAACAATGTGCTACGGTCCACACTGTAGCATGTACAGTAACACTCCTCTTTGTTTGGATCCCTGAGTTAGAGCTAGTTTGGGTTGAAATAGCCTCAAATTATCGAAACAAGAGGGGTTAGTTTGAGCTAGTTTGCTCTAACCCAGCTAAAAAAACTAGCCTGGTGGAGAGGTTCTAATTCGGTTAGTTATCCTCGGGCCCACTAAAAGAGAACTAAAAAAATCTCCCCTGCCCGTGCCAGATCGCTCCCCCCGTCTCGCACTACTCCTCTCTATTCCCCATTGGGCCGCCCGCCCAAGCGCCGCTCGCCCTCTCTCTCCTCCGTCCGCCCTCTCCTTCCGGCCTCCGCCGCCCTACTCTGGCCGCCCTCTCCCTCCGGCCTTCGAAGGTCGCCCTGCTCCACCTTCACCAGTCGTTTTTCTCCCTCTGTCGTGCGCGGCGGAGGCGCATCTACTAGGGAGGTCGCGAGAGGGGTGAGTTTGTTCGTTCCTTCTCTGTCTCACGGCCATATCATTGATCTTGCTTGCTCTAGCGCTAATTCTGATTTGGAAAAGTAGATCCTGATCAAACTTGGTATAGATTTGTGGTGCACGCATGGAATTGTTTGATGCTGCTTGAGGAGGTAATAAATCTTTCTAGAGGCCCAAAGATTTAGGTCACCTTTCTAGGTATTTCAATTTCAGGCATGCATTATTTCTAGAGGCCCAAAGATTCAGTTCACCTTTCTAGGTATTTCAATTTTAGGCTTGCATTATTTCTAGAGGCCCAAAGATTCAGTTCACCTTTCTAGGTATTTCAGTTTCAGGCTTGCATTATTTCTAGAGGACCAAAGATTCAGTTCACCTTTCTAGGTATTTCACTTTTAGGCTTGCATTATTTCTAGAGGCCCAAAGATTCAGTTCACCTTTCTAGGTATTTCAGTTTCAGGCTTGCATTATTTCTAGAGGCCCAAAGATTCAGTTCACCTTTCTAGGTATTTTAGTTACAGGCTTGCATTATTTCTAGAGGCCCAAAGATTATGTTCCCAATCGGCGGCAAGCGGCCCTGCTACCCATGCCGGTGTCGACCTCAACTCGCAAGGGCCGGCGTCACAGGGGTTCACGGGGCTTGGGCTCTACAGGGCCTTCCTCCAAAGCAACGATGGCGAGCTCCTCCCTCGGTGTGTGAGGGGCTCCGGGCTCCCTCCCTATCGTGAATGACTTCCATGATGAGTTAGCTCATTCTTTGTTTCATGAAGTGTTTTTTTATTTAAGCATGATTGACGACTTGTATGTTTAAGTGGGATATCTCATTTGTATGGACAAAGTAAAAATTATCATGTTTTGCATGCTTGATTTGTATAGACGGTTCGTTTATGTCAATTTTGAGCGGGAGGAGGCCACAAAAGAGCCAGCCACAAATCCGGCAGGAAATAGGGTCCAAAGTAGTCAAATGATTGAGATAGAGCATTTATTGTCAATCTAACACTACTAGGGAAAACCCTAGTAGTAGCGTGGGTTTTGAGGCTAGCAGCAGCGCAGGTGGACGCGCTACTAATAAGGCGCTACAGCTAACTCATAGTAGTAGCGCGGCCCTTACACGCGCTACTACTGTTTATGATATCAGTAGTGCTTTTTAAGAACGTGCTACTATTACCTAGCTATAGCGATTTCACCATCCCTCGCTACTGCTATATCTTTCATCATTTTCCCATTACCCCTTTCCCTTTCAGTTTCCCTTTCAGATACTAGATACTAGGTACTGCTAGTAGATATCAAATTCATAAACCATTACTAGGTAGTACTCCCTTCGTTCCAGATTACTCGTCATGGTTTTAGTTCAAACCACGACGAGTAATTTGTAACGAAGGGAGTACTAGATAACAATTTCATGCATAGTCAACATGCATCCTCAAGCAGTACAAGGTCATATCAACGGCCATCATCATATGTAGTTCTAGATGATATCGACGACGATCATCATATGTAGTTCTAGATGATATAGCCACACACACGTATGTAGTTCTAGATGATATAGCCACACACACACATATGTAGTTCTAGATGATATCAAAGACAATCATCATCCTTAAGCCTGGGCGGTTCGTGTTCCTGATAGTAATTAGGATGGCCTGTCCAACACGAAGATTCTTTCCATCGAGGAATTTCTTCCACCCAACCGAGTTTAAGTGTGTGTGACCGTCCGTGTCCACGCAGTAAGTACAGGTTGTGACGGAGCCCCTTGCAGTAAGGCGTAGTCCAGCCGAGCCTTCTTAATCAGGCTCGATACCATAACTCACAGATATGCTCTTTTCCAATTTCTGAATAAGAAAAGCATATCAATTAATAAATAGCCTCGCAAATAAGTACATATGGATTATCTACACTATTAATAGTTTCGTTAGATTCTACACTAATAAGCATGTGATCGAACTCTCCACTAAAACATATCATCGACTAGATTCCACAAAACATACCATATCATTGGACTGTACACTAAGTAATTCATCGGATAATTTGCATTTGTAAGTATAACATACCATATCATGTCGATCAACCATGGTATTTGTCAAGCGAGTCACGAATGGCACCCCGACAAAGTTAGCACGTGGCGGAATTATGTCCCACAGGTTGGACACCTCCTCCTCACTTATCCTTGTTCTTTGAGCTACGATGGCTTCATGAAGTGGGTCCTCATCATCTTCATCGAGTGGGTCCTCATTATCTTCATCATCTTCATCATCTTCGTCATCTTCATCATCTTCCACCAGGTTGAGATAAATGACAGCTAGCTTGGGTCTTTCTGCTCGGAAGGAGAAGCTGATCAACTCACCACCAGTAAGACGCATGCGAGCGACGAAACGGGCCCATCAATCTCCTCCAATATTTGACATATTACGTCCTTTCTCGACCTCCATAGTGTACGGCCCCCAGGAGCCTCAAATGTCACAGTGTCTCCTGTCAGCTTGTTGAATTTCAACCTCACATTGCATGGGACGATCTGTGTAAAATAAGCAAAATGACACAATGCAGTAATGCCAACACTAAAAACAAAATAGTTATTACATTTCATCTAATTTCTTACTGCCGCATGACGAAAACTCGGCTGGAAGTAGATGCCGAACAGCTTGCCAGTTGCAAGGCTGCTGGCGCATCTTGACTTGCACAGTCGACATAGTGGTGGTGGTGGTGGTGCCATTTTTCCTAAAGCAATATGAGCAAAGGATTAACGATCAACTAAATCAAAATGGTCTAAGTCAACTAAATCAACTAGCCTACTAAATCAACTAAATCAAAATGTTCTAAATCAACTAAATCAACTATCCTACTAAATCAACTAAATCAAAATGTTCTAAATCAACTAATTAAATGAACTAGCCTACTAAATCAACTAAATCAAAATGTTCTAAGTCAACTAAATCAACTAAATGAACTAGCCTATTAAATCAACTAAATCAAAATGTTCTAAGTCAACTAAATCAATTAAATGAACTAGCCGATTAAATCAACTAAATCAAAATGTTCTAAGTCAACTAAATCAACTAGCCTACTAAATCAACTAAATCGTATCAACTAAATCAAAATGTTGCATATGAACTAGCCTAGCTACTAAATCAAAATGTAGCGGGTAGGAGGGAGAAGGAGGGGCGACTCGAGGAGGGAGAAGAGAGTAGGATGGAGGAGGAAGGCGGAGCGAGGAGGGGCCGGCCG
The DNA here is from genome assembly GCF_018294505.1 of Triticum aestivum. Taxonomy (NCBI): domain Eukaryota; kingdom Viridiplantae; phylum Streptophyta; class Magnoliopsida; order Poales; family Poaceae; genus Triticum; species Triticum aestivum. Next base: position 732,222,164 of record NC_057813.1, read on the forward strand.
GGGCGGCCAGTGGAGGGAGGACGGAGGAGGAAGGCGGCGCGAGGAGGGGCCAGCCAGCAGCGAGTGGAGAGGGAGGACGGAGGAGGAGGCCGGTACCGAGTCCAACAAGGAGGAGGAGGTACGGCGGCGCAGACGAAGGAGGGGCGACGGGGGTGGACCGGCTCTGGGGATTGACAGGGGATCCAGTGAGCTAGTGTGTGACTGTGTGAGTGGATCGGATAGAGGAGATGGGGCTAAATTTTTGTAGTAAATTTAGCAGTAGCGCTTATTGCAGAAATGCACTGCTACTATGCTACGTAGCAGTAGCGCCCATCGTTATAACGTGTTGCTGCTATAACTAGCCTCGTGGCGGCCTCGTGGGAATTATAGCAGTAGCTCGTCTTTGAGAGGGCGGACTACTGCTATATTGGTTTCAGCAGCGAGTTACTCCTGAGCATGCTACTACTAATTAGCAGCAGCGCCTTATTTTAAAGCGCGCTGCTGATAAGATTCTATGTATAGGCTTTTCCCTAGTAGTGTAACCCTACCACCCATACACCTCTTTGGTTTAGAGTTAGTTCAGGGTTAGAATCTAACTCTAACCTCTAACCGAGATAGAGTTCTCCTCGTCTCGGTTCATCGCCATCATACTTTCCCCATTCCTGTGTTTTCAGTATCCTGCGAATCAAAGAGGCCCTTTTTTTGCGGGAAAAATCAAAGAGGCCCTTAGACTGGTTTAGGTCCAATCATTTTTTATAAACGTGTTATGTCCAAAATTTAATGAACGTGCTCTAGTTTTCATGAAAATAATCCGGTTTCATGTAGTAATTCATTCGTTTATTTATTCTTCTGCGGGGGGTTTGCATGTAATTCTGAGGTCTGAAATGTAAAGTACCCCGGCATATGCTCCGAGTCGTGCATGCACTATGACCCAGATGCTCTATGTCCCACATGTCCACAAATGGGAGCACGTGGAAATAGCCTAGGAGTAAATATAGGAGGATAAATGCGTGAAAAAATATGTACTGTGAAGCGTAGCCGCGGTTCGAAAAGGAGACCTAAAGTGATGACAGCTATAGGTCGCACGCACCCAATTAGTGGTACTAGACATACAATGAATTTTTCCCTAAAAACAAGAGGCACGAGTGCTCAGTACTCCTATTCTATAAACACGAGTCCCATCTGACAACAGCGTCAGTGCTACAGCTAGCTCTCCTCCATCGTTTCTCTCTTCTAATTCTAAACTCGGCCGATGCCTGGTGGGAGGGGTGGGTTTGCTCAACTGCGGCCCCACATCACAGTGAAAACGTTACAACTGGAATAAAAATGCCATATACTCCCTCCATTCATAAATACTCCCTCCGTCCTTCAAAGAGTGTACTTCCAACTTTCTTGGAGGGTCAAACTATCTCAAAGTTTGACTGAGTTTGTACAAAAATATATCAATGCTTGTGAAACCAAATGGTTATATGACAAAAATATATTTTATCATGAATCTAATGAGTAATTTGATGGCATAAATGTTGGTCTATTATTATATAAATATGGTCAAATATAAAAAAGTTTGACTTTCCAACAAAGTTGGAAGTACACTCTTTTAAGGATGGAGGGAGTATAAGCCTTTTTACATACTATTTCAAATGGAATACAACATACAGATGTATGTAGACATGGTTTAGAGTGTAGATTCACTCATTTTGCTCCGTATGCAGTAGTCACTTGCTGGAATCTTTAGAAAGACTTATATTTGGGAACGGAGGGAGTACTATACTAATAATACATTAAGGCCACGAGGCAATGCAGTGCTGGTTACAGGAGGAAAGAAGAAGAGATGCATCCATCGACGACGTCCACCTCCTCGACTCAGGGCGCCGGCCCACTGAACAGCTCCTAAGTAGCAGCGGCTTTCGTGGCCAGGTCGACGTGCTTCTGAACAATGACGTCCAAAGATTCCAGCCGCCAGAATAAGGCCAACATCTTTCTGTCCTCGCTTGCCTTGTAGTGGCCTATGTAGAAGATTTCCTCGTAGACATGGATGTGCAGGTCGATGGTTTCTTGCATGGAGAGGCGCTGCACGGCGAGCACAGCCTTGAGGTGCACATTCTTCGTCGCGACCTCCGGCACCTGCAGGGCCACCAGGGCTTGAAAGAGTTCGTCACCATGGAGGCCCATGAGGGTGGCAGGCAATGAGGATCCTGGGTGCGCGGGCTGGAGCAGTACGGCAAGGTCGTCCGCGTGCTTCTTGATGGCGGTGAACTTGCGGATGGGGTTGACCATCATGTCGTCCATGCGAGAGGCGAAGCCGGCGTCGGCAAGGGATACGATGCCTGCGCTTGCCAGCATCATTTGGCATAGCCGACTGCCGCTCGCGTCCATCGCCTCCATAGGTGCTTGTGGCTTCCGGTCACTTGGTCTTGGAGAGGAGTGAGCAGTGTTGCACAGAGACTTGGGAGTAGATGGATTGGAGTGGCGGGGCGCCTTTATTATATGAGAGTCCAAACTCTGTTGCATTCACATCGTGCTGGCTCTATTCTGCTTCTCCAATTAATTCCCTCTGCATGTAATTGAGGATGCATCATTGACCGTTCAACATCTCGGGAACCGCTACCCTCTCCCTCCTTGGCATTCAAGCACCTATGGACCCGTCGATGACGAGGTGCCTATGGTGACTTCATAAATTTCAAGATGATAGTGCCTGCGTGTGTGCGTTCATAGGGGTGAGTGTATGAGCGTGTATATGAGCGCTTGCGTCTGTACTGTGTCAAAAAAAAAACGTAAATGCATGTCAAAAATAGACTAGTCAGTATACTCAATATTGTGCACCTCGGAGAGGAAAACGATAGAACTAGTACGTATTTATTTATGGTGCAGATTCACTCATTTTGCTCCATATGTACTCCGTCTCGGTTTAGTCTAGTCTCTTGTTGAAATCTCTAGAAGGGCAAATACTCCTTCTGGTTTACAGTGGTATACTAGCAAGTAGTTATAGTACAATAGTGGGCTCACATAACAATTTTGTCTCGTGCAATGTTCGGTTTGCGCTTGGCTCTTCGCCTCTTCGAGAAGACAAACAATGATGTTACTACTACTGCTTCTACAGTGTCGAATCCACTTCTACACGTCCGTCCACCGTGAGGGGACGGATAGCTTGTTGTAGAAGTACTACTAAGCAAAAGCATGTCCTCATTTGCGAGCAACCGCGCGCATGGGCGAGGGAGAAGGCGTGTAGTAAAATCAAGTTTCTCCTCGTCGTACGAGTTGACGCGACACATCATAGCACTGGCCCCACATGCTTGCCTCTAAACTTGGCTGAAAGACCCGCAGTGTACAATATATTTGCTGCAACCTCTAAAATTTACCCACCACAAATTAAAATATATGTGGCCGTATGCATCGTTCTGATGCAGAGGCCGGGGAGTCCCCCCTTTTTGAAAAAAAACAAATTAAAATATATATTCCTGTCTTGACCAGATGAGCATGCAAACTACAATCACCAGGGTGACAGGTAGGGCCAGAAGACTATTTTAATTTTTTTAAAAAAACTTCAAGACGGCCACATAGCATGGAGCCAACCCGAACGATTTTATAAGCTTACAGGCATGGTACATGCTATCCAAGACTACTCTACACATGAAACTGCCACATGAGCGTCCGGGCTGCGCTTGGCTCTTCGCCTCTTCGGGAAGTCGAACAATGATGGAGTACTACTATACGGGAGGAGTACTACAGTACGCTTCTGGCCATATGACACCGATTGAACTGCTGCAAGTCCATCACGTGCGGGAGGGAGAGCGTGTAGCGAAAGCTTCTCCGAGTCTTGCCAGCCCCCACGCTCATGGGCGAGGGAGGGACGCTCCTGCCTTTGCGTGTATGACATGTGGGCCCGACAGGTGGGTGGCCAACCTGTCATACAACCAAAGGCAGGTGCAGTTAAGTCCACGAGGGAGAGGATAATCAAACTTCTCATTGATGTACGAGTTGACATGACACATCAAAGCACCACACTCAATATATTTCAGTAATTTGCGGTTACTGATGCATTAATTGCAATGCATGCATGCATGCCGTGACTCTCCTTTTGATACTTGCATGTGTTGATTTAATGCACTTTGCGTATAACTTTTTCTTGTTTTTCTCAGATTAGTCTGCGCGTCCGCGTTGGTTTTGCCCCCGCTTGATTAGTTTTGCCCCCATTAATCGCGCCAGTTTCCAAAGCAGAAAATGGCTACAGGCAAACACATGCAGCGCCGGATGCGGCTTGACCGCCTGGGGAAGCCAACTCAAGTGAAAAGGAAGGAGGACCAACCAACCATTGCATGCGCATTTACTGTCGATATTTATGCAGCTTACTCATGCGCAGGGGTAAATTTGTCCAGAAAACTCAAACTACTGCCTTCCTTGGTATGAGGGAGAAGAGTTATGCGCAGAGTATAAAATATGGGACGGTAAAGCTTTGTAATGCCCCAGACCAAGCGAGAGATGGTTGTGCACGAGGAGGGCGAGATCATGCAGACGGAACAGGAACCGACGAGGGAGCTCACTAAGGTCTCCATGGACCTCACCATGCTCCACTGCACCTTGTGCCTCCGCCCCTTGACACCTCCAGTGTATAAGGTTCGAATACACCTCGTCCGTTCGGCTGATTGAGCAAGGTGCAAGTTTCTTGATTGATGTGTTGTTCGATTGATTTATGTAGTGCAAGGGAGGGCACCTGGCCTGCGCGGACTGCCGCGTCGAGTGCCCCGGGAACCAGCGGCAGTGCCAGAAGTGCGAGCGCGCCGGTGGCTTTGACGTGTGGAGCACGGCGGTGGAAGCCGTCGTTTCGTCGCTGAGGGTGGTGTGCCCGCACGAAGGCTGTGGGCTCTACGTCACTTACCACAAGCTCGCCCATCACCAGAGCGTGTGTCCGCTCGCACCCTGCAAATTCCCGGTGCTTGTCTGCAGTTACGATGGCCCGCCGCCGACACTCTACCACCACATCAGCAACGCGCATCCCATGCCCGTGCACAGGATCCAGTACGGCAAGGTGCTCCAGTTGCAAGTGCCATTGTCGGAACCACGGCTCTTGTTGTTCGTAGAGGAGGATGGTCACACGTTTTTCTTGGTTGGCGGTGTGCTCGACATCGGCGCGCCTATCACCGTGTCAGTAGTCTGCATCAGAGCGGGGGCGTCCCCACTGCCGCACTACATGGCCAAGCTGTGGGCGAACGGCCCGCCGGGGGAGCCCAAAGGCACGACCGGCGCCGTCAAGGTGGAAATGGAGGTGACAAGCAGCAAGGATCCCGACGACGTTGATGTGCAGGAGCTGACCTTCTTCATAGTTCCGCCCAAGCTGCTTGCCAGGGCTAAGCTGGTGTCCCTCCACATTCAGATTGACAAGCTCATGTCCTAAATGTTTCTATAGTGCCTTCTGTTTATCTTAGTAATATGCTAATATAGGGATTACCTCGGTCTACTTTAGCTTAAGAAATGGTGGGTTTTGGTGGCGATGCAGCAATTACTTCGACATCAGATCAGTAATTTCCAATAGTCAAACGGATATTTTGTGTCTGTTGGATATAAAGTTCCTTTGGGTAAGAAGTACTAGATAAAAGTAGATGTATGTAGACGTATTTTAGTTACTGATCCACTTTTTATCCATTTTGATGACAAGCACTCCCTCCGTTCCACAATACATGCCTTCCATTTGTCAAAATATAGATATATTTAGACATGTTTACTATATAGGTACATCCATGATAGAGCCAGTCGGATGGTTGAGAACACTACAATTCGTAGCTATAGATGCGTGTGTGACTGATGCAGAAGCCGGGGGTCATCATCCTCCTTTTCGAGAAAAAAAGACGCGTGTGTGAGAGGACAAGTGCGTGCGTGCACCTCTTCTCTTCCTGTATAACGTACTAAACTCAGAGTACAAGTTTTTGTGGGTGGCACGATGGTGCATGCGAGAAGTCCCGAGAGATAGGTTTAATGCGTCTAAAAAAGACTAGCCTATAGCTCGCCACGCGGCTATTCCTGTCGAACGCCCAATTAACCGTAAGATGTGTATACGATGGTGCCAGTTATTGCACGTACACAGTAGTAAAATTACACCACGGCTAAGAACATGTGCCCATGTAACGCCATCCGCGAATAGTGCCGCACTTCAAAACTAGAACCGTTAATAAATTTTGAGCTTGCGTCTCGTCACATTCCAAATTACTCCACGCTATATTGAATTGCAAACCTGTTCACACCGATCACAACCTAAATGGTTTCCTATGTAGAAGTTAATGCACTGTGCCTGAGTGTTTTGGGATTATTTGGTTTTCATAAGATGACTTACACACCTAGACGGAGGGAGTAGTACTATGTTATAAATACTAGTATGCCAAGATGACTGCACATTCCTCCTCAACTCTCATCCACAAAAGCAAACAAGTCATTCAGCGTCCTTCCCTTGCGTCTGCCATGGCCAGCATGAGCTCTGGGACGAGAGATTGCCACCAGGAGCGAGTATGGATGCGGAAGCACGAGAGATGTCTCGCCTCGCTGCGAAAGCAGCCGACATGGCCGGCCACATGGAAGTAGCAACACAGAGGTCCCGCCGCGCTGCTGAAGCAGCACGGAGGTCCTGCCACGCCGTCGATGCAGCAGACTGGTCCGGCCGCGCCGCGGAAGCAGCAGAGATGTCCCGCCGCGCCGCGAATGCAGCAGAGATGTCCCGCCGCGCCGTGGCGGCCTGGGAAAATTTCTCGCGGGCAGGCGACGACTGTTACAGGCGCATGCATGCGATCGTCCATAGCCAGATGGATCAGATCTCCGGCTGGGCGAGGTTGCAGGACGATATGAAAGCCTCGTTTGAACAGGCTACCGGCGTCATCCGGCAACTAAGGGAGGGCAATGAGAGGCTTCGGGCCGAGCGCGACCTGCTGAGGGCGAAGATCGTCCGAAGTGCAGACTAGCAGGAGGAGACCAGTGCCTTGTTGAAGAGGACTGGCGTCATCGTCAAGAAACTTATGGACGAGAATGACATGCTCCGCATCGAGCGCCAAAGGCTGGTGGAGGAATCCACGGATGCTCTCAAGCAGCGTCTTGAGGACACGAAAGAGCTCATCGCCGCTCGCCGCGGAGACTAGTTCTCGCGGCCTGCAGCAACACATCAAGAAAGTAGAGATCAGCGAGCCAAATCCTTGTCTTCCTTCTTCTTTTGCCCTTGTGTATTTCGGGCGTAGCCTCATGTGGCTTTTTTAATTATCTTTCTAATTATGTAAGCAATTGATCGTCTTTATATATTCATCCGTCTTGCTATAACTCGAAGTAGATGTTATATAGGTCCATCGGATCTTACATCAAGATCCGTGCTTTCAAATTTTCTTTTCTCTCTCTTAAATCTCAGTCGAGTGAGACATAGCCACGCCATTAAACAGAGGCTCGGGCGCCATTAATGGAGACCTAGGGAGAGAGGTAGACGACTGATGGAGGTCAAAGGGGTCTCCTCCCGATAGGCACGCGCAGGGGTCTGATCGCACGCCTCTCGTACTCAAATAGCTACCCTACATGGCACCTCCTAGCTAATAAAAAATGGGGACGCGTGGTGGCACGTAAATGGTAGTAAATAGAATGCCCATGATTTCAATAATACTTGTGTTTCTGATTGTAACGTGACAACACTTGTTCCAAAATGACTTTGTTGATTGTTAATGTGTGCGCCTTCGCAAACCGGACATGGCACCAAGCCAAGTTTCATTATTTTCATGCGTGTTTTGGATTTATAGGAATTAAAAAACTAAGTTTCTCAATGTTTCCAGCCCAGCCACGACGCTCAGAATTTTGAATTTCATTCCCATTTCTTGCATGGAACCTAGAAATTTACCCGAGGACACACATGTGATTTTTCAACCAACTTTGCTGCACTGGAACATGTGCTTGTATTTCAAATTTGAATTATGCACACAAAGGTGACATGTTCCCTCTCAGAACCACGAGCCTTCTTGAGAGAAGCTCCGAGCAAGAAGCTTATACCCAAATTTGTTCCTATTCGGCCAATTTTTTTTACCACGGCATGGTACTACCATAACATGACACCATACCAAGTATCATGCTTTTAAAACCAAGTTTCTTAATGTTCTCGACCGAGCCACGATGCCCAGATGTTTGAATTTTATTCTCATTTTTTGCATGGGACCTAGAAATTCACCCGAGGACACAAATGTGATTTTTCAACCAACTTTGGTGCACGGGAGCATGTGCTTGTAGTTCAAATTTGAATTATGCACATTAAATGACCAAAACCTCAATTAATGTGTAAAAAAGGCCGAACGAAGCCGGAATGATTTCCAAAATTTAATAGGGCACTCATGTAGTTCTATGTTGCCTTTGTAAATAAACTCAAGGGGGGCAACGTATATCGTTTCGCACTCAAAGGTGGCACGTTCCCTCTCAGAACCACGAGCCTTCTTGAGAGAAGCTTCGGTTTGCAAGAAGCTTATACCAAAATCTGCTCCTATTCGGCCAATTCTTTTACCACAGCATGGTAGTACCATAACATGACACCCATGCCAAGTTTCATGATTTTCAGACGTGTTTTGGATTTACAAGAATTTAAAAACCAAGTTTCTCAATGTTCTCGGCCGAGCCACGATGCCACGATGCCCAGATGTTTGAAATTTATTCTCATTTGTTGCATGGGACCTAGAAATTCACCCGAGGACACAAATGTGATTTTTCAACCAACTTTGGTGCACGAGAGCATGTGCTTGTAGTTCAAACTTGACTTATGCACATTAAATGACCAGAAACTTAATTAATGTATAAAAAGTGACAAACAAACCCGGAATAATTCCAAAATTTAACAGGGCACTCATGTAGTTCTATGTTGCCTTTGTTAAGAAACTGAAGGGTGGGGGGGCAGCGTATATCGTTTCACACTCAACGGTGGCACGTCCCCTCTTAGAACCACGAGCTTCCAAATCGGCCCAATTTTTTACCACAACATGTTAGTGCCATGACATGACACCATGCCAAGTTTCTTGATTTCCAGACGAGTTTTGGATTTACATGAATTTAAAATCTAAGTTTCTCGATGTTCTCGGCTGAGTCATGACGCCCAGATGTTTGAATTTCATTCTCATTTCTTCCATAGGACCTAGAAATTCAACCAAGGACACCCATGTGAATTTTCAACCAACTTTGGTGCACCGGAGCATGTGCATGCAGTTCATATTTAGATTATGCACTTTAAAAGTCCAGAAACTCAATTAATGTATAAAAAGGCCAAACGAACCCGAAATAATTACAAAATTTAACAGGGCGCTCATATAGTTCTACGTTGCCTTTGTAAAGAAAATCAGGGGGGAGGCAGCGTATATTGTTTCGCACACAAAGGTGACATGTTCCCTCTAGGAACCACGAGCCTTGTTGAGAGAATCTCCGGTTTTGGAAGAAGCTTATACCAAAACTTGTCCCAATTCAGCCAAAAATTATACATATGAAAACATGGTTTAGATTATCCCGAACATCTCGCTACCCAGACCAATAATGTACTATGATTTGAATTCAACATAAAATGGATACAAATATTTGATTTGGAGAGCGTATGGTAGTGAAATATGATTACAGCTATATGCATGTTTTTTGTTATCAAGATAATATTTAAGTTATTGTATAAGTTGACAACAATCGTATTCAAATAAGGAAAATTGATTCAAATTTAGTCCATATGGTAGACGACAATATATATGTTCACATGGTGGCGTAAAATGTTCATATATGATGGAAGATCAAAATGTACGACTACATCAATTATAAACCGCAAGATCACCTAACGATATATTAGAATTCAACATAACGTGGATTAAAAAATTGAAATTCAAGATCATGGCATCTGTAATCATATAAAAGGGACATTACTCTTTCTTTGGTGGGAATTGATTTGTTTTTTGTTGTTGTTGAGGGAAGTGGAATCGATTTGGTACTATGCAGGGTAATCTTGTTCTCCCGATTTTTTTACATTTTTCTTATAGATTTTTCAATGCCATCTATAGCAATATAGTAAAAGGCGACATGACTCTCTTGTGTCTTGTATGAATTGGTTTTTTACACGTTAAGTTTGTTCTGCCGAACAAGGAATCCGCACCTTGTTATCCCGAAATTTTCAAGCTCGAGTATGTTTTGTCTCACCTACTTTGAAACTCCTGCTTCTTCAACCCGCGTTGCGCCTTGTTATCCCAAAACTTGGACGCGCGCGAGAACTCCCTCCTCATCCGAAATCGCTCCCGCAGCCCAGACACGCGAAATCCCCCTTCTACCCCTCAGCCGGAAATGAAGCTCCACATCACGGTGTCAAAACAGGTGGGGGTACGCTGGTAACTTACCCTACATTTCGGACAAGCGCGTCCCTAAGCTTGGCTCCCCCCTCCCCCTTCGCCCCCCATTCATACACCGAGGCCGCCAAAACCCGCGAAACCCCACGCTCCTCCGTCGGCCTCCCGACCGCCGCCCAGCCAAAGACTCTTCCACGACTATGTCGTCCACCGCAACAACTCTCCGTCCCTCATCCACCGCACCGGATGAGGATCCATTGTCGATCTCGTCATCCCCCCGGATTAGCCGCCCGTCCTCCACCTCCAAGGAGTTGCCCCGACATTTGCCTCGTCTATCGCGCCACCTCAATCCCCATAGTGCCGTCTTGACCTGCCCCACCGGAACCGCAACACCCTCACCAATTCCTCCGATGAAGCCGAGGCCAACTCGGTGCCACCAAGGAGGTTCTGCACTCACCGCTGCATTTTATCTTTTATTCAATCTCACGGGGCTGCCAGTGCTCGATACCGAGGAGACATGGAGGGTCTCCATCGATGGCGCCATCGTCGGCCACATCATCCACGACATCTCTCCCCCATGCTGTTGCTTCCTTGGTGACGGCTTCCACAATGGTACTAGCTGCAGCTGCTTCGGCTCTCGCTTGCGCTGCGACTCTGTTCTTGCTGTAGGTCACGCTGCTGCACTGCTCCTGTTTTCGTTCGTGCTGCTGCTCTGCTCTTTCTCTCGCTTGCGCTGCTGCTGCTGCTGCTGCTGCACGACCTCCGGCAACTACAGGAGTTGCTGCTTTCGCACTCGCTTGCGGTGCTACTGCACGACTTGCTCTTTGATAGTGCATTCCCTGCTCGAGCGTCTGCTGATTTAGATCACTGCTTCTCTGCTACTAGTGCTCGAACGCCCTTAACATCTATTGCAATGCTCTGTTACTAGTTCAATCAGTTTTGACAGTAAAATTCAGTTTTGACTATGAAGTTCATTTTCTTCAGTTAAGTTCAGAGTGAACAGTACTGACAGCATCTGTCGGAGCTGCCGTTGTGCGGCTGATGCGTTTTACATCTAGCACTTCTTGGTGATGTATTTTACATCATCTATTGCAGATGATATTAGGGTCCCACTTTAGATTAACATTGTCTGTCTTGTCATGCTTCAACCTCATCGCCTTACACCTTAGCGGAGCTGCTCCAACGACGGAACCATCCATCACAGCGGAGCAGTACCCTCAGCGCCGTTTCCAGAGGCCTCGGATCTTCTTCCCTGCCTTCGACAGTCACACCAGCATCATCACCATCCTCCACGTCCAACCCAATGATGCTGAGGTCCGCAAGGCTATGCCAAAGATGTTGTACACTCGTCACATCACTTTGTTTCTCCATTCCTCTGTTCTTCCAATTCATGTGAGCCAAACACCCAGGTTGACTGAAATCCTATGTTTCCAAATGTTCTGTTTTGCACGTGCATTCCTATCCTATTCCTGTGTTCTTCCTGTCCCTGCGTTTATAGAATCCTCCAATTCTAAGGAGCCCTTACAGATTTACTTCATTTTCAGATAGGTGTCAAAGAAAACTCTGTGTGTTATGTCCTGCTCCTGCCATGTTGTCATCCACCACACTTGAGGTGCACCATCGACATAAGCGTTCACTGCAGCAGAGATCCCCCCTGTAGACTTTCTTTCGCCGCCTCAGATCATCTTTCCTATTGCCGGCAGCCACGCCAACTGCATTACCATCATCGACTGAGCAGATGAACCTGAGGACTACACAGTTCCGGAAGAGAGGTCGCAGTCTTTCATGTTTTCTTACGTTATACATCGGTTATTAGTACCTGCTACTTTATCGTTCAATCTTAAGTTTTGAATTGCCCATGGGTCTCATATCAAGCCAGCAATGAATAGTATCTGTCTACTATCTGGTTCATCTGGGGTCTTCTATGTGGTTCATGTTGGATGGGCAACAAACAATAGATGATCCATTGTCTATCTTTTTAAACTGAAGCTATAATCGACCTGCTATCATTAGTTTTGGATCCATCCACTCATTTGCTACCATCAGTCTTGATTTTTGCATGCACCCCTTAGGCCTTACAAAATCTAACTATTTTTTTATTATGGATGTCAGATATTGTACACAATCATACTGAGCATGTAGAGAAAAAGAGAAGACCATTGCGTGCGAATATAATGTCATGCAGACGCCGATCCATGGTGGGCGAAGTGCCCCCCCTCCTGCATTTCCAGATTGTATTCCAGAGGAAGATAACTGTTCAGATGGAGATTCAGAAGGAGCCGACCATGCCTGTTTACCACCTAAGGTGTTTCCTCTAACCTGGCATGCTGATGTTTGTCATATCATGCATATGGCGCCTTGCATTGCTTACATTATACATCTTATATGTCATCAACTTAGTTTAGATTTGGTTTGTGTGAATGCCACCTGTTTGGTTTCTATATCATACTCCCACCATTCCTAAATGTTTGTCTTTTTAGAGATTTCAACAAGTGACCAGCTTTTTAGTCATTGTATATGTGAATTTTATCGTGCCATATTTTTTCCATAATGTATTCCATTTGTCAACAATGTCTATACATTCATCTACTCTTCCTATGCATCGGCCATTTGAGTCAGTCATGGGAAAATCTGGAGTGAAAACAAGGTCTTCTGAGCAGTCAGTGCTACCTGTTGATGCAGATTTCTTGCTGGTTACAGATAGCTCCTCAGAGGAGGATTCAGAGAGAGATGACCAGTCGTATTCCCCCCCCCCGAGGTGCATGCTCTAACTTGGCTGGGTTATATTGCTCATATCATGCATATGGTGTCTTGCATTGCCATGCCATCTGCTTAGATTAGACATGGTTTGTGTGAATGCCTCCTGTTTTCTTTCTATATCAGATATGTGAATTATGCAATGCCATGTTTTTCAGCCAGTTATCATATATGTGAATTATGCACCACCATGGAGCCAGGCATCATATATGTGAATTATCTCATGCCATATTTTTTGTCATTACGTATTTCATTTGTCAATAATCTGTGTATATTGAACTACTCTTCATGTGTATGCCATTTGAGCCGGTTATGGAAAAATCTGGAGTGAAAACAAGGTCTTAAGAGAAGGCAATGGTACCTGTTGAAGCATATATCTCGATGGTTACAGGGAGCTCCTCAGAGGAGGATTCAGAGACAGATGACCAGTCCTATATCCCACCTGAGGTGTATGCTCTAAGTTGCAATGTTTATATTTCTCATATGACGCATATGGTGTCTTGCATTGCTTAGTTTAGACATCATATGCACAATATTGAATTCTATCTTCTTAGTTTAGAGATCATACATGCGAGTGCCAGCTGCTTAGTATATGAATCAATTATGTCAATTATATCATGCCATCCTGTATACTTAGACAACATGTATGTGAATTATTTCATCCCAACCTATTTTAGAAAGACATCATATAGTTTTGTTATGTCATCCTGTTTAGGTACTCATCATATGTTCAATTATGCCATTATATCCTGTTAAGTTATCCATCATATATCTGAAACTGTGTCATGCTATCCTGTTTAGTTAGGCATCATATATGTGAAATTGTGTCATGCTGTCCTGTTTGGTTAGACAACATATATGTGAATTACCACATCTGTCTATTATACAATGTCTGTATGTTCAATTTCTTTTCTTGTTTAGTAGCCATTTGAATTGGAGGGGGTGATGGCAGTATCAAAGGGAGCAAAAACCCGTTCTTCACAAAAGACAGTGCTACCCGTAGATGCAGATAGAACCATGGTTGTACTGGCCCACAAACTAGCCCCACCACACATAATTGAGACTCTTCCAGATTGCACACTTACACCGTTGGGCAGAGAACCAGCTACAACCCATCTAACCGCAACACCAGCGGATTGTAACCCACTTATAGTTGACAAAGCACCATGTCCACCACAGAGTACCCCCACACGAGCAGTTTGTAAAGCTACTGCAGTGCCCAAAGCACGAAGACCACCACAGCTAACCCAAACTCCAAATTTAAAGCAGAAGAGCAACTGTTCTCAGGTCAGATTCCGTAGCTATGGTCCATACTCCTTTGTTGTTGCATCACTGTATTTACTCATACCAATTACTTTCGAATTTGAAGGATCCAATTGAAACTCCAATGGCGCAATAAGTATGTTTTAAACTTATTTCTTTAAATGGATTGCTGTTCTAACTTCTTGCTCTATGTGGATTTCAGTTTAAGTTGTATAAACAGTTATGTTCTCATGTGATGCACATTATAAGTGCTGCCAATGCTGTGTAGTTTCTCACACTTATATTCTGTCTATGCTACTGTGTCTTAAAAATATATGAGTTGAACTGTGTCTCTATCTTGATTAGGGAACATAAACTAGAATGATATGGACAATAGAGTGACCATAGTACATAGATATATGTTTGTTTCATGCTATTATCCTGTCCACCTTACTACTGAACCGGTTTACCAAAATGAGTTTCGTATACTACAAGCTAAAACTGTGATGTGTCTACTTGTTTCTCTTGTAGTATGCAAACAGAATATTGGAGAAGAGCACCCCACTATGCAATGGTAGAGAAAGTAATGCAGATAAATTTCAAGATAGTGAGACAACCCTGTTGGTCTCCAAGAAAGGTGATAAAAATGATCTTGTAGACAGTGAGAAAACCCCACAGTCCTGCGTTGATGTAGTGTTCGAGTTACTGGCCAGTACGGCTGGCACAAGCTCTTCGAACTCGCTGCCTGAATCACTTCGCCTTCTTCAGTCTCAGCTACAAGCTAAAAGGCATCAGTCAGCTATGCTGCGACAAGAAGCCGAAGGACTGAGGAAGTCCCTGCAGAATTCAGATGCGTACTTTCTTGTGCAACAACAAGCGCTGGAGGATTTAAGCGCCAAACAAGAGAAGGTTAATAAGCTTGCTAAGCATCTTGCCAGCATTATGGGTACCCAGGATATTGTTTCTTGAACTCTTCTGAAGTGGTTTCAGTTCTAGACTTGTTTTGCTGTGGCGGTTATATGCTGCTTTGTTCCCTATATTTGCACTGGTGGCGAACTTTGATGCCCAATGGATGTAATATGTGTAATAGCCGTGATAGCCTAGCATAAGTTGCTTGCTTATTTATTTCCTTGTTGTCTTGTTTATTTGTTTGCTTGTAATCAGTGCAGCTCTTTTTCCGTGGTTTGCTAGTGGCTGCAATAACCTATTTTTTAAAACTAGGCCACAATAACCATGGGCTAATATTTAGTGTAGTGACACTGGGCCTCCTATGGGCCATAGAAACAGTGAGCCTTTTACGAGCCGTAGAAACAGTAGGCCTTTTATGGGCCGTAGAAACAATGGGCCTTCTACGGGCCATAGAAACAATGAGCCTTCTATGGGCCGTATCATCAATGGGCCTTATACGAGCCGTATGATCGATTGGCCAAACATGGGCCAATAACATGCCGCATTATGGCCGTAAACGGGCTAGAGTTGGAATCGTCCGTTCATGGGCCGACCATAACGGGCCATCGTTAATAGGCTGTATTTGATGACGCTATGAAAACGGCCCAACGTATTAACGGACCACAAACGGGCCGACTGTAACCACAGGCTGAATTTGGCCCACAAGCAGAAAATGACAATAACGGGCCGTAGGTAAACGAATGCTGGAAATGAGCCCAAGAATAAATGGGCTTTGAGAAGGCCGAAAGATAACATGGGCTGGAAACGGCCCAACGGAATAACGGGCCGTTAATGGGTATAAAGTGATACACTGTTCATTACGGGCCAGTTTCACCACGGGCCGTTAATGGGTGTAAAGTGATACACTGTTCATTACGGGCCAGTTTCACCACGGGCCGTAATGGGCCAATAGTTACAAAGGGCCTCATATGGGCCGAAAGACGTCATGGGCCATACATGGGCCAGAAGTGAAAACAGGCTGGAATCATATTGGATGGCTGAAATGACGCTACTGGGCCTAATTTGGATAGGGCATAACGGTCCTTGGGTTAGCGGGCTGTAAATGGGCTATACGCGAACATGCCGTTAACAAGCTTTCCATGGGCCGGCCTGCCACCTTTTGACCAAGTCAAATGGGCCGGCCTTTTCACAGGAATGGGCCACTGTTGGGCCGTGCAACGTGTCGACGTATAATAGGCGCCTTCTGTCCAATGAGTGGATGACATCTGTCCCAACGATGAGCCGACATGTGTTTCCTCCAGCCAATGACGATTTTACACGTGGAAAATCCCCATTGGGCGGGGCTGTTAACGGGTTATCGGATCCAAAACCCGACGCGATAGCTTATCGGTGTTCCGTTACGGTGGATGCCACATGTCGGTCACCCTTGACGAAAGCACTTCTGTGACGCGCGATTTATCATCATGGAAGTGGACACTTCCGTGATGATAATTTTGGTAATGTCATGGAACATTTCTACGACAGCACAGGTATGAGTATCTTGATTCTGTCATAAATTTGTCATGGATGTACATGCATGACAGAAAATGCGACCTACTGTGACAAACACGTATCATCACGGAAGTGTATTTTTTTGTAGTGACTGCTACGTCCCTTAGCAGTAGCGCGAATCTCTGAAACGCGCTACTACTTACTTAGCTTATCTCGAGCAGTTCACTGCACCCTCTCTCACTCACTCTCCCTCTCACTCGCCCTCTCGCCCGCGCCGAACCCGTCGTCCGCCGCCGCGCTGCTCCTCGCTGAGGTACTCCCTCCTCCTCCCTCCTCCTCCGACCGCCCTCCTCCCACCGCCCCTCCCTCCTCCTCCTACGGCCGCCCCCTCCCCTCCATCCCCCGCCTCTCCCTACTCCTCCTCCGGTCGCTCCTCTCTCCTCCTCCTCCGTCCGCCCCTCCCCCTCCTCCGGCCGCCCCCTCCCTCCTCTGATCCCACCGGCCTCCACCTCCTCCTCTCTCCTTCCTCCTCCCTCCATCTTTTTTTTGTTTTTCACTGTAGTTTTTTACTATTGTATAATGTATTTTTTTACTATTTTCAGTAAGTATTTAAAACAATTAGTAAGTCAATTAATAAACTAGTTGAACTAGTTTAGTTTTAGTAATAACTAGTTGAATTAATAGAACTAATTTATTTTTAGTAAGAAAATTAATATAACTAGTTGAACTCGTTTGTTTTTAGAAAGAACTAGTTTATTTCTATTTATAGTAAGTTTATTTTTAGTAAGAACTAGTTGAATTAATAGAACTAGTTGAGCATGTCACATTTGTTGTTATTTTTTTACTTTAAGCAATTATTCCCGCATCGACGTCGATGATGCATATCCCGCATCCTCGTCGTCGATGCCCGTCGTTCGCTAGGGTTTTAGTTGTATTAGTGATGTTATATGTATGATACCATTCGGGATGTATTAGTGATAACTTATAGGGTTTTTGTTTTTGCAGAAATCAAGGAGCCCCTCCATCATCCCCGCCGTCGTCCCCGTCAGCGACCCAATCCGACCTCGAGGTGAGACCAACCAACTCTCCATGTCAATATGAGTCCTATAAGATATGATGTAGATAAAAACATGTATATCTTGTCTTTCTCAAATAGGATATGTGGTTGCCCAAGTGGCCGGTCATGTTTGCGGGTTACACCTCCGAGTGGCCTAGGTCTTGCCGGAGTGTTGATTAATTTCCATTCTGGCAAATTTCAGGCACTCGATATGTCCTGTTTTAGCAAAGGTCATGCCGGAATTTTCCGTGAATTTTGGCATGACAAGTGCTAGAATATGTAGGAAATATTGAGTGGCCTGGATTTTCTAGAAAGATAATTAAACAATATTTCGAGTTGACTTTAAGATTGTCGAGGACGAAGAATCCCAACTATTGTTGTGGGGGTCATTTCTCCTTCTTCTCCGGGTGCTAGACCTTTGTTATGCACTAGGGGAAGGAGGAGTAACGACCATCACCGATGGTCGCAAATGGCAAAGAGGAATCAGTGAGGGAGAGTATCCACCATATATGAGAGGACGAAGAATCCCGACCGTTGTCGTGGGGGTAGCTTGTCCTTCGTTCCCATGTGCTAGACAATTTAGTGTAATGCACTCGGGAACGAAAGGAGGAGCTACCATCACCGACGGTCGAATATATACACCACGTGAGCTGAGACTTTTCAAGAAAAGACTCGACAGACCCATAGTCAACCTGTGATGAATAATAATGATCTAATTTAGTTTTTGTAGTACATATATTTAATTGTACAAGTTTAATCTTTGAATTATGAACATAGGAAATATCGTCGGACGAAGAAGGTCTCGGGGAGTGCTCATGGTGTGGCGACAACCGGGGTTTCTGTGACAGGCCTCACCTGGACGAAGGTCAGCGCTTCAACATTAAGCTGGAGGAGGCCTTCGATTGTGAAATGGTACGCTACGGCACTAAGTGTTTTTTTTGTAATTAAGCTCGACTTCTACTACTTCAACGTGTAATTTTCGTCTTTTACAATTTGACTAGCTTATCCCATGCCATGCAAGATGCTATGTCTTGGAGAGGATGGGTTTTGGAGATCATGGGAAGAATGAAACAAAGAAAAAAACATAAGGACTCACCAGGGTATGGATTTTGAGGTAAATCTATACAATTCTGAGAGCGTATCCAATTTTGGTTGCCCGGGTTGGGAAGCACTTTGCAAGATGTATGATTTTCAAGAGGGTATGTTTGTCACCATGGATCTTGGTGATCCTGACATCGACCAAGACAATTTGGACATTTGGGTTCTTATTGATACGCTTCCAATTCTACCGCTATGGGATTTCCTCAAAGATAGTTATTAAGTAATTTATATTGTTTATTTCAAAATAGTTGACATCTTATTTCCATTGATAGCTTATTTTCATTCTTTAAAGAGTGTGCGGAAGATGGTAGACAGATCCAACTACATCGATGGCTCCGAGTTAACTTATCAGGAGAAAAATCATCTGGTCGCATATTGTACTGAAATTAAGAATTACAATGCCTTCTATCGAACTCCTCCAAATAATGGTGAATACATGCCACTAGTGCACGTGTTGAACACCGATAACTTCCATGGAGATATCCTCATTTGATGTATCAGAATGGTCGCCTTGATGTTTTGAACATACAGCCAGGTCGTCCTACGAATCTCACCTGTCCATACCGGATTTCTAAAAACGGCGAACACATGATAATCAAAGAATGGAAGAAATGTATGGACAGTCGTAAGGATGTTCTTGGAAGCAACAATGTGCGAAAGGCAAGAATTGGAGACATGATAATCTCCATTCTCCATAATGGAGAGTCAGAGGCTATCTTGTTTTATGCTATTTTACGTAAGATAATATAGTAGGTCCTAAGAGAATGTAGTAGGTCCTATAAGGTACAATATGTTTATGAGAGTTGATGATGATGAGTAATTGTGATTATGTCTAGTGACTAACTTGTGTGTGATGTCTCATTGATGAAAACGATGATCATGAGGAGGTGTTATATGACAATGATGTATTATTATGATAAGTTGTTGATGATGATGATGTTATTTATTATATCATTGGGTGAAAGAACCACAGATTAGTTTCAAGTGGATGTCCATCCACTTGAAACTAGTCCACGGTTCTTTCTCCCACTGATGTAATAAGTCATTATGATGTAAAATCATTCTCTAAATTGTTGCGGTATGAAAACTTGTATAAAGGTGTATGAATACAACATGAAATAAAAAAGAAATACGGAATAATAGTAGTGGCCCGTGCTAG
Source organism: Triticum aestivum (assembly GCF_018294505.1). NCBI lineage: Eukaryota > Viridiplantae > Streptophyta > Magnoliopsida > Poales > Poaceae > Triticum > Triticum aestivum. Next base: position 732,242,163 of record NC_057813.1, read on the forward strand.
GAGACGCGCTACTACTAATTACCAGTAGCACTCATAGTGGAAAGGGCTGCTACTAAGTTGATACAGCAGTATCGTGGTCCAACAGATGCTACTGCTAACCTTTAGCTGTAGCTCCTTACTAGTAGCGCGGTACCCCGCGCTACTGATAGGCTTTAAACACGCGGTACTTCAAAGCAGGTTCAACCAAAAGTAGCATGCATTCAAACATAAACATAGATAATTTTGCATAACCGAACATAAATAATAATTTAAAACTAAGCTAAACTACTTTCGGTTGAAGTAGGGGTCGAGCCAAACCTTCCTCGTCATGTATGGTGTGCCATGAGCCGGGTCCGGGCCGGTACCGTCGTCGGGGGTCGTTGGGGAAGGCACTCCTCCACTCGTCGATGTCGATCTCCTCATCCTCGGGCCCACCTCGACGCCCTCCGTGCCGCCGTCGCCGCCGCCTTTGACCTCATCATCGAAGGAGAGCGTGATAACCTCGCAGCCCTCCGCGCCGCCGTCCTCACTGCCTTCGACCTCGTCATTGGAGGAGAGAGCGATAACCTCACCGCCCTCCGCGCCGGCAAAGATCGCCCACTCCGCCTCCACGAGCTCCGGGTGCTTCCGGCAGAGCTTTTGCATGTAGGCCTCGTCGGTGGCCTCGGTCTCGAGGTGCTCTCACGCCTCGCGGTCCTCCCGCGCCATAGCCGAGCTCACCACCCCCGGAATGAGGTCGACCGAACGTGTGCCGAAGGGGAAATTGAGCCTAGCCGCTACGCCATGGTAGCGAACCTGCCAGTGGTCTTACTTGATGGCCGCGAGCTTGGCCATGTGGAAGCTATTGAGCCACCAGCGGGTGTCGGTCCCTCAATGTGTAATCTCGGTGACCCACGTCCCCCACCGCCACTGCCGGACCTCGAGGTACGACTTTGTCGGCATCCGGGTCCGAGGGAGGACGGGGAAGTCCTCGAACCAACGTAGGGGCGCGACGGCAGGCGGATCAGGGGACCAGCGACAGCAGATCGGGCCCGCGGAGGATGACGGAGACACCTCAGTGCCAACTCGCCGATGTCGTGCGAAAAGGACGCGATAAACCTCTTTTTATCCATTGGCTCCTCGAGCTTCCCGGCACACAGGCAGAGGTTGAGGATGGAGGTGCTGGCAATGGCGGCGACCTATGCTACGTCTTGAGCTTGCGTTGGTTTCCTTGAAGAGGAAACGGTGATGGGGCAAAGTAGCATAAGTATTTCCCTTAGTTTTTGAGAACCAAGGTATCAATCCAGTAGGAGGCTCCTCAAAAGTCCCACGCACCTATACAAACAAACAAGAACCTCACAACCAATGCAATAAAGGGGCTGTCAATCCCTTCACGACCACTTGCGAAAGTGAGATCTGATAGAGATAATATGATAAGATAAATATTTTTGGTATTTTTATGATATAGATTGGAAAAGTAAAGATACAAATAGAAGTAGATGGTAAACTTATATGATAAAAGATAGATCCCGGGGCCATAGGTTTCACTAGTGGCTTCTCTCAAGATAGCATAAGTATTATGATGGGTGAACAAATTACTATCAAGTAATTGATAGAAAAGTGCATAGTTATGAGATTATCTAGGCATGATCATGTATATAGGCATCACGTCCGTGACAAGTAGACCGACTCCTGCCTGCATCTACTACTATTACTCCACACATCGACCGACTCCTGCCTGCATCTAGAGTATTAAGTTCATAAAGAACAGAGTAACACATTAAGAAAGATGACATGATGTAGAGGTATAAACTCATGCAATATGATATAAACCCCATCTTTTTATCCTCGATGGTAACAATACAATACGTGCCTTGCTGCCCCTGCTGTCACTGGGAAAGGACACCGCAAGATTGAACCCAAAGCTAAGCACTTCTCCAATGGAAAGAAAGATCAATCTAGTAGGTCAAACCAAACCGATAATTCGAAGAGACTTGCAAAGATAACTTAATCACACATAAAAGAATTCAGAGGAGATTCAAATATTCCTCATAGATAAACTTGATCATAAACCTACAATTCATAGGATCTCGACAAACACACCGCAAAAATAGTTACATCGAATAGATCTCCAAGAAGATCGAGGAGATCTTTGTATTGAGATTCAACGAGAGAGAAGAAGCCATCTAGCTAATAACTATGGACCCGAAGGTCTGTGGTAAACTACTCACAACTCATCGGAAGGGCCTTGGAGATGATGTAGAGGCCCTCCATGGTCGATTCCCCCTCCGACGGAGCACCGACGAAGGCTCCAAGATGGGATCTCGCGGATACAGAAGGATGCGGCGGTTAAAAAACTTTTTCGTGGTGCTCCTTGATGGTTTCAGGGTACGTGGGTATGAAGAAGTAGGTTGGTGGACGCTCGAGGGGCCCACGATGGTGGGGGCGCGCCCACCTCTAGGGGGCATGCCGGGCGCCCTCGTGGTCGCCTCCTATGTTGCTTGACGTCCACTCCAAGTCGCCTGGATCACATTTGTTCCAAAAAGATCGCTTCCTAAGGTTTCATTCCGTTTGGACTCCGTTTGATATTCCTTTCCTTCGAAACACTGAAATAGGCAAAAAAACAACAATTTGGGCTGGGCCTCCGGTTAGTAGGTTAGTCCCAAAAATGATATAAAAGTGTAAAGTAAAGCCCATAAACATCCAAAACGGGTAGTATAATAACATGGAACAATAAAAAATTATAGATATGTTGGAGACGTATCAAGCATCCCCAAGCTTAATTCCTGCTCGTCCTCGAGTAGGTAAATGATAAAAACAGAATTTTTGATGTGGAATGCTACCTAGCATAATTCCCAATGTAATTTTCTTTATTGTGGCATGAATGTTCAGTTCCAAATGATTCAAAATAAAAGTTCATATTGACATAATAAATAGCAATACTTCAAGCATACTAATAAAAGCAATCATGTCTTCTCAAAATAACATGGCTAAAGAAAGTTTATCCCTACAAAATCATATAGGTTGGTCGTGCTTCATTTTTGGTACACAAAAATGCTCTCATCTTGCACACCCCCGATGACAAGCCAAGCAATTGTTTCGTACTTAAGTAATCTCAAACGTTTTTCAACTTTCACGCAATACATGAGCGTGAGCCATGGATATAGCACTATGGGTGGAATAGAATATGATGATGGAGGTTGTGTGGAGAAGACAAAAAAGGAGAAAGTCTCACATTGACGAGGATAATCAATGGGCTATGAAGATGCCCATCAATTGATGTCAACATGAGGAGTAGGGATTGCCATGCAACGGATGCACTAGAGCTATAAATGTATGAAAGCTCAACAAAATAAATTAAGTGGGTGTGCATCCAACTTGCTTGCTCATGAAGACCTAGGGCATTTTGAGGAAGCCCATCGTAGGAATATACAAGCCAAGTTCTATAATGAAAAATTCCCACTAGTATATGAAAGTGACAACATAAAAGTCTTTCTATATGAAGAAAATGGTGTTACTTTGAAGCACAAGTGTGGAAAAGGATAGTAACATTGCCCCTTTTTATTTTATTTTATTTTTATTTTCTTTGGCCTTTCTTTTTTTTCTTTGGCCTTTAATTTTTCTCTCTTTTTTTATTTTTTATTTAGGGACAATGCTCTAATAATGATGATCATCACTCTTCTATTTATTTACAACTCATGAATTACAACTCAAAACTAGAACAAGATATGCCTCTATATGAATGCCTCCGGCGGTGTACCGGGATGGGCAATGAATCAAGAGTGACATGTATGAAAAATTATGCATGGTGGCTTTGCCACAAATACGATGTCAAGTACATGATCATGCAAGGCAATATGACAATGATGATGCGTGTCATGATGAAAGGAATGGTGGAAAGTTGCATGGCAATATATCTCGGGATGGCTATGGAAATGCCATAATAGGTAGGTATGGTGGCTGTTTTGAGTAAGATATAAGGAGGTTTATGTGTGATAGAGCATATCGTATCACGGGGTTTTGATGCACCGGTGAAGTTTGCACCAGCTCTCTAGGTGAGAAAGGGCAATGCACGATACCGAAGAGGCTAGCAATGATGGAAGAGTAAGAGTGCGTATAATCCATGGACTCATCATTAGTCATAAAGAACTCATATACTTATTGCAAAAATCTACAAGTCATCATAAACCAATCACTAAGCGCATGGTCCTAGGGGTATAGATTGGTAGGAAGAGACCATCGCTCATCCCCGACCGCCACGCATAAGGATGACAATCTAAGAACACCTCATGTTTCAAATTTGTTACACAACAGTTACCATACGTGCATGCTACGGGACTTGACAACTTCCACACAAGCATTCTTTAAATTAATAATTACCCAACTAGCATGACTCTAATATCGCCACCTCCATATCTCAAAACAATTATCAAGTATCAAATTGATCATAGCATCCAATTCACTTCCTATGATAGTTTTTATTATACCCATCTTGGATGCCCATCATTCTAGGACCAATTTTATAACCATAGCAAATACCATGCTGTTCTAAGAGACTCTCAGAATACTATAAGTTAAGCATGAGAGATTAACAATTTCTACAAAATCAAGCCACCGCCGAGCTCTAAAAGATTTAAGTGAAGCACTAGAGCAAAACTAACTAGCTCAAAAGATATAAGAAGCACTTAGAGTATTCTAATAAATTCCAATCAAGTGGGTTTCTCCAAAAGGTGTGTACAGAAAGGATGATTGTGGTAAACTAAAAAGCAAAGACTAATATCATACAATACGCTCCAAGCAAAACACATCATGTGGGGAATAAGAATATAGCTCCAAGTAAAGTTACCGATAGACGAAGACGAAAGAGGGGATGCCTTCCGGGGCATCCCCAAGCTTAGGCTTTTGGTTATCCTTGAATATCTTGGGGTGCCATGGGAATCTCCAAGCTTAGGATCTTGCCAATCGTTATTCCATAGTCCATCAAATCTTTACCCAAAACTTGAAAACTTCACAACACAAAATCAACAGGAAATCTCATAAGCTCCGTTAGTGCAAGAAAGAAAAACCACCACATAAGATACTGTAATGAACTCATTATTTATTTATATTGGTGTTAAACCTAGTGTATTCCAACTTCTCTATGGTTCATACCCCCTGATACTAGCCATAGATGCATCAAAATAAGCAAACAACACACGAAAAACAGAATCTGTCAAAAACAGAACAGTCTGTAGGAATCTGTAACTCTAGAATACTTATGGAACTATAAAACTCCTACTAAACTATGAAGTCCTGGGAAATTTGTCCATTGATCTACAGAAAAAATAATCAACGCAAAATCACGTTTCTGTGAATTACTAAAATTATTTTTGTGCATGCAAAGTTTCTGTTTTTCAGCAGAATCAAATTAACTATCACCGTAGGTTATCCTATAGGTTCTACTTGGCACAAACACTAATTAAAACATGAAAACACATCTAAAAAGAAGCTAGATGAAATAATTATTACTAAACAGAAGCAAAATAAAATAAAATTGGGTTGCCTCCGAACAAGCACTATTGTTTAACGCCCCAAGCTAGGCATAAAAGCGCGGATAGATTTAAGTAGTGCCATCTTTGGCACTCAATTCATAAGCAGCTCACATGATAGATTCATAAGGTAATTTGACTTTCTTTCTTGTAAAGTGCTCCATGCCTTTCCTTAATGGAAATTGGAATCTAATACTCCCTTCCTTCATATCAATAATTGCACCAATCGTTCTAAGGAAAGGTCTACCAAGAATAATAGGACATGAAAGATTGCAATCTATATCAAGAAGGATAAAATCTACGGGCACATAATTCCTATTTGCAATAATAAGAACATCATTGATCCTTCCCATAGGTTTATTAATGGTGGAATCCGCAAGGTGCAAATTTAAAGAGCAATCATCAAGATCATGGAAACCTAGAATATCACATAAAGTTTTCGGAATTGTGGAAACACTAGCACCCAAATCACATAAAGCATAGCACTCATGATCTTTAATTTTTATATTTATAGTAGGTTCCCACTCATCATAAAGTTTTCTAGGTATAGAAACTTTCAAATTAAGTTTTTCCTCATAAGATTGCATCAAGGCATCAACAACATATTTGGCAAAAGCCTTATTTTGACCATAAGCATGAGGAGAATTCAACATGGATTGCAACAAGGAAATACAATCTACTAAAGAACAATTATGATAATTGAATTCCTTGAAATACAAGATAGTGGGTTCAATGCTATTTAAAGTCTTGACCTCTCCAATCCCACTTTTACCAAATTTAGCATCAAGATCTAAGAACTCCGAATCATTGGGACGCCGTTTAACTAAAGTTGACTCATCTCCAGTCCCATCATTATTAAGATTCATATTGCAAAACAAGGATTTAATAGGGGACACATCAATAACTTTTAGATCTTCATCATTATTTTCATGGAAACTAGAAGAACATGCTTTTACAAAGCAATCTTTCTTGGCACGCAACCTAGCAGTTCTTTCTTTGCACTCATCAATGGAAATTCTCATGGATTTGAGAGACTCATTGATATCATGCTTAGGAGTAGTAGATCTAAGTTTCAAAGAATCAACATCAAGCGAAAGCCTATCAACCTTCCTAGCCAAATCATCAACTTTAAGCAATTTTTCTTCAAGCAAGGCATTAAAATTCTTTTGAGAGATCATAAATTCTTTAACACTATTCTCAAAATCAGAGGGCATCTTATTAAAATTACCATAAGAATTGTTGTAGGAATTTCCATAATTGTTAGAGGAATTACTAGGGAAAGGTCTAGGATTAAAGTTTCCTCTATAAGCATTGTTACCAAAATTATTCCTACCAACAAAGTTTACATCCGTAGATTCATTATTATTCTCAATCAAAGTAGACAAAGGAATATCATTGGGATCATTAGGAGCACTCTTAGTAGCAAACAATTTCATAAGTTCATCTATTGGTAGATCTTTCAGTGTGCCATTGAGAATAATTAGCCATAATGTTATCAAGGTGTTTAGTAGCTTCTCCTAAGGTGATTTCCATAAAAGTGCCTCCCACGGCCGAATCTAAAATATTTCTAGAAGCAAAATTCAATCCGGCATAAATTTTTTGTATGATCATCCATAAATTCAAACCATGAGCAGGGCAATTGCGAATCATCAATTTCATTCTTTCCCAAGATTGGCAAACATGCTCATGATAAAGTTGTTTAAAATTCACAATATCGTTCCTAAGAGAGATGATCTTAGCGGGAGAAAAATACTTAGAGATAAAAGCATCTTTGCACTTGTTCCATGAATCAATACTATTCTTAGGAAAAGATGAAAACCAAACTTTAGCATGATCTCTAAGTGAAAACGGAAATAACTTCAATTTAACAATATCATTATCCGTATCTTTCTTCTTTTGCATCTCACTAGGAAGGCCGGAGAATTGATCTTTCATAACAAGATTCAACAAAGCAGCATTGATTTCACAAGACTCAACATCATTAAGAGGAGCAAGCGGAGTACTAAGGAAATCATTATTATTGGTATTGGAAAAATCACACAACTTGGTATTATCTTGCGCCATAGCGACAAGCAATCCAACACACAAGCAAACAAAAAGGCAAGCAGAAACGAGAGGAGATTGGGAAAGAGAGGGCGAATAAAACGACAAGGCTGATGTGGGGGAGAGGAAAACGGGAGGCAAATGGCAAATAATGTAATGCGAGGGAGATGAGTTTGTGATGGGTACTTGGTATGTCTTGACTTGAGCGAAGACCTCCCCGGCAACGGCGCCAGAAATCCTTCTTGCTACGTCTTGAGCTTGCGTTGGTTTTCCTTGAAGAGGAAAGGGTGATGCAGCAAAGTAGCGTAAGTATTTCCCTCAGTTTTTGAGAACCAAGGTATCAATCCAGTAGGAGGCTCCTCAGAAGTCCCACGCACCTACACAAACAAACAAGAACCTCGCAACCAACACAATAAAGGGGTTGTCAATCCCTTCACGGCCACTTGCGAAAGTGACATCTGATAGAGATAATGTGATAAGATAAATATTTTTGGTATTTTTATGATATAGATTGGAAAAGTAAAGATGCAAATAAAAGTAGATGGTAAACCTATATGATAAAAGATAGACCCAGGGGCCATAGGTTTCACTAGTGGCTTCTCTCAAGATAGCATAAGTATTACGGTGGGTGAACAAATTACTGTCGAGCAATTGATAGAAAAGTGCATAGTTATGATATTATCTAGGCTTGATCATGTATATAGGCATCACGTCCGTGACAAGTAGACCGACTCCTGCCTGCATCTACTACTATTACTCCACACATCGACCGACTCCTGCCTGCATCTAGAGTATTAAGTTCATAAAGAACAGAGTAACGCATTAAGAAAGATGACATGATGTAGAGGGATAAACTCATGCAATATGATATAACCCCCATCTTTTTATCCTCGATGGCAACAATACAATACGTGCCTTGCTGCCCCTGCTGTCACCGGGAAAGGACACCGCAAGATTGAACCCAAAGCTAAGCACTTCTCCCATTGCAAGAAAGATCAATCTAGTAGACCAAACGAAACTGATAATTCAAAGAGACTTGGAAAGATAACTTAATCACACATAAAAGAATTTAGAGAAGATTCAAATATTTCTCATAGATAAACTTGATCATAAACCCACAATTCATCTGATCTCGACAAACACACCACAAAAAGAGTTACATTTAATAGATCTCCAAGAAGATCGAGGAAACCTTTGTATTGAGATTCAAAGAGAGAGAAGAAGCCATCTAGCTAATAACTATGGACCCGAAGGTCTGTGGTAAACTACTCACAACTCATCGGAAGGGCCTTGGAGATGATGTAGAGGCCCTCCATGGTCGATTCCCCCTCCGACGGAGCGCCGATGAAGGCTCCAAGATGGGATCTCGCGGATATAGAAGGTTGCAGCGGTGAAAATAGTTTTTCATGGTGCTGCTCGATGGTTTCGGGGTATGTGGGTATATATAGTAGGAAGAAGTAGGTCGGTAGACGCTCAAGGGGCCCACGAGGGTGGGGGGCGCACCCACCTCCAGGGGGCACGCCGGGCACCCTCGTGGCCGCCTCTGTTGCTTGACGTCCACTCCTAGTCCCCTGGATAACGTTTGTTCCAAAAAGATCGCTTCCGGAGGTTTCATTCCGTTTGGACTCTGTTTGATATTCCTTTCCTTCGAAACGCTGAAATAGGCAAAAAAAACAGCAATTCGGGTTGGGCCTCTGTTTAGTAGGTTAGTCCAAAAAATGATATAAAAGTGTAAACTAAAGCCCATTAACATCCAAAACGGGTAATATAATAGCATGGAACAATCAAAATTTATAGATACATTGGAGAGGTATCAACCTACCAATGATTTCGAGGGTTGTGTGTGTCTGTGTGAGCGGAGGTTTTGGGGTGTGTGTGGAGGGGGGCGGATGGAGGGCAAGGTTGTGTTTGAGGAAATACTGCGGCAACTGAAACTTTTACTAGGCGGGAGTAACAAGGCGGGGCAATTGAAAGATTGGATCAAGGGAGAGCAGATATTTTTGAGATTGCGAGGGATGCAGAGGCGGAGTAAAATGCCGGGGCTACTGAAAATTTGAATCAAGGGACTGAAGTAGAGCGGGAGTAACAGACATCGCACACATTCTGCACATAATACTAATCGTGTGCTACCAAACATTTAAACCTTCCAGGCGGTAAATATTTTCGAGATTACGAGGCAGTAATATTTTCGAGATTGTGAGGGATGTAGTGGCGGGGGTTTTTGGGGAGCAAGCTAGTGTGCTTGACACGCCGTGTGTGACGGTAGCCGGCACACCTTCTCGCATAAGCCATAAGCGTACTATACAATGACGGTGCTCCAAGATATGTACTACATCTCACACGGTAGGTGATAATAAACTGTGTGGGATCTACTTGATTTGAATCATGACACTGTTTGAATTGCTAGACATTCTATCTGAAGTGAACATGCAACTATATGTGTGTCATAAAAGAATTGGAATTATTCAGGGTTCGTTTGGACATTTTATACATTAAACTGGTTTCTAGCAATTTTAGGTGCACAATTCAAAATTAAACTATATGCACATGCTCCGGTGCATACAAATTGGCCGAAAAATCAAATCTGTGCCCTTGAGTGCATGCTTAGGTCCCATGCAAGAAATGGGAATGAAATTTTCGGGGTTCGTTTGGCCTTTTTTATACATTAACTGGGTTTCTAGGCATTTTATGTGCATAATTGAAATTTGAACTACAAGCACATGCTCCAATGCACCAAACTTAGTTGAAAAATCGCACATGTGTGTTCTTGGGTGAATTTCTACGGCCCATGCAAGAGATGGGAATGAAATTCAAACACCAGGGCACTATTAATTGCCGGCAAAAAATTGAGATGCCTTGTTTTTAAATTCTAGTAAATCCAAAACTCGTCTGAAATTCATGAAACCTGTCATGCTATCATGGAGCGGCATCAACATGCCGTGGTAAAAAATTTGTTCCATTTGGGGCAGGTTCGTGTATAAGCTTCTAACAAACAATTGCTTCTCACAACAAACATGATGGTTTTGATAGGGAACGTCCCTCCTTTGGGACGAAACGATATCCCTTGCCTCTTATTGGTTTCAAACTTTTCTCGTTTCAACATAGAACAACAAGAGTGTTTTTTCAATTTTTGTGATTTTTCAGGGTTCGTTTGGACATTTATATGCATTAAATGAGTTTTCAATGCATTTATGTGCATAATTAAAATTTGAACTACATGCACATGCTCTAGCGCATATAAATTGGTTGAAAAATCTAATATGTGTCCTTGGGTGCATGCTTAGGTCCCATGCAAGAAATGGGAATGAATTTCAAACACCATTTCACCGTTGATTACCGGCAAAACATTGAGATGCCTGGTTTTAAATTCTAGTAAGGGCCTGTTCGGTAGTCCTCCAGCGTCACTAGATCTGCAAATCCCGCTTCTATTTCTCGATGCTGGCTTCTTTTATGGATTGGGATCGATGAAAAATTGTTCGGCACACTCGCTCTAGCTTCTCGTGTGCGCAAGCAGGCCAACCTGCCTGGACGGGTTGGAGCCCAGCCGGCTTAACAGCTAAGGTGGCCTTAGGCCCAGTCAGACACAGAAGGAGAGTGGCTGGGCTTGGCCCAGTTTGGAGCGAATGGTAGCGATCTCTCCATGTAGCGAATACAAGGTGTCGGGACAGGGGAGAGAGAAATAGCGAAACGGTACGCAGCCATCGAGTCACTTGGCGGTGGCATTAGTCCGTAATTTAGGCCAACTCCCAGTTTCTCTTTTCCTGGATCGCCAGAAACCTGGCTCCAATTTTTGTGCGTAGACTCTCCTTCGATCCAGGAAGTTAGCTTCCCTGAGCGGAACCGTTCGGCACAACTCCAGCGCAGATTACGCTGATCTAGAAGCTTGGCAACTACTGAACAGGCCCTAAATCAAAAACTCGTCTAAAATTCATGAAACTTGGCATGTTATCATGGAGCGGCATCAACATGCCGTGGTACAAAATTTGTCCCATTTGGGGCAGGTTTGGGTATATGCTTCTCACAAACCAGAACTTCTCGCAACAAGCCTGATGGTTTTGGTAGGGAACGTCCCACCTTTGGGGATGAAACGATATCCATTGCCTCTTATTGATTTCAAAATTTTTCTCGTGTCAACATAGAGCAACAGGAGCGTTTTGTCAATTTTTGTGATTTTTCGGGGTTCGTTTGGACATTTTTATGCATTAACTAAGTTTTCAATGCATTTATGTGCATAATTCAAATTTGAACTACATGCACATGCTCCAGTGCATATAAATTGGTTGGAAAATCAAATCTGTGTCCTTGGGTGCATGCTTAGGTCCCATGCAAGAAATGGGAATGAATTTTTCGCGGTTTGTTTGGCCTTTTTTATACATTAACTGGGTTTCTAGGCATTTTATGTGCATAATTGAAATTTGAACTACAAGCACATGCTCCAATGCACCAAAGTTAGTTGGAAAATCGCACATGTGTGTTCTTGGGTGAATTTCTACGGCCCATGCAAGAGATGGGAATGAAATTAAACACCAGGGCACTGTTAATTGCCGGCAAAACATTGAGATGCCTTGTTTTTAAATTCTAGTAAATCCAAAACTCGTCTGAAATTCATGAAACTTGTCATGCTATCATGGAGTAGCATCAACATGCCGTGGTAAAAAAATTGTCCCATTTGGGGCAGGTTCGTGTATAAGCTTATAACAAACTATTGCTTCTCACAACAAACATGATGGTTTCGATAGGGAACGTCCGACCTTTGGGGACAAAACGATATCCATTGCCTCTTATTGGTTTCAAATTTTTCTCGTGTCAACATAGAACAATAGGAGTGTTGTGTCAATTTTTGAGATTTTTCGGGATTCGTTTGGACATTTTTATGCATTAACTGAGTTTTCAATGCGTATATGTGCATAATTCAAATTTGAACTACATGCACATGCTCTAGTGCATATAAATTGGTTAAAAAAAATCAAATCTGTGTCCTTGGGTGCATGCTTAGGTCTCATGCAAGAAACGGGAATGAATTTCGAACACCAGGGCACCATTGATTGCCGCCAAAACATTGAGATGCCTGGTTTTTAAATTCTTGTAAATCCATAACTCGTTTGAAATTCAGGAAACTTAGCATGCTATCATGGAGCGGCATCAACATGCCTTGGTAAAAAAATTGTCCCATTTGGGGCACGTTTGGGTATATGCTTCTGACAAACCAGAGCTTCTCACAACAAGCCTGATGGTTTCGGTAGGGAACTTACGTCCCACCTTTGGGGACGAAATGATATCCATTATCTCTTATTACTTTCAAAAAATTTCTCCTTTCAACATATAACAACAGGTGTGTTGTGTCAATTTTTGGGATTTTTCGGGGTTCGTTTGGGCATTTTTATGCATTAACTGAGTTTTCAATGCATTTATCTGCATAATTCAAACTCAAACTAAGTACATGCACATGCTCCAGTGCATATAAATTGGTTGAAAAATCAAATATGTGTCCTTGGGTGCATACTTCCCATGCAAGAAATGGGAATGAATTTTTCGGGGTTCGTTTGGCCTTTTTTATACATTAACTGGGTTTTCTAGGCATTTTATGTGCATAATTCAAATTTGAACTACAAGCACATGCTCCAATGCACCAAAGTTGGTTGAAAAATCACACATTATTGACCTTGGGTGAATTTCTAGGTCCCATGAAATAAATGGGAATGAATTTTTTGGGGTTCGTTTGGGCTTTTTTGTACATTAACTTGGTTTTGTAGGCATTTTATGTGCATAATTCAAATTTGAACTACAAGCACATGCCCCAATGCACCAAAGTTGGTTGAAAAATCACATGTGTGTCCTTGGGTGCATGCTTAGGTCCCATGCAAGAGACGGGAATGAATTTCAAACACCAGGGCACTTTTGATTGCCGGCAAAACATTGAGATACCCGGTTTTTAAATTCTAGCAAATCCAAAACTCGTCTGAAATTCATGAAACTTGGCATGCTATCATGGAGAGGCATCAACATGCCGTGGTGAAAGTTTTGTCCCATTTGGGGCAGGTTTGGGTATAAGCTTCTCACAAACAACAAGCATGATGATTTCGATAGGGAACGTCCCACCTTTGGGGACGAAACGATATCCATGGCCTCTTGTTGCTTTCAATTTTTTTTCTCGTGTCAACATAGATAAACAAGAGTGTTTTTTCAATTTTTGTGATTTTTCGGTGTTCGTTTGGACATTTATATGCATTAAATGAGTTTTCAATGCATTTATGTGCATAATGAAAATTTTAACTACATGCACATCCTCTTGCGCATATAAATTGGTTCAAAAATATAATATGTGTCCTTGGGTGCATGTAGGTCCCATGCAAGAAATGGGAATGAATTTCAAACACCATTTCACCGTTGATTGCCGGCAAAACATTGAGATGCCTGGTTTTTAAATTCTAGTAAATCCAAAACTCGTCTAAAATTCATGAAACTTGGCATGTTATCATGGAGCGGCATCAACATGCCGTGGTACAAAATTTGTCCCATTTGGGGCAGGTTTGGGTATATGCTTCTGACAAACTAGAACTTCTCACAACAAGCCTGATGGTTTTGGTAGGGAACGTCCCACCTTTGGGGATGAAACGATATCCATTTCCTCTTATTGATTTCAAATTTTTTCTCGTGTCAACATAGAGCAACATGAGTGTTTTGTCAATTTTTGTGATTTTTCGGGGTTCGTTTGGACATTTTTATGCATTAACTAAGTTTTCAATGCATTTATGTGCATAATTCAAATTTGAACTACATGCACATGCTCCAGTGCATATAAATTGGTTGAAAAATCAAATCTGTGTCCTTGGGTGCATGCTTAGGTCCCATGCAAGAAATGGGAATGAATTTTTCGGGGTTCGTTTGGCATTTTTTATACATTAACTGGGTTTCTAGGCATTTTATGTGCATAATTGAAATTTGAACTACAAGCACATGCTCCAATGCACCAAAGTTAGTTGAAAAATCGCACATGTGTGTTCTTGGGTGAATTTCTAGTGCCCATGCAAGAGATGGGCATGAAATTCAAACACCAGGGCACTCTTAATTGCCGGCAAAACATTGAGATGCCTTGTTTTTAAATTCTAGTAAATCCAAAACTCGTCTGAAATTCATGAAACTTGTCATGCTATCATGGAGTGGCATCAACATGCCGTGGTAAAAAATTTGTCCCATTTGGGGCAGGTTCGTGTATAAGCTTCTAACAAACTATTGCTTCTCACAACAAACATGATGGTTTCGATAGGAAATGTCCCACCTTTGGGGACGAAACGATATCCATTGCCTCTTATTGGTTTCAAATTTCTCTAGTGTCAACATAGAACAATAGGAGTGTTGTGCCAATTTTTGAGATTTTTCGGGATTCGTTTGGACAATTTTATGCATTAACTGAGTTTTCAATGCGTATATGTGCATAATTCAAATTTGAACTACATGCACATGCTCTAGTGCATATAAATTTGTTAAAAAAATCAAATCTGTGTCCTTGGGTGCATGCTTAGGTCCCATGCAAGAAATGGGAATGAATTTCGAACACCAGGGCACCATTGATTGCCGGCAAAACATTGAGATGCCTGGTTTTTAAATTCTTGTAAATCCATAACTCATTTCAAATTCAGGAAACTTAGCATGCTATCATGGAGCGGCATCAACATGCCGTGGTAAAAAAATTGTCCCATTTGGGGCACGTTTGGGTATATGCTTCTCACAAACCAGAGCTTCTCACAACAAGCCTGATGGTTTCGGTAGGGAACTTACGTCCCACCTTTGGGGACGAAACGATATCCATTGCCTCTTATTGCTTTCAAAAAATTTCTCCTTTCAACATATAACAACAGGAGTGTTGTGTCAATTTTTGGGATTTTTCAGGGTTTGTTTGGGCATTTTTATGCATTAACTGAGTTTTCAATGCATTTATCTGCATAATTCAAATTCAAACTACGTACATGCACATGCTCCAGTGCATATAAATTGGTTGAAAAATCAAATATGTGTCCTTGGGTGCATACTTCCCATGCAAGAAATGGGAATGAATTTTTTGGGGTTCGTTTGGCATTTTTTATACATTAACTGGGTTTTCTAGGCATTTTATGTGCATAATTGAAATTTGAACTACAAGCACATGCTCCAATGCACCAAAGTTGGTTGAAAAATCACACATTATTGTCCCTGGGTGAATTTCTAGGTCCCATGAAAGAAATGGGAATGGATTTTTTGGGGCTCGTTTGGGCTTTTTTGTACATTAACTTGGTTTTGTAGGCATTTTATGTGCATAATTCAAATTTGAACTACAAGCAAATGCTCCAATGCACCAAAGTTGGTTGAAAAATCACATGTGTGTCCTTGGGTGCATGCTTAGGTCCCATGCACGAGACAAGAATGAATTTCAAACACCAGGGCACTTTTGATTGCCGGCAAAACATTGAGATACCTGGTTTTTAAATTCTAGCAAATCCAAAACTCATCTGAAATTCATGAAACTTGGCATGCTATCATGGAGAGGCATCAACATGCCGTGGTGAAAATTTTATCCCATTTGGGATAGGTTTGGGTATAAGCTTCTCACAAACAACAAGCATGATGATTTCGATAGGGAACGTCCCACCTTTGGGGACGAAACGATATCCATGGCCTCTTGTTGCTTTCAATTTTTTTCTCGTGTCAACATAGAACAACAAGAGTGTTTTTTCAATTTTTGTGATTTTTCGGGGTTTGTTTGGACATTTATATGCATTAAATGAGTTTTCAATGCATTTATGTGCATACTTAAAATTTGACCAACATGCACATGCTCTAGCGCATATAAATTGGTTGAAAAATCTAATATGTGTCCTTGGGTGCATGCTTAGGTCCCATGCAAGAAATGGGAATGAATTTCAAACACCATTTCACCGTTGATCGCCGGCAAAACATTGAGATGCCTGGTTTTTAAATTCTAGTAAATCCAAAACTCATCTAAAATTCATGAAACTTGGCCTGTTATCATGGAGCGGCATCAACATGCTGTGGTACAAAATTTGTCCCATTTGGGGCAGGTTTGCGTATATGCTTCTGACAAACCAGAACTTCTCACAACAAGCCTGATGGTTTTGGTAGGGAATATCCCACCTTTGGGGATGAAACGATATCCATTGCCTCTTATTGATTTCAAAAATTTTCTCGTGTCAACATAGAGCAACAGGAGTGTTTTGTCAATTTTTTTATTTTTCGGGGTTCGTTTGGACATTTTTATGCATTAACTAAGTTTTCAATGCATTTATGTGCATAATTCAAATTTGAACTACATGCACATGCTCTAGTGCATATAAATTGGTTGAAAAATCAAATCTGTGTCCTTGGGTGCATGCTTAGGTCCCATGCAAGAAATGGGAATGAATTTTTCGGGGTTCGTTTGGCCTTTGTTATACATTAACTGGGTTTCTAGGCATTTTATGTGCATAATTGAAATTTGAACTACAAGCACATGCTCCAATGCACCAAAGTTAGTTGGAAAGTCGCACATGTGTGTTCTTGGTGAATTTCTACGGCCCATGCAAGAGATGGGAATGAAATTCAAACACCAGGGCACTGTTAATTGCCGGCAAAACATTGAGATGCCTTGTTTTTAAATTCTAGTAAATCCAAAACTCGTCTGAAATTCATGAAACTTGTCACGCTATCATGGAGTGGCATCAACATGCCGTGGTAAAAAAATTGTCCCATTTGGGGCAGGTTCGTGTATAAGCTTATAACAAACTATTGCTTCTCACAACAAACATGATGGTTTCGATAGGGAACGTCCCACCTTTGGGGACGAAATGATATCCATTGCCTCTTATTGGTTTCAAATTTTTCTAGTGTCAACATAGAACAATAGGAGTGTGGTGTCAATTTTTGAGATTTTTTGGGATTCGTTTGGACATTTTTATGCATTAACTGAGTTTTCAATGCGTATATGTGCATAATTCAAATTTGAACTACATGCACATGCTCTAGTGCATATAAATTTGTTAAAAAAATCAAATATGTGTCCTTGGGTGCATGCTTAGGTCCCATGCAAGAAATGGGAATGAATTTCGAACACCAGGGCACCATTGATTGCCGGCAAAACATTGAGATGCCTGGTTTTTAAATTCTTGTAAATCCATAACTCGTTTGTAATTCAGGAAACTTAGCATGCTATCATCGAGCGGCATCAACATGCTGTGGTAAAAAAATTGTCCCATTTGGGGCACGTTTGGGTATATGCTTCTGACAAACGAGAGCTTCTCACAACAAGCCTGATGGTTTAGGTAGGGAACTTACGTCCCTCCTTTGGGGACGAAACGATATCCATTGCCTCTTATTGCTTTAAAAAAATTTCTCCTTTCAACATATAACAACAGGAGTGTTGTGTCAATTTTTGAGATTTTTCGGGGTTCGTTTGGGCATTTTTATGCATTAACTAAGTTTTCAATGCATTTATCTGCATAATTCAAATTCAAACTACGTACATGCACATGCTCCAGTGCATATAAATTGGTTGAAAAATCAAATATGTGTCCTTGGGTGCATACTTCCCATGCAAGAAATGGGAATGAATTTTTCGGGGTTCGTTTTGCCTTTTTTATACATTAACTGGGTTTTCTAGGCATTTTATGTGCATAATTCAAATTTGAACTACAAGCACATGCTCCAATGCACCAAAGTTGCTTGAAAAATCACACATTTGTGTCCTTGGGTGAATTTCTAGGTCCCATGAAAGAAATGGGAATGAATTTTTTGGGGTTTGTTTGGGCTTTTTTGTACATTAACTTGGTTTTGTAGGCATTTTATGTGCATAATTCAAATTTGAACTACAAGCACATGCTCCAATGCACCAAAGTTGGTTGAAAAATCACATGTGTGTCCTTGGGTGCATGCTTAGGTCCCATGCAAGAGACGGGAATGAATTTCAAACACCAGGGCACTTTTGATTGCCGGCAAAACATTGAGATACCCGGTTTTTAAATTCTAGCAAATCCAAAACTCGTCTGAAATTCATGAAACTTGGCATGCTATCATGGAGAGGCATCAACATGCTGTGGTGAAAGTTTTTTCCCATTTGGGGCAGGTTTGGGTATAAGCTTCTCACAAACAACAAGCATGATGATTTCGATAGGGAACGTCCCACCTTTGGGGATGAAACGATATCCATGGCCTCTTGTTGCTTTCAATTTTTTTCTCGTGTCAACATAGAACAACAAGAGTGTTTTTTCAATTTTTGTGATTTTTCAGGGTTCGTTTGGACATTTATATGCATTAAATGAGTTTTCAATGCATTTATTTGCATAATTAAAATTTGAACTACATGCACATGCTCTAGCGCATATAAATTGGTTGAAAAATCTAATATGTGTCCTTGGGTGCATGCTTAGGTCCCATGCAAGAAATGAGAATGAATTTCAAACACCATTTCACCGTTGATTGCCGGCAAAACATTGAGATGCCTGGTTTTTAAATTCTAGTAAATCCAAAACTCGTATAAAATTCATGAAACTTGGCATGTTATCATGGAGCGGCATCATCATGCCGTGGTACAAAATTTGTCCCATTTGGGGCAGGTTTGGGTATATGGTTCTCAAAAACCAAAACTTCTCACAACAAGCCTGATGGTTTTGGTAGGGAACGTCCCACCTTTGGGGATGAAATGATATCCATTGCCTCTTATTGATTTCAAATTTTTTGTCGTGTCAACATAGAGCAACATGAGTGTTTTGTCAATTTTTGTGATTTTTTGGGGTTCGTTTGGACATTTGTATGCATTAACTAAGTTTCCAATGTATTTGTGTGCATAATTCAAATTTGAACTACATGCACATGCTCCAGTGCATATAAATTGGTTGAAAAATCAAATCTGTGTCCTTGGGTGCATGCTTAGGTCCCATGCAAGAAATGGGAATGAATTTTTCGGGGTTCGTTTGGCCTTTTTTATACATTAACTGGGTTTCTAGGCATTTTGTGTGCATAATTGAAATTTGAACTACAAGCACATGCTCCAATGCACCAAAGTTAGTTGAAAAATCGCACATGTGTGTTCTTGGGTGAATTTCTACGGCCCATGCAAGATATGGGAATGAAATTCAAACACCAGGGCACTGTTAATTGCCGGCAAAACATTGAGATGCCTTGTTTTTAAATTCTAGTCAATCCAAAACTCGTCTGAAATTCATGAAACTTGTCATGCTATCATGGAGTGGCATCAACATGCCGTGGTAAAAAAATTGTCCCATTTGGGGCAGGTTCGTGTATGAGCTTCTAACAAACTATTGCTTCTCACAACAAACATTATGGTTTCGATAGGGAACGCCCCACCTTTGGGGACGAAACGATATCCATTGCCTCTTATTGGTTTCAAATTTTTCTCGTGTCAACATAGAACAATAGGAGTGTTGTGTCAATTTTTGAGATTTTTCGGGATTCGTTTGGACATTTTTATGCATTAACTGAGTTTTTAATGCGTATATGTGCATAATTAAAATTTGAACTACATGCACATGATCTAGTGCATATAAATTGGTTAAAACAATCAAATCTGTGTCCTTGGGTGCATGCTTAGGTCCCATGCATGAAATGGGAATGAATTTCGAACACTAGGGCACCGTTGATTGCCTGCAAAACATTGAGATGCCTGGTTTTTAAATTCTTGTAAATCCATAACTCGTTTCAAATTCAGGAAACTTAGCATGCTATCATGGAGCGGCATCAACATGCCGTGGTAAAAAAATTGTCCCATTTGGTGCACGTTTGGGTGTATGCTTCTGACAAACCAGAGCTTCTCACAAGAAGCCGGATGGTTTCGGTAGGGAACTTACATCCCACCTTCGGGGACGAATCGATATCCATTGCCTCTTATTGCTTTTAAAAAATTTCTCCTTTCAACATATAACAACAGGAGTGTTGTATCAATTTTTGGGATTTTTCGGGGTTCGTTTGGGCATTTTTATGCATTAACTGAGTTTTCAATGCATTTATCTGCATAATTCAAATTCAAACTACGGACATGCACATGCTCCAGTGCATATAAATTGGTTGAAAAATCAAATATGTGACCTTGGATGCATACTTCCCATGCAAGAAATGGGAATGAATTTTTCGGGGTTCATTTAGCTTTTTATACATTAACTGGGTTTTCTAGGCATTTTATGTGCATAATTCAAATTTGAACTACAAGCACATGCTCCAATGCACCAAAGTTGGTTGAAAAATCACACATTATTGTCCTTGGATGAATTTCTAGGTCCCATGAAAGAAATGGGAATGAATTTTTTGGGGTTCGTTTGGTTTTTTTTGTACATTAACTTGGTTTTGTAGGCATTTTATGTGCATAATTCAAATTTGAACTACAAGCAAATGCTCCAATGCACCAAAGATGGTTGAAAAATCACATGTGTGTCCTTGGGTGCATGCTTAGGTCCCATGCAAGAGACAAGAATGAATTTCAAACACTAGGGCACTTTTGATTGCCGGCAAAACATTGTGATACGTGGTTTTTAAATTCTAGCAAATGCAAAACTCGTCTGAAATTCATGAAACTTGGCATGCTATCATGGAGAGGCATCAACATGCCGTGGTGAAAATTTTATCCCATTTGGGATAGGTTTGGGTATAAGCTTCTCACAAACAACAAGCATGATGATTTCGATAAGGGAACGTCCCACGTTTGGGGACGAAAAGATATCCATGGCCTCTTTTGCTTTCATTTTTTTTCTCGTGTCAACGTAGAACGACAAGAGTGTTTTTTCAATTTTTTGTGATTTTTCGGGGTTCGCTTGGACTTTTATATGCATTAAATGAGTTTTCAATGCATTTATGTGCATACTTAAAATTTGAACTACATGCACATGCTCTAGCGCATATAAATTGGTTGAAAAATCTAATATGTGTCCTTGGGTGCATGCTTTGGTCCCATGCAAGAAATGGGAATGAATTTCAAACACCATTTCACCGTTGATTACCGGCAAAACATTGAGATGCCTGGTTTTTAAATTCTAGTAAATCCAAAAATCGTCTGAAATTCATGAAACTTGGCATGTTATCATGGAGCGACATCGACATGTCGTGGTACAAAATTTGTCCCATTTGGGGCAGGTTTGGGTATATGCTTCTCACAAACCGGAACTTCTCACAACAAGCCTGATGGTTTTGGTAGGGAACGTCCCACCTTTGGGGATGAAACGATATCCATTGCCTCTTATTGATTTCAAATTTTTTTCTTGTGTCAACATAGAGCAACAGGAGTGTTTTGTCAATTTTTGTGATTTTTTGGGGTTCGTTTGGACATTTTTATGCATTAACTAAGTTTTCAATGCATTTATGTGCATAATTCAAATTTGAACAACATGCACATGCTCCAGTGCATATAAATTGGTTGAAAAATCAAATCTGTGTCCTAGGGTGCATGCTTAGGTCCCATGCAAGAAATGGGAATGAATTTTTCGGGGTTCATTTGGCCTTTTTTTTATACATTAACTGGGTTTCTAGGCATTTTATGTGCAAGATTGAAATTTGAACTACAAGCACATGCTCCAATGCACCAAAGTTAGTTGAAAAATCGCACATGTGTGTTCTTGGGTGAATTTCTACGGCCCATGCAAGAGATGGGAATGAAATTCAAACACCAGGGCACTATTAATTGCCGGCAAAACATTGAGACGCCTTGTTTTTAAATTCTAGTAAATCCAAAACTCGTCTGAAATTCATGAAACTTGTCATGCTATCATGGAGTGGCATCAACATGCCGTGGTAAAAAATTTGTCCCATTTGGGGCAGGTTCGTGTATAAGCTTCTAACAAACTATTGCTTCTCACAACAAACATGATGGTTTCGATAGGGAACGTCCCACCTTTGGGGACGAAACGATATCCATTGCCTCTTATTGGTTTCAAATTTTTCTTGTGTCAACATAGAACAAGAGGAGTGTTGTGTCAATTTTTGAGATTTTTCGGGATTCGTTTGGACATTTTTATGCATTAACTGAGTTTTCAATGCGTATATGTGCATAATTCAAATTTGAACTACATGCACATGCTCTAGTGCATATAAATTGGTTAAAAAATCAAATCTGTGTCCTTGGGTGCATGCTTAGGTCCCACACAAGAAATGGGAATGAATTTCGAACACCAGGGCACCGTTGATTGTCGGCAAAACATTGAGATGCCTGGTTTTTAAATTCTTGTAAATCCATAACTCGTTTCAAATTCAGGAAACTTAGCATGCTATCATGGAGCGGCATCAACATGCCATGGTAAAAAAATTTGTCCCATTTGGGGCACGTTTGGGTGTATGCTTCTGACAAACCAGAGCTTCTCACAACAAGCGTGATGGTATCGGTAGGGAACTTACGTCCCACCTTTGGGGACGAAACGATATCCATTGCCTCTTATTGCTTTCAAAAAATTTCTCCTTTCAACATATAACAACAAGAGTGTTGTGTCAATTTTTGGGATTTTTCGTGGTACGTTTGGGCATTTATATGCATTAACTGAGTTTTCAATGCATTTATCTGCATAATTCAAATTCAAACTACGTACATGCACATGCTCCAGTGCATATAAATTGGTCGAAAAATCAAATATGTGTCCTTGGGTGCATACTTCCCATGCAAGAAATGGGAATGAATTTTTCGGGGTTCGTTTGGCCTTTTTTATACATTATCTGGGTTTTCTAGGCATTTTATGTGCATAATTCAAATTTGAACTACAAGCACATGCTCCAATGCACCAAAGTTGGTAGAAAAATCACAAATTTTTGTCCTTGGGTGAATTTCTAGGTCCCATGAAAGAAATGGGAATGAATTTTTTGGGGTTCGTTTGGGCTTTTTTGTACATTAACTTGGTTTTGTAGGCATTTTATGTGCATAATTCAAATTTGAACTACAAGCACATGCTCCAATGCACCAAAGTTGGTTGAAAAATCATAAATTTTTGTCCTTGGGTGAATTTCTAGGTCCCATGAAAGAAATGGGAATGAATTTTTTGGGGTTGGTTTGGGCTTTTTTGTACATTAACTTGGTTTTGTAGGCATTTTATGTGCATAATTCAAATTTGAACTACAAGCACATGCTCCAATGCACCAAAGTTGGTTCAAAAATCACATGTGTGTCCTTGGGTGCATGCTTAGGTCCCATGCAAGAGACGGGAATGAATTTCAAACACCAGGGCACTTTTGATTGCCGGCAAAACATTGAGATACCTGGTCTTTAAATTCTAGCAAATACAAAACTCGTCTGAAATTCATGAAACTTGGCATGCTATCATGGAGAGGCATCAACATGCCATGGTGAAAATTTTGTCCCGTTTGGGGTAGGTTTGGTTATAAGCTTCTCACAAACAATAGGCATGATGATTTCGATAGGGAACGCCCCACCTTTGGGAATGAAACGATATCCATGGCCTCTTGTTGCTTTCAATTTTTTTCTTGTATCAACATATAACAAAAAGAGTGTTTTTTCAATTTTTGTGATTTTTTGGGGTTCATTTGGATATTTATATGCATTAAATGAGTTTTCAATGCATTTATGTGCATAATTAAAATTTGAACTACATGCACATGCTCTAGCGCATATAAATTGGTTGAAAAATCTAATATGTGTCCTTGGGTGCATGCTTAGGTCCCATGCAAGAAATGGGAATGAATTTCACCATTTCACCGTTGATTGCCGGCAAAACATTGAAATGCCTGGTTTTTAAATTCTTGTAAATCCATAACTCGTTTCAAATTCAGGAAACTTAGCATGCTGTCATGAAGCGGCATCAACATGCCGTGGTAAAAAATTGTCCCATTTGGGGCACGTTTGGGTGTATGCTTCTCACAAACCAGAGCTTCTCACAACAAGCTTGATGGTTTCGGTAGGGAACTTACATCCCACCTTTGGGGACGAAACGATATCCATTGCCTCTTATTGCATTCAAAAAATTTCTCCTTTCGACATATAACAACAGGAGTGTTGTGTCAATTTTTGGGATTTTTCGGGGTTCGTTTGGGCATTTTTATGCATTAACTGAGTTTTCAATGCATTTATCTGAATAATTCAAATTCAAACTACGTATATGCACATGCTCCAGTGCATATAAATTGGTTGAAAAATCAAATATGTGTCCTTGGGTGCATACTTCCCATGCAAGAAATGGGAATGAATTCTTCGGGGTTCGTTTGGCCTTTTTATACATTAACTGTGTTTTCTAGGCATTTTATGTGCATAATTCAAATTCGAACTAAAAGCACATGCTCCAATGCACCAAAGTTGGTTGAAAAATCACACATTTGTGTCCTTGAGTGAATTTCTAGGTCCCATGAAAGAAATGTGAATGAATTTTTTGGGGTTCGTTTGGGCTTTTTTGTACATTAACTTGGTTTTGTAGGCATTTTATGTGCATAATTGAAATTTGAACTACAAGCACATGCTCCAATGCACCAAAGTTGGTTGAAAAATCACATGTGTGTCCTTGGGTGCATGCTTAGGTCCCATGCAAGAGACGGGAATGAATTTCAAACACCAGGGCACTTTTGATTGCCGTCAAAACATTGAGATACCTGGTTTTTAAATTCTAGCAAATACAAAACTCGTCTGAAATTTATGAAACTTGGCATGCTAGCATGGAGAGGCATCAACATGCCGTGGTGAAAATTTTGTCCCATTTGGGGTAGGTTTGGGTATAATCTTCTCACAAACAACAAGCATGATGATTTCGATAGGGAACGTCCCACCTTTGGGGATGAAACGATATCCATGGCCTCTTCTTGCTTTCAATTTTTTTCATGTCAACATATAACAAAAAGAGTGTTTTTTCATTTTTTGTGATTTTTCAGGGTTCGTTTGGACATTTATATGCATTAAATGAGTTTTCAATGCATTTATGTGCATAATTAAAATTTGAACTACATGCACATGCTCTAGCGCATATAAATTGGTTGAAAAATCTAATATGTGTCCTTGGGTGCATGCTTAGGTCCCATGCAAGAAATGGGAATGAATTTCACCATTTCACCGTTGATTGCCGGCAAAACACTGAAATGCCTGGTTTTTAAATTCTTGTAAATCCATAACTCGTTTCAAATTCAGGAAACTTAGCATGGTATCATGGAGCGGCATCAACATGCCGTGGTAAAAAAGTTGTCCCATTTGGGGCACGTTTGGGTGTATGCTTCTCACAAACCAGAGCTTCTCACAACAAGCCTGATGGTTTCGGTAGGGAACTTATGTCCCACCTTTGGGGACGAAACGATATCCATTGCCTCTTATTGCATTCAAAAAATTTCTCCTTTCAACATATAACAACAGGAGTGTTGTGTCAATTTTTGGGATTTTTTGGGGTTCGTTTGGGCATTTTTATGCATTAAATGAGTTTTCAATGCATTTATCTGCATAATTCAAATTCAAACTACGTATATGCACATGCTCCAGTGCATATAAGAAAAATCAAATATGTGTCCTTGGGTGCATACTTCCCATGCAAGAAATGGGAATGAATTCTTCGGGGTTCGTTTGGCCTTTTTTATACATTAATTGTGTTTTCTAGGCATTTTATGTGCATAATTCAAATTCGAACTAAAAGCACATGCTCCAATGCACCAAAGTTGGTTGAAAAATCACACATTTGTGTCCTTGAGTGAATTTCTAGGTCCCATGAAAGAAATGTGAATGAATTTTTTGGGGTTCGTTTGGGCTTTTTTGTACATTAACTTGGTTTTGTAGGCATTTTATGTGCATAATTGAAATTTGAACTACAAGCACATGCTCCAATGCACCAAAGTTGGTTGAAAAATCACATGTGTGTCCTTGGGTGCATGCTTAGGTCCCATGTAAGAGACGGGAATGAATTTCAAACACCAGGGCACGTTTGATTGCCGTCAAAACATTGAGATACCTGGTTTTTAAATTCTAGCAAATACAAAACTCGTCTGAAATTTATGAAACTTGGCATGCTAGCATGGAGAGGCATCAACATGCCGTGGTGAAAATTTTGTCCCATTTGGGGTAGGTTTTGGTATAAGCTTCTCACAAACAAAAAGCATGATGATTTCGATAGGGAACGTCCCACCTTTGGGGATGAAACGATATCCATGGCCTCTTATTGCTTTCAAATTTTTTCATGTCAACATATAACAAAAAGAGTGTTTTTTCAATTTTTGTGATTTTTCAGGGTTCGTTTGGACATTTATATGCATTAAATGAGTTTTCAATGCATTTATGTGCATAATTAAAATTTTAACTACATGCACATGCTCTAGCGCATATAAATTGGTTGAAAAATCTAATATGTGTCCTTGGGTGAATGCTTAGGTCCCATGCAAGAAATGGGAATGAATTTCAAACACCATTTCACCGTTGATTGCCGGCAAAACATTGAGGTGCATGGTTTTTAAATTCTAGTAAATCCAAAACTCGTCTAAAATTCATGAAACTTGGCATGTTATCATGGAGTGGCATCAACATGCCGTGGTACAAAATTTGTCCCATTTGGGGCAGGTTTGGGTATATGCTTCTCACAAACCATAACTTCTCACAACAAGCCTGATGGTTTTGGTAGGGAACGTCCCATCTTTGGGGATGAAACGATATCCATTGCCTATTATTGATTTCAAAATTTTTCTCGTGTCAACATAGAGCAACAGGAGTGTTTTGTCAATTTTTGTGATTTTTCGGGGTTCGTTTGGACATTTTTATGCATTAACTAAGTTTTCAATGCATTTATGTGCATAATTCAAATTTGAACTACATGCACATGGTCCAGTGCATATAAATTGGTTAAAAAATCAAATCTGTGTCCTTGGGTGCATGCTTAGGTCCCATGCAAGAAATGGGAATGAATTTCAAACACTAAGGCACCGTTGATTGGCAGCAAAACATTGAGATGCCTGGTTTTCAAATTCTTGTAAATCCAAAACTCGTCTGAAATTCATGAAACTTGGCATGCTATCATGGAATGGCACCCGACATGCTGCGGCATTTTTCCTGTCCATTTTGAGAGAAGGCGCACTCAAATAAGGACAGCCAACAAATGCATTTTGAAAAAATAACTGCCACTTTAATATCTCAAACGTTTGTATAATTCAAGCCGTGTGCGTTCTGTTAACCATTCACATGACGCCACGTGACTTGATTTTAATGGCTGTAGGAGGTGCCGTGCGGACAGCTGCTTGACCTTGACTGAACGGGAGCGTGTGAGCGTAGTCCGGTGCACAGGAGGACCGAGAGGCGTGCAAGCTGTCCTCCAATGCGCAGGCTCATCGGGATGCGTGCGAGCTGTACGCTGCGCATGCTCATTGGGAAGCGAGCCCTTTGACTTCCATGGCTGCCCACCTTCCTCTCCATTAATGGCGCCCGAGCCGCTGTTTAATATGGCCGGCCTTACTATTCGCCTCGCATTCCCCTCCCTCCCGCAGACCTCCACCAATGCCATGGCGTAGAATGAACATCTCCCACTAGTCTTCAAGTTTGGTGAAGTCGACTCCGAGCCAGAGGAGATAGAAAATAAGGAAGAATGGGGCCTCATGGACATGGCCCAGAACAAGCTGGCCGCGGCGGTTGCTGCCCCCGCTCCCGTCCTAGCTCCCATCCCCGCGCCCACGCCAGCGACCATCCCCGTCACATTGACGGGCTGGTCACCGAGCACTATCACAGAGCTAGAAGCTGCGGGTGTCAGCGAGGTCTCCGTGACCCGTGCAAACTCGTGTACATGCCAGCGCCAGCGCGCGAGCCCATGCCCGTGTGTGCCCCTCCACCCATCGTGGCATTGGCCCCCGTGCGTTTGGCTGCACCGCCGTGCCCGTGCCCCTACCCGTGTGCGCCCTCCACCCACAGCGTTGTTGGTCCCCGTGCGGTTGGATGCACCCGCTGCGCCCGTGCCCGTTCCCGTGCACGCTCCCCCTTCAGCGGCATGGGACGCTACCGTCGACCGCTACCTCTCAGCGGCGCCAGTTGCCGTCCTCCCACGCCCCACCCATTGATCACGCGATGACATGATGTTTTATTTACAAGTGAAGAACATTTTCTGCTTCCTTCAAGACATCAACAACGGCATCCCAGAGGACGACAACGACAACAACGGCGCAACACGTCGCCTCCGTCGCCGCCGGAAATAGTTTATTTGGGGTTTAATACTGTATCTCGAATTCTCGATCATATGAATATAAATTCGAAGTTTGACTGAATGAAAGATATGGTTTGAACGAACTAGCATTTTTCTCTCTTAATGTACAGACTTATCAAACGATTTTCTTTTGAAAAAAGTCAATGGTTTTTAAATATAAAACACTCATCGCAGACGTTTTAGTTAGAACACCCGTATGCAAACCGATAGCTTCCCCAGGAAGCCAAGGGAAAATGTGCCGAGCAGAATTTCTGCATCCCTTCAACGCAAACGGTTGTTTTGCATGACCCGTGTGCAACTACGTACAAACAATTGGGTAAGATTTGCATATCTGTCATTTTGGGTATGTTGCCATTTGTCAAACTGGAAAGATTGACATTTTTTTATCTAGTAACATTGCCATTTGTCAACCTTGTAACACTGTTGTCAAAATATGCAGCTAAAAATCACTAGCACTATCTAATTTTTGCAACTAAAATCACTAGCACTGTTCATATGGACACCGCTAGCAAACATGAGTTGATGGACGCATATCCAAATGTACCATTGATTACATAGAACAAGTCATCAACCCACAACGACAACAAGGATACACGTTGGATTATAGATCATTTCCAACAAAACATTCCAATAAAGTAAAGTTTTTCTCACACAAGCGATGAAAATGAACTTCAGCTCAACCACTCGTCAGCGTTGGAAACGCTTGCTTTGAACCAGAAGTGATTCTCTCGGAAGGGCCAGCTACTGTCAATCTCGAGACCAACGCAGGACTAATCATCTAGGCTGAAGCAGCCTATGTCAGGACCCATATTGGGACGGTAGGGAAGCATAGCAATGTCCGAGGTATAGATACAGTTGCTTCTCATAAATGGTAGTAACATTGTCTCAACAGCAGCCGGATCGTCTTCCACCATCGTTGGATAGTTTTGTCCAAGGAAGAGCAAGTTTCATCCAAGACTTTCAATACTAAACCAGGGAGAAGGTGTTGGTGCTAGTACACTAGTATCCATCCCGAATACCCTACAACGGATGTTGGAATAGGTCTAGAGAGTGCGACCATGCGAGACAACACCTGCTTCCTTAGTAACATAAGCAGTGCCCCGTATACAGACAAGAAGAGGTGATCCATCGGAATAAGTTGCCAGGCACCACTGAGTATATGGGTCCTGCTTGTCCTCATGCTCATGATCATCAGCATCTTCATCTCCCCCTTGGTTATAATTTTTTTCAAGTATAGGTGGTGGAATGTTCAAAGGAACCTTGGAAACACAAGAAGGTTAATTAGTAAAGGGAAACTAGCTAACCCGCATGCATGTGGATGAAACAATTATAATTACGGTGGAAGACAAACGTACCGAAAGCATCATGATTCCATGCAAAAACAGTGCCACGAGTGGTGGCAGCAAACACAAGACCCTCGTGTACAAAAATTGATTTTTGAGAAATATCCGTCGAGGCGTGGAAGTAAGGACGGCAACAAGCTTGTCGAAGATAGCAACAACTTCATAGTTTTGTAATCCCAAGAGCGGTTGGGAACTCGACAAATTGCTATCTTCCGTACACGATAGTCACCATGATCGTATTTGAACTCACGTAGAATACCGGTATACTCAACCTCTGGGCAGTCGTCTGAGATTTTTGGAAGTGGAACCCGGTGATGAGTGTACACATTCACAATTTCCCACTCATAGTTGTACCCGATATAAACAACCCAATCTCCATTTGCGCCTGCCCAAGCCTTTCCCTCAAGCGATGGCATCTTAACAACATACATATCATTATGAAGCAGCATCAACTTGCACAAGGCGAGACTTCCCTTGTCCCCACGCCAGTCAACAGGGTCACGATGAAGAAGATAGGGGAGATCAAACCACTCCTGGACCCTTGGGTTCCTTGTAATGATGTTATTAGTTGAGTCGAGAACGGTCTTGAACGAACCTGCCATGCCAGCCGAGGTGATGACATCGCACCGATCAATGAGTTGCTCCACCACGTCATCTTTCAGACTGGGGCAGGAATAACAGGGTTGTTTCCGTCCTGTTCCCTCCATGAAGAAGATGATCAAACAATGGCATAAGGAAGGGTGAAGGCAAATGGAGGGAGGAAGAGCGTGCGATAGCAGTTCCAAATCAAGAGGGAAAGGCGAAGAGGTGGTGGATGGTTGCCACGGTACACGAAGAGGCGCTTGGGAAGAGAACGGTTGCCACAGAGGTCACACACTAACGACAAGGGCCGAGTGAACCGCATGCGTATATCGCACACACCTTGATCTGGCTGACCGTTTCTTTTGTGTTGCCAAATCACAAACAGTTCATCCGAGTGAACTGTATGCTGTATATCACACACCTTCATCTGGCTGCCCATTTATTTTGTGTTGCCTAATCACAAACAGTTTATCCTAGTGAACCATATGTTGTGTATCGCACACGCCTTCATCTGGCTGCCCGTTTCTTTTGTTCCTCCTCATTGCAAACAGTTAATTGAACTGCACCGTATGCCCTTCATCGCACACGCAACTAAAATCTGAACCATGTTTGATGCATGTGTCATTGCAAACGTTTTATGCATTTTTGACGGTTTTCATACACCACCATGTGCGTTTATTGCATCGGACACAGTTTCTTGAAGGGTCTCTGATCGTAGTGTCGCGTTAGCAGCATCCTGTAGTAGTGGCAGGATTGCGGCTGAAAGCGACTTGCCGTCTAAGGTGTTGGCGAGGCCCAAGTGGGACACCCCATTCAACCGGGCCTTGAACATACTGAAACGAATCCCGGTGGATACTCAGCCGTCGTATGGATGCATGCAGGGCATAGGAGACGACTCCACGTGGAAGAATTACTACCGTGAGAACACTGAGGAGCGAAAGGAAAGACAGAGGTTAAATGAAGATAACATCGACAAGAAGGTTGAGATTGCGGGATAGTCAGAGTAGCGGTAGCTGCCGCAAAAGAGGATATGGCAGCTATGTATAGTGTGTTGCTTCCGGCTATCGTCAATTGGAGCCGGGAAAATCCAAATAAAAATGCAGCGGACTTTCCCCTTGCCAACTTCTTCAGGAGCAGCTCGACTAGCGTTGCACCAGCACCTGCTCCCAAACCTGCACTAGCACCAGCTCCTGCACTGGCTCCTGCACCTACTCATAGCAGCCCGTCCTCCGTCTCGGACGTGCTCGGCGGTGATTCGTCTTTGGCTGAGCCCGACGCCCTCACGGTACCTATCACATCGGCCCTCTTCAATAAATGTATAATCTCCTATTTTCGTTGCCTTTCGGATGTCTCACGTCGCAAACATGTCTTTGCAGGCCGGCGTAACCCCATGCACCATATTGTACACTATCAACGGCCAAAAGATAGATGTGGGGAAGGCGACGATAATGAAGCAAGAGGAACAATTGTTCCACAGCCGGCTGATCCCCCCTGACATCTTCAAGGTTTCCGTGGCTAGTGTAAAACTGGGCCACGAGAATCTGACTCCTCCGGTACTAGGGGGAAATGAGGATGAGACCCCGCATCGGCTTGGCGATTGCAAGAGGTGGGTCCTATTGTGGCCAAAGAGTTTGCTTCGTTTGGAGGTGGCCGGGAGCACACCCACTACTAGGGAAAAGCCTAGCAGCAGGGCGGGTTCTAGGTATATCAATAGCGCAGGACCCAACGCTACTAATAAGACGCTACAGCTAACCCGTAGCAGCAGCGCGTGCATGCTCGTGCTACTACTATACAAGTGTAGCAGCAGCGTTTTCCCTGGAAGCTCGCTACTACTAATAGCTCTAGCACGGTTCTCTTGTGCGCGCTACTGCTACTATCACGCTGTTGCTAACTTTTCTCCACTCGCTACTGCTAATTTTAGTATTTTTTGTTTGTTCTACATATTTGTTTTGTATTTGAACAGGCTTTATACAAGAATCTTTAGCACATACAAATGTAATCATGGTACACATACAAATGGCTGCGAGACCACAAATGTAATCATAGCAATACATGCAAGTCTCGAATACTTGCAACTAAAACGTCATCCATGATCCATCTAAACAAAGGTATACGCGAGAAGAGCTATCACTATGAGTGATAGCGGAACTATGCAGTACATGAGGCGGCGGTTACGAGTCCTCTCTTGCGCTAGCGTGAACCTCAAGTAACTAGCTTCTCCTTCTTGTCTGCTTTTGAAGCCTTTATGGCTGGCGCCCGAGAACCTATTCACTTGCGCCTCACACTCAGGCCACTCGTTCTACACCCCCGGAACCTTCCCTTTGTACGCGACATAGCACTGCCATCTCGGCATCAAGAAGCTAGGTACCTGTTAGAGATGCATCTTCATCAAGAGGAAGTACAATCATATGCAACAAAATATACTAGAGCAACACGAAAAAGAAAGGGTTAGCAACTAGATGCAACTAGATACAACCCTTTTGTGGTCTCGCTGCTGCTAACTTTTCTCCACTCGCATTGAATTTTGCAAATGCGGTTCGCCCGAGCAGGGCGTGATAGCCACTGCGGAACGGGACTATGTCGAAGATTAACTCCTCGCTTTGGAAATTATCTGGGGATCCGAAGACCACTTCGAGTGTAGCTGAGCCTGTACAGTTGGCCTCTACACCTGGTATGACGCCTTTAAAGGTCGTCTTTGTGGGTTTAATCCTTGAGGGATCTATGCCCATTTCTTGCACTGTATCCTGGTAAAGCAGGTTCAGGCTGCTGCCGCTGTCCATGAGGACTCTAGTGAGGTGAAATCCGTCAATGATTGGGTCTAGAACCAATGCGGCGAATCCGCCATGGTGGATGCTAGTGGGGTGGTCCCTTCGATCAAAAGTGATCGGGCAGGAGGACCACGGGTTGAACTTTAGGGCGACTGCCTCCAACGCATATACGTCCCTGAGTGCACGTTTCCGCTCCCTTTTGGGGATGTGGGTTGCGTATATCATGTTCACCGTCTGCACTTGTGGGGGAAAGTCCTTCTGTCCCCTATGCAGCCCCTTGTCTCTGTTTTCGGCACTTAACTTGCATGCCTGCTTGAAAACCCAACAATCCCTATTGGTGTGATTGGCTGGTGTTTCGGGGGTGCCATGTATCTGGCATGAGCGATCGAGTAATCGGTACAAACTGGACGAGCCCGGAGTATTTCTTTTGACTGGCTTTTTCTGCTGACCGGGTTTAGAGCCTCTGAATCCGGCATTAACTGCCGTATCCTCAGCATTGTCGCCGTTAATGCGGCGCTTGTGCTTGTTGCGATGCGACCTGCCATTGTTGTCCTTTGTATCCGAATTACCAGGGCTCTTGGTCATGTTATTACTACGAGCTAGCCAGCTATCTTCTCCCGCGTAAAAGCGGGTCATGAGTGTTGTGAGGGCTGCCATGGATTTCGGCTTTTCCTGTCCTAGGTGCCGGGCAAACCATTCGTCTCGGATGTTATGTTGAAGGTTGCAAGGGCCTCTGCATCTGGACAGTCGACTATTTGATTTTTCTTGGTTAGGAACCGTGTCCAGAATTGTCTGGCCGATTCCTCTGGCTGCTCAATTATGTGGCTTAGGTCATCGGCGTCTGGTGGTCGCACATAGGTGCCCTGGAAATTGTCGAGGAATGCGGCTTCCAGGTCCTCCCAACAACCAATTGACTCTGCTGGCAAGCTGTTAAGCCAATGCCGAGCTGGTCCTTTAAGCTTGAGTGGGAGGTATTTGATAGCGTGTAGATCATCACTGCGGGCCATGTGGATATGAAGGAGATAATCCTCGATCCATACTGTAGGATATGTTGTGCCATCGTATGATTCGATGTTTACGGGCTTAAAACCCTCACAGATTTGATGATCCATTACTTCATCTGTGAAGCATAGTGGGTGTGCGGCGCCTCTGTACTGGGCTATATCACGACGTAGCCCAAATGAGCTTTGTCTGCTGTGTTCGGCCTGGCCATATTTGCCATATCCGGCATGACGGTTATCGTCACGTGCCGTGGGGCGCCCACGCAATCCGTAGATCGATCTTGTTTTCCTTGCCTTGTCCTCCAATATGTCTCGTAGGTCTGGCGCATTTCCCCGTGCCCTGGTATATTTTGAGCGACGCAGGGGTGCGGCTTGAGTGGATGGCCGACAGGCCTCTCTGTCGCGGCCACGAGGTGGCCGGTCGGCCGCGTTGTGCGCTGGTGATCTAGGTTTAGGTGCTTCCTCCTCTAATTGGGGTCGCAGCCTGCGGTTTGGGTAGCTCTTGGATGGGCGTTCGAGGTCGTACTCTTCGGCCGCAAGGACTTTAGTCCATCTATCGGCTAGCAAGTCTTGGTCAACTCTAAGTTGCTGTTGTTTTTCTTGAGGCTGCTCGCCGTGGCCATAAGCCTGCGTTTGAAACGCTCTTATTCGATGGGATCCTCAGGCACGACAAATTCGTCGTCGTCGAGGTTTGCCTCGTCTTCGGATGGAGGCATGTAATTGTCGTCCTCTACCTCTCTGTCTGCTGCTCTCTCATGAGGGTTGGCTTCTCCATCCTCCTATGCTGAATCCTGCTGGAGGGGGTTGTCTTCGACACTGTACGGGATGTTATTGTCTCCCATGCCGAAATCGCCGTTTTTGCTTTGGCCGGATTTAGAGCGGCGCCGTTGACGCCGGCGCTTAGGCTACTTCTTGGAGGGGTCATCCTCCGTTGTTCCATCGCCATTCCCTGCTTTTGGGGTGTCCACCATGTATATGTCGTATGACGAGGTGGCTTTCCAGTGCCCTATAGGCGCTGGTTCTTGGTCGTCTCCCGCATCGTCGTCCATACCGTCGATGTCTTCGGAGTCGAAGTCGAGCATGTCGGTTAAATCATCGACAGTGGCTACGAAGTGGGTGGTGGGTTGGCTTTGAATTTCTTCATCGTCCGCATCCCAACTTTGCTGACCATCGTCCGGCCAGGGCTATCCTGATAAAGAGAGAGACTTTAGTGAATTCAGAATGTCGCTGAAGGGCGAGTGCTATAATATGTCCGTGGTGGAGAACTCCATGATCGGCGCCCAATCGGGATCGATCGGCAGGGGCGCGGATGGTTCGTAGTCCGTAAAGGAGTCTGGCACCTTGGAGTCACGAGCTTCACAAAGGACAAGGCTGGTCTTCGGCTCGATCGCCATAGAGATTGCAGGTCCCAAGGCGGTGTCCAGCCACCCATCCTCGATTGGTGCAGTCGGCTCCGAGCTAAGGGTCGGAGCGGACACTTGGGCGGCCTCCTGGGCACTGTTCGGTGGCAGAGCTAGATCATGCCCATCATGACAGTGTGGCATGCTCGGCTGTGGCTCGAACCCGTCGAAGATCAAGTCTCCGCGGATGTCAGCCGTGTAGTTCAAACTTCCAAACCTGACCTGATGGCCAGGGGCGTAGCTTTCAATCTGCTCCAGATGGCCAAGCGAATTAGCCCGCAGTGCAAAGCCGCCGAATACAAAGATCTGTCCGGGAAGAAAAGTCTCACCCTGGACCGCGTCGTTGTTGATGATCGGAGGAGCCATCGGGCCTAAAGGTGATGACACAGAGAAACTCTCAATGAAAGCACCAATGTCAGTGTCAAAACCGGCGGATCTCGGGTAGGGGGTCCCGAACTGTGCGTCTAGGCGGATGGTAACAGGAGACAAGGGACACGATGTTTTTACCCAGGTTCGGGCCCTCTTGATGGAGATAAAACCCTACTCCTACTTGATTAAAATTGATGATATGGGTAGTACAAGAGTAGATCTACCACGAGATCAAAGAGGCTAAACCCTAGAAGCTAGCTTATGGTATGATTGTTGTTCGTCCTATGGACTAAAACCCTCCGGTTTATATAGACACCGGAGAGGGCTAGGGTTACACAGAGTCGGTTACAATGGGAGGAAATCTACATATCCGTATCACCAAGCTTACCTTCCACGCCAAGGAAAGTCCCATCCGGACACGGGACGAAGTCTTCAATCTTGTATCTTCATAGTCCAGGAGTCCGGCCAAAGGTCATAGTCCGGCTATCCGTACACCCCCTAATCCGGGACTCCCTCGCCTACTATCTAGCACAAATCATGCCAAAATTCACGGAAAATTTCGGCATGAACTTTGCCAAAAAATGGACATATCGAGCGCCTGAAATTCACCGAAACAGAAAGGAATCAACATTATGGCGTAACATAGGCCACTCAGATCATTTACCCTGCACATAATCATCATGTGCTAATGACATGTCCAAAACATCACATGTCCACTTGAAATTTGCATATAAAAGGAAAGAAAAATATATAACTTGAAGAAAAAACCTAGCTAAATTCATAACTAAACATATAACCTAATTAACCATCTGCCCTAACTAAAACCTAAGTAAATTAACCAAAGAACCGTAGCTACCAGAGAGAGGAGGTACGATGGGGGGCTTATAGAGGGTGCATGCCCGACGACGGCCGAGGTTGCACTACAAAAAAAAGACACATCCGTGACATTTTGGGCCGAACGAATTTTTTTCTGTCATACATATGACACTTCTATGACGATAATTGTGACAAAACCCGGTATCATCATAGATGTGGTGGGCTTCTACTTCTATGACAAAAAATCATGACAGAAAATGGGCTTTTCGTCCTGGGCGGGCCGGAGATGCAGCTGCATGACATTCTTTGGGCCGTCCATGATGGAAAAAACCGTGGTATAAGCGAGGGGGAGGAAAATTTCGGGGAGTTACCGGTTACGGTGGGAGGTCGAGGGCCGAGCGATGCGTGTTTCTCTCGTACACATGCGAGGCGTTGGCTCTAACTGAACCCGAGCGAGGCGTTGGGCTCTAACTGAACCCGAGCGATTGCACTGTAGGCTACGCGTTACTAAACCCGAGCGATCGATCGATGGCTGTTAATTGAACCCGATGGAGCGATTCCTTCGCTACTGCTAACTTAAGCCGATCGATTGGATGAACAGTGAGCGTTGCGGGGGGGGGGGGGGGTTGGATGAACAGTGAGCGGTGGCGTTGCCTCTGGATGAACATGACCCCATGGTGCCGAGGGCTGGATGAACAGTAGACGGTGGAGGGGTGGCCGTAGAGGGGTAGTTGAACAGGATCTCGTGGTGTGTAGGGCTGGATGAACAGTAGATGGTGGAGGGCTGGATGAACAGTAGACGGTGGAGGGGTGGTTGAACAGTAGCCGGTGGAGTAGCGCGCGGTGGAGGCTAGATGAACAGGAGCCCGTGGAGGCTGGAGGAGGTCGACGGTAGCCCGTGGAGGCTGAAGGAGGTCGATGGTGGAGATGAACAGTATCCCGTGGAGTCCCGTTTTGCGATACGCCACACCCCTCCCGATGAACAGGACCCCCGTTTCGACCGTAGGAGGTCCGTTTCGTCCGTTTTGCGGTACGCCACACCCCTCCCAATGAACAGGACCCGCGTTTCGACCGTAGGAGGTCCGTTTCATCCGTTTTGCGGTATGCCACACCCCTCTCGATCAACATGACCCCCGTTTCGACCGTAGGAGGTCCGTTTCCTCTGTTTTGCGGTACGCCACACCCCTCCCGATCAACAGGACCCCGTTTCGACCGTAGGAGGTCCGTTTCCTCCATTTTGCAGTATGCCAGGCCCTTCCCGATCAACAGGATCCCATTTTGAACATGGCCGTTCAAGCACAAGGACGTTTCCTCCGTTGTGCGGTATGTCAGGCCTCGTTTCCATCGCCTGTTCCGTCCAAGCCCTCCCAATGAACACGACCACGCATTCTGTTCCGACCCAGCCGGTTGGTTCCCCATGAACAGGACGATGACGTTGTTTCTCCGTTCCAACCTAGCCATGTACGTATGCGCGAGTAGGCGTTCGAGACCCTGCCCGTATGTACGTACGTGGTTGTATTTTCTTTCTTGCACCGTCGCCGATGTACGTACGTGTACATGCTACGTGCATGCCTCTACTACGACACATGCACGCCTCTACATCCACCAATATATATGGACGTACACGTTCGCGACCATAATGACAATGCTACGTACACTTCGACTAGGTGGGTCCCGACTGTCACGCACTTCCTTGCGTGCGAAGATGTAGCTGGTGGGTCCCAGCAGTAAGGGGGGCGAATCATTTTTTTTGCCCGGACGCACTTCCTCGCGTGCGAAGATGTAGCTGGTGGGTCCCAGCACTCAGGGGGGCGAACTGTTTTTTTTGCCCGGACGCACTTCCTTGCGTGCGAAGATGTAGCTGGTGGGTCCCAGCAGTCAGGGGGCGAATCGTTTTGTTTTTTTTGCCCGGACGCACTTCCTTGCGTGCGAAGGTGTAGCTGGTGGGTCCCAGCAGTCAGGGGGGAACGTTTTTTTCGTGAAATATGGTGGCCCGTCCGGTGGGTCCCCACTGTCAGGTGGAGGAATAATTATTTTGCGCGTAATAAGGAGGCACTTCCTTGTTGCGGCCGTGGAGCCAGCTGTCAGCCTCTCCACGTACAGTCCACGTCCGATGGAAGCCATTCCTTGACCATGTTGACCATGCCGCACCAAGAGCACCAGGGCAGTGGACGACGGCGAGGCCTAGGAAGGGGACGACGCGAAGCCAGGGAGGACACGGCAGTGGATGCCCACGCGTAGAGGAGTATGAGGGTTCACTGGTTCGCTGCGGTGTGAGGCTGCCGTCGCCACAGAATAACAGGGTGTGTGGGTGAGTAGAGGGATGGCCTGGCCAGCAGTGGGAGTAATAGGGGGCGGTGAGGCCTCTGCCGCATCGTAACCGGCCACGGGAGGCAGGAGCACGAGGCACGACCGGCACTGGTTTGGGCGGCTGGAGCAAGAAGACCAGAGGTTGAAGAAGCACTATGGCCGTTGGATGGATATCGTACGGTCACTGGAGCTAGAATCGTGCATATTGACTAAGTTGACAAAGCCCTCCGTCCCCATCAACTTAGTAGGCCCACAAGTCAGCCTGCCACTATACTGGGTCCCAGCTAACAGGGGGAGTATTCATTTTTTTTGTGCGTAATAAGGAGGCACTTCCTTGCGTATGAAGATTTAGCTGGTGGGTCCGAGCTGTTAGAGCCGGCCGCGGGGAGGAGGGAGCAGGCAGTCCCGCCGGCGCTTCTTTGAGCGACTGGAGGAGGAAGAGCAGAGATTGAAGAAGCACGACGGCCGTTGGATGGCCATCCAATAGTCACTGCTTGTGCGTCAACCTTTTTTTAGGAAAGCCTCAAATCTGTGGAAAATAGCATACAACCCATCTTCCATTATTTTTAATAATTTACAGCCCATTTGCTAATTCTTAAGGTTTTTTTGGAGCCCATATTCTTTTTGTTAGCATTACAGCCCATATTGTGGCCAGAGTTAAAAATTTATATGAAATTTTGCATATTTCGGTGCGGTCCGAACTGTTTTTAATTCCGAAATTTCGACTCACATTCAAACTGATTTTAAAAATAAATGTATATCAATATAAAATCCAACAAATTCTCCACGCATAAAAATTAATGTAATTTAAAATCTCGAAATGGAAAAAAAGATAATTGAAACTAATTGCCGGTTTGATGTGTTTTAAAAATGTACAGCCAATTTCTCATTACTGATGGGCCATTTTATCGGCCAGCCGAATGAAAGCTCTCCTCCTCTTGAAAGATTTGCAGCCCAATAGGCCTGACAAAGCGACTTACTTGGCAAATCACAAAAAAACTGGACTGTGGCCGTGGACCCAGCTGTCAGCCTCTCCACGTACAATACTCTTCCGATGGAATGTCGTTGACCACCCTGACCACTCCACGCTGAGAGCACCAAGGCGGTGGACGACGATGAGGCCTAGGAAGGGGACGACGCGGAGCCGGGGAAGGCGCGACAATTGATGCCCACGCGGAGAGGAGTACGAGGGTTCACTGGTTCGACTGCGGTGTGAGGCTGTCGTCGCTGCAGGGCCTGGCTAGCAGTGGGAGTAGTAGGGGGTGATGAGGCCTCAACGGCAGCACAGCCGGCCACTGGAGGCAGGAGCAGGAGGTCTCCCCGGTGCTGGTTTGGGCGGCTGGTGCAAGAAGAGCAGCGATTGAAGAAGCAGCAGGACCGTTCGATTCAAATCCAACGATTACTGCTGCTAGAATCGTTTGTTGACTAACTTGACAAGCTCTGCGTGCGCTTCAACATAGTAGGCCCACAGGTCAGCCTTCCAACCAGTGCGCCCCAGATGTCAGTGGGAGGAATCATTTTTTTCGCGTAATAAGGAGGCAGTGATTGCGTGCGGCCAGGCTAGCGGAGGGAGTAGGGTGGGCCAGGGAAGCCTGCGCGACATCACAACGGGTCACAGGAGGAGGGAGCAGGCAGTCCCGTCGGCGCTAGTTTAGGCGGCTGGAGCAGGAAGATTAGAGATTGAAGAAGCACGGCGGCTAGAATTGTGTGTTCACTGACAAAGCCTTGCATAAACAAGTCAGCCGCTCGTTTCCCATTTTTAGAATTGACGGCCATTTTCTGGTCAGTACCAGGGTCAAAAAATTAACTAAATATGTGGGAAATTTTTGCTGGGGAACGAAATATTCTTAATCCAAAAATAAATAGCCATACTAAAACAAATTTAAAAATAAATTAGTACTATGTCATGTTAAATCCAATGAAATACGTATAAGATATCAGTGAAGAACAAAATTCAAAAAAAAAACTAATATCCCATTTGCTATAATTTTTTTGGAATTTTCAACCCCTTTTGATATTACTTTTAACAGACATTGACCATACTCTTTGGCCAGGACGGAATGCATCCCTCCTCGTCTTGAAAATTTTGCAGCCCAGTAATTCGGAGAAAACAAATAGGCCTAGCTTGGGTATTCTTCAAAAAGAAATACTGGGCTACCTATTTTCCCAAAGAACTGGTGCATGAGCATTTAGCTTTATTTATTTATTTACTTATTTATGTTTAGGGGACCATGAGCATGTACCTGGGCCAGATTCATGTGAGAGCCTCCCTTCCAGTTAATTATGGGCATCTCTATTGGGCCTTCATTAGTGGGTTGCATGTTATCAACAAGTGGAAAATGTGTTCCGTATGAAAAATAGTATGAGCTACGTATGGTACGGGGCACTAAAGGATCGAACCGTGCAACGACTTCCAAAACATTGTGTTGGTCGTTCTAACACCACATTTATTCAACCAACAGACGAAATATACTACTGATTGTACATTGAAAACAGCAGCAGCAGCAACCAGGACTGGGGGTGCAACAGAAGCACTAAGCAGGCCAGAAGAGTGAAGACGCAGCTCTCTCTTCCAAACCAAACATCAACCATCATTACAAAAGGGCTACCAAAAAAGAACAAGTGTATGCATCAAACTAAATAAAGATCCTACTACACCAACTGTACGCATCTAACTAACTGGCTCAGTTAGACGTTACTATTTATTAAGCTATGGAGATTGGCTGACGGCTTGAACCAGATGGGTGCCTGACGGGGGAAACTCCAGCCAGCAGATCGAAGTCTGATACTTGCGTACCTCTCTCCTACTTTGGGCTGCAGAGCGTGGCGGCACATATCAGGGTATGGTGCATGCAGAGACGCATGGTACACTGTGTACACATAGTTTTGCCTGATGAACGAAACCGCGCTGCCATCATGATCCTTGCCGTCGGTTATCTCCTGGTTAATCGGATAATTCAGTCCGACAAAAAGAGAGCGTGTACGAAGGCTACTTACCAGCCTCCAGTCAAAAATGCCTAAAGGACCAGAGAAGCTGGGATCCTGCTCAAAGACCTTGCAGTGACCGTGATTGTATTTCGCGAAACAATACGTCCGGTAGGTGCGAACGATCATCAATCTTTCACCATCGTCTGATCGAGCCAGTGTCGCGACCGGGTTTTCCGGGTAATAACTTTCCAGAAAAGACCGTCGTGCTCATCATCCCCAGGATTACTGTTAGCTGATGAGGCTCTAACATGATACAGAAATTCCAAGCAAAAAAACAGAATATGTAGTACAAGACCATTCTGGCCTGCATGTACAACAAATGGTTTCTAGTGGTTGATGGCGGAAGCGGTGTGTGGATCATCAGTGTCTATGGGACTCCAATTCCCACAGGAACGGCTGACCAGGTTAACTCCTATCTTCGCGAGGCTGCTATCTCCATTGAGTGGTTTCTGGGGCTGGCATCGCGTCGCTCATCTCCGTGCAAGATAATCTGGCCAAGACAATAGCCAGGGACAAGCCAGTGAGTACTTTGAATGTACTCGCAAACATTATGAACACAGGTATAATATAACAATGATGTGCTGAAAATATTTTATGCTCATGACGTCAGTCACAATAGATAAATGAAACTCTGATGCGTGCAAGCAAGTTATTTATAAAATTTGCAATGACATAGTAGTATAAAAATTATATGCAATAAATAACAAGCAATGCCACAGTCGGGCGTCTTAGCGACACCACACAAAGGGCTTTAAAAGAAATGCCATAGTCGGGCGTCTGAGCGACACCACATAAAGGGCTTTAAAAGAAATGCCACAGTCGGGCGTCTGAGCGACACCACATAAAGGGCTTTAAAAGAAATGCCACAGTCGGGCGTCTGAGCGACACCACATAAAGGGCTTTAAAAGAAATGCCACAGTCGGGCGTCTGAGCGACACCACATAAAGGTCTTTAAAAGAAATACCACAGTCGGACGTCTTAGGGACACCACATAAAGGGCTTTAAAAGAAATACCA
This sequence comes from Triticum aestivum, assembly GCF_018294505.1. Classification (NCBI taxonomy): domain Eukaryota; kingdom Viridiplantae; phylum Streptophyta; class Magnoliopsida; order Poales; family Poaceae; genus Triticum; species Triticum aestivum. The sequence continues at coordinate 732,285,398 of NC_057813.1, forward strand.
CAGTCGTGCGTCTGAGCGACACCACATAAAGGGCTTTAAAAGAAATACCACAGTCGGGCGTCTGAGCGACACCACATAAAGGGCTTTAAAAGAAATACCACAGTCGGGCGTCTGAGCGACACCACATAAAGGGCTTTAAGATAAACAATCATAGTGAATATCCCGGAGGTAGAACCATCGCAGAGATACTTGGTAATAACAACAATAATATCACGGGTTAGTCAACAATAATAATAATCATAGATATCACAAGTCTCGAGTAGTAATTCCATCTTCTGGTTAACAGCTTCATCTCCGAAGACCGACACTAAGACCGACACTTGACCCATCCCAGACTGTAATCCTTAACCAAGGACACGGCTATTCGAATAGGTTTATTCTCTGCAGAGGGTGTACTCTTTACCCATGAGTAACGGATTTCTTTAGTCCATCGGGACTAATTCCATCTACGGTCTTTTTGTTGAAAACACACCTAACTTGCACACACCAGCTTATCTCACACGTGTCTGGAATCACCCACGACACCTGTTAAGCAAACTCTAAGTGGGGAGGCTACAACCTCGCGTAGCATGGGATCAAATTTATATCGCGCGCTCTAAGGGGTGGCCTGCCCTCTCGGTCCCAACCAGAAACACCCATGCTCCTAGACCAGGTGGCCTGCCTACCAGTTACAACCAGTATCTTCCACCATGGCCTCTCTGTACGGTGTGTGCTAGAAAGAGGTTGACAACTTACTGAACCGTACTCTACTTGCTGTAGAGACGAGTGGTAGTACGAAACAAGTATGGGGTTACTGGAACAAGACTCGATCTACGGTCGACTCAGGAGGTTCAAGTATTCCCTGCATGATTAGTATAACAAATATATTTCATCAAACAGAGTCACCACTCATATCACCTTACCATGCCATACCAGACAGAACCGTCCCGACGGAGACCGGCGACAAACTCATACCTACCCAAGGCAGAGGTCTTCCCGGTTTCCTGCCGGTATGCATGTAAAGCTCATGAGGGTGATTATCATCACAAGTGTGTCCATTACCAAAAGCATGGAAATCAGTAACATGCACCCATGCATATGATCATATCACATGAAATAACAAGTTCTTCGAAATGCGGTGGAGTTATAAATGCATCAACGATCACTCCAAAATTATTATGCCGGGGTTCAGAATGCTTGCCTTCAATGTGTGGAAAGGCAGGGTGCTCTCCAAACTTTTGAAAGTTTCTTCTCTCTCCCAAAAATCCTATTTGAAAATATATTTGAATTAACACACATTTCAAAAACAGAACCAAAAAGTTGTTTGAAATTTTTTCAAATAAATCTGAAAATAAACTAGATCAAATATGAGGAAGGTAGGAAAAAGAATCAACTCATTTGGACTTATATTTAAAAAGTTATAGCCAGTCAAAGATTTGGTCAAAATCTGTTTTTAAAAAAAAATAAAAAAAGAAAACGTTTCGGCAGAATACGTCTTCGAAAACGGGAGACGTACTTAGGGTCTTTACGTTTCCACTTAAACGCGTGGAGGCGGAGCTGGGTCACAGACAGTGGGCCCGCCTGGCCCACTGGTCAGGTTTGACCAGTCGCCGCGCGTCGTCTCCCTCCTCTGCCCGAGCAGAGCGGGGCTCCGGCGATCGTCGCCGGCGTTTGGCTGCTCCTCGCGGGCCCCCGAGGGTGGGGATGGATCCGCACGGCTGGGGCGGTTCTCCCGGTGGTCGTAGGGTCGGCGGGGACGGAGTGAGCTGCCGGCGGCGAGCTCCGCGGCGGAGGAAGCTTCGGTGACAAAGTGAGTTTGTGGTGGCGACGGCCCCCGATTAAAATCAAGCAGGGGAACGAGTTCGCGGGAGGATGAGATGGTTCCTGGTGAAGAGAACGGAGAGGGGGAAGCTCTGGTTGCGCCGAATGGAGCCGGGAGGCGGCGGTGGCCGAACTGACCGGAGAGGTTGAAGAAGGCCTGCTCCCTTCCAATTGGTGACGATGGGGGCGCTAGTGAGATGGCATGAGGCTGCCTCCGGGCTTGGAGACGCTCGGGGCTTCCCTTTTATAGCGTGGCAAGGCGGTTCCGCGGCGGCCGTGGATAAGCTCTCCGGCGAACCGACGTTCTGTAGCTAGGGCGACGTGGCGGCGACGAGGGCTAGCAGACACGCTTGCGGATGAGCTCGCACTGCTCCAGGGGCCAGGTGGCGAGCGGGCGAAGGTTGGGCGGCGCTGAACGGCGCAGGGCTGTCGGGCGGCGGCGGCGGCTAGCGCTTGGCCTGCCGGGCGCGGCGGGGGCTGCTTGGCGCGTAGCGGAGGGAAAGGGAGTGCGCGGCAAGGTTCTGTAGAGCGGGCCAAAGCCGTGGGGGCCAGCGTGTCGGCTCGGGCGTGCGGCTGCAATACGCGCGCTCTGGGCGCGTCCAGTGCATGCACCGAGTGTGCTCGATGAAATGCCAGAGCATGCTAGAGGTCGCAGGTGAGGATGGGATTTACCAGATCGAGGTTAGGAGCAACGGGGAGTCTAGTGGACATGCTAGTTTGATCAAAGGTGCAAGTTTACAGTGCAATGCCAAAACTCATGTCAAAACTGATCATGCTCTCCAGGTGTTTGACAAAATGCCAATGGCACCTAGGCATGTCTTGGAGTGGCCAAAAACTCCAGATGGGGGTCTCTTTAGAAGAATAAGAGGGTGGTGTGGTTATTTGGACAAAAGGGGAAACTTGTTAGTGCAAGTTTTACAAAACTTCAATTCTGGACAGGAAATAAATGACATTATTTCATGAACCAAAATTGATCCAAAAGGTGCATGCTCCTGGACTTAAGGGTTTAACATGGGGGACTACAAGTAGGAGAAATAGTTAAGGGTATAGGAGCAACTAAAATGGTGGTTGCTGTACAAATCCTCAAGTTGGTCCAGAATAGAAATGAGGTTGATACACTCAAATTTTTCAAAGAACATAAATAGGTTTTTGCACAAGGAGTAATAATAGGCTCCTACTGACCTCCCTTAATTTTGGTAGAAGTTTTAAATGAATACTTAAATAGGTTGTAGTGCAATATGCACTCTGGACCAGAGAAGAAAAATTGAGAGTAGGGCTCAAGATATTTAGTGAATGAAATATATTTTTGCATAAAAGTGATTTAAAAACATCACATGACATCTCCAAATTTTTGTGGAAATTTTAAGTGAATCTATCAAATGGTTGTAGTTCAAATATGGTCAATTTAACCCTGAAAAACCATTTTCAAGAAAATAAAGATCAAGCAACTTAATTATTTAATTAGTTATACTGATAAAAGGAAAGTTTTTCTTGAGAGGTTAAACAAGTCCAAAAACATATTTGAAAAGTTTTTCTTTCTGGGAAAAACTCATCATAACAGGGAAGGAAATGATTTAAACAAAAAATCAAAATGGAGCTCAACAATTCAAAGTTTTAATTCCTGGAAGAAAAAATAATTTAATAAAACAAGGCCAAAATTTTGGGGTGTCACAATACTATCCCCCTTAAGAAAAATCTCGTCCTCGAGATTTGCTGAAAGCGGTGTTAAGAGAATATTTACGCAATAAAGATGTAGCTACAGTGAGAGGGCAATAAGTAGTGAAAAACCACAGTGTGAAAAACTGGGGCTGCGCGGAAAAGTCTACGGTTCGGGACAAAACGGGTGTTTTCTACGCTGGATATAAATTTAGGACAACTCCTAAATTTAGATATACGCTGGTCGTACCCGAGAGCATAGTGCTCTCTCTGGCCGACAGGTGGACCCGGGGTCCACTGTCAGTCTCCTCTTCTTCTCCCTCTGGACCTATCTTCCTCCTCTCTCCCGCGCGCTTTCTCCACCGGCGACGCCTAGTGTGTAGGGCATCTAGGCCGTACCGTGGTAGTGCGTGGCGTGCTAGCTGCTGGTGCAGCGTGCACTCACCTCGCGGGCCAGCGCGCTGTCGGCACTGCTCGCGGATTCGACTCCGAACACCGGTGATCGGCGACGAGCGGCGTTGGTGGACTTCGCCCACCGTACACCGAGCTCGAGCTATAAAAATGGCCGGGGTGCCTCTCTCTTCCTCCTTACACCTGGCCTCACTTCTCCTCCTCCTTATTTCTCCGCTACTGCTTACAGAAGCTCGGTCGAGGCTCTAATGGCGGAGGCGATGCCGGACTGGTTTGTGATCCTGATATGCGGAGGGCTGGCGACGCTGCTGGGGCTCTCTGTGCTCTTGTGCGCGATAATCTTCGACGAGTATCGCGATGCTGCGGCTCGGGTGTTGGTTCTCCGCGGTGGTGGTGATCATGAGGAGTAGATGGAGTGTGTCGGGTGCTAACTGTTGTTAGGGGGTGATTATCTGGATGTAACACCGTTGCAAAATTTTGCAAACAGTGTATGGGTCCGAATGATTATGGTTGTGAGTCTGCTCGTGGTGCTGAGTGAAATTAAATAATCCACGTCGTGAGAAAGTGGAGATGTAGCAACTCAGGGAAAAGAAAATCTCACTCCAGGGTTTCGCGAGGGGAAAACAGTTACTTTAAAGGAGCGTAAACCACAACAAAACTACACACATGAGCAGAAGCCAAATAATTAACTCGTCGTACAAACTCAGGGTATTACGCATTAGTCACACACATAAATAAATGCAGCAAAGAACAAATACAGTAGTGACGTCTAAAAAGAAAACGGTAACTGGACGGGGTCCTGATAAAATGTCTCTGGTAAAGGAATACATTCTTCTTCAATCGGAGGAAGTGGATTGAACAGTCGATGTATGCGTCTCTCCGTGTCGGGTCTCAGTGGTCTGCCGATGGCAATCTGAGGATTTAAATCTGCGAGGCCCTGGAGATAATCCATCACTCGCTGGTTCAAATGCTCTTGAGCAATGATGTACTGGATAAGGTTGGCCAAAACTGGGTCTCTCTCAATACGCCCACCGGGAAAAGATGTTACTTCTCCGGGTGCTGCACGACTCGGAAAGTAATAATATCCTTGTTCGCGGGCATAGGGTACTGCGGATCGAAGACGAGCAATCGCTTCTTTCGCAGCAGCTTCTATGGTCAAGTGTGGGGTTGGCATAGATTTCCCCACGAAGGAAACTTCTACTGGATCTTGGTTGGGTTCTACAGGAGGAATGTGTACTGCTTCCCAATATTCCGAGGTGGAGGGGGTGATCCTTGATTTGAACAGCTTGTACTGGGGTGGCTGGGTAGAACCCATGGTACTGCGGGTAAAATCCCACAATATTTTGACAAAGCTACCTGGGGTTTCATCTGGGGTTCTCAGATGAATGCTGGGGTTCGGCATGACAGGAAAAAGTGCGAGTGTGGTGTACAAGGTGGGGGTTGCTGGGTAAGGTCACAAGGTGGCCTTTATATAGCAATGGAGCTGGATCATTTTTACCGTGGTGAAAGGTAATAAATTTGCCAGCTTGGATCCAAAGGTCAGGTCAGTGTCAGAGATACACATATCTCATAAAGAGATGTGTTACTGTGGTTGTCGTCGGGTCGGTTTTGGGTAGTTGTGCCCGAAAAAAAATATGCAGCTATGCGCTGACCAAAAACGCAAGGCTATTATTAAAACAGAGGCACAAAGACAGGCTGCGTTAATATACGCGGTTGCATGATTACAAAACGAGGATACATTGAAACTTGGTACTACTCATACGGCTCAGTCTACCTCGTTTATGTCTAAACGGGCGTGCCTGGTGGATGTTGAGGCTTCTCCACGTGTCTCTCTGCCGGGATTAGTCGGAGATGGCGGAGGAACTGCAGGGTCGGGGTAGTGAGAATGACCATTGCGGGGATTGTTGGCCACAACCCCGTTGGAGTGTGCTCCCAATATGCGTCGAAGCACTTCCGGGGTTATCGCCGCACCTTGGCCGATGGCTGGGGCAGATCTCGGGGTCTCGATCGGTTGTCCAAACAGCACGACTGGGTTGTCGGTGTTGGGCTCGTTTTCTTCTCTCGCCGGGGCTCGACGAACCAGCTCTCCACGAGCTGCTATTAGATCAATAGTGATCTGGTCGAACAGTGCCTCTAGTGCACTTACATAGCGCACTAGGTGAAACAATGCGGGGTCCGTCTCGTGGTCTCCATTGGTGACTTGGGGTGGTCTACCATACCCTTCTCGTCTGGGGTAGTAGTGGAACGAGCGACAGTTAACTCTGGGCGACAGGTGCCTGAGATGAACTATAGCCTCTCGAGCGGCTAGCTGGATGGCTTGTGGCTCAAAGGAAGTTGTTCTTCCGGTGAACCGGTAGGGGCGCTCGGGTGCTAGACTCCTACCGTAAATGTGCACAGTGGCCCAGAATTGGCGGTCTTCACCGCTCATGGGTCCTTGATACACAACATATTCTGGTGGCTCCTCTAACGCGTAGGCACGACGGGTGAGGTTTGCGAGGATTGTCACAAAACCTCCAAGGTTGGTTGCTGTGGTTTCGTTGTGCACTATAGGTCCAGGCATTGTGGCTCGGTTTGGGGTAGCGACTATGTGTGCTGGTTTGGGGCTAGCATGCCCCTTTTTTATAGGGAAAAGGGGACGGAATCTTCCTTCGCACGCTTGCGAGAAAAGATTATTTAGGGGCCGGTCACTGGCGCATGAGTGACAGGTTAGGTTGATAGGTTGGGCACCGACTGCCAAAAGTGTTGGGTCACTGTGTGGCTATCTTGCACGAGAAGCTTGGCTGGGGTTTGGTTAAGGTCTGGTGGGTTGGTTTGCCTAGTTTATTGACCTGGCTAAGATAGGATTAGCCAATGGTCAGCCTGGCTCTGATACCAAGCCTGTCGCGACCGGGTTTTCAGGGTAATAACTTTCCAGAAAAGACCGTCGTGCTCATCAGCCCCAGGATTACTGTTAGCTGATGAGGCTCTAACTTGATACAGAAATTCCAAGCAAAAAAAATAGAATATGTAGTACAAGACCATTCTGGCCTGCATGTACAACAAATGGTTTCTAGTGGTTGATGGCGGAAGCTGTCTGTGGATCATCAGTGTCTATGGGACTCCAATTCCCACAGGAACGGCTGACCAGGTTAACTCCTATCTTCGCGAGGCTGCTATCTCCATTGAGTGGTTTCTGGGGCTGGCATCACGTCGCTCATCTCCGTGCAAGATAATCTGGCCAAGACAATAGCCAGGGACAAGCCAGTGAGTACTTTGAATGTACTCGCAAACATTATGAACACAGGTATAATATAACAATGATGTGCTGAAAATATTTTATGCTCATGACGTCAGTCACAATAGATAAATGAAACTCTAATGCGTGCAAGCAAGTTATTTATAAAATTTGCAATGACATAGTAGTATAAAAATTATATGAAATAAATAACAAGCAATGCCACAGTCGGGCGTCTGAGCGACACCACATAAAGGGCTTTAAAAGAAATGCCACAGTCGGGCGTCTGAGCGACACCACATAAAGGGCTTTAAAAGAAATACCATAGTCGGACGTCTGAGCGACACCACATAAAGGGCTTTAAAAGAAATACCACAGTCGGGCGTCTGAGCGACACCACAGAAAGGGTTTTAAAAGAAATACCACAGTCGGGCGTCTGAGCGACACCACATAAAGGGCTTTAAAAGAAATACCACAGTCGGGCGTCTGAGCGACACCACATAAAGGGCTTTAAGATAAACAATCATAGTGAATATCCCGGAGGTAGAACCATCCCAGAGATACTTGGTAATAACAACAATAATATCACGGGTTAGTCAACAATAATAATAATCATAGATATCACAAGTCTCGAGTAGTAATTCCATCTTCTGGTTAACAGCTTCATCTCCGAAGACCGACACTAAGGCCGACACTTGACCAATCCCAGACTGTAATCCTTAACCAAGGACACGGCTATTCGAATAGGTTTATTCTCTGCAGAGGGTGTACTCTTTACCCACGAGTAACGGATTTCTTTAGTCCGTCGGGACTAATTCCATCTACGGTCTTTTTGTTGAAAACACACCTAACTTGCACACACCAGCTTATCTCACACGTGTCTGGAATCACCCACGACACCTGTTAAGCAAACTCTAAGTGGGGAGGCTACAACCTCGCGTAGCATGGGATCAAATTTATATCGCGCGCTCTAAGGGGTGGCCTCCCCTCTCGGTCCCAACCGGAAACACCCATGCTCCCAGACCAGGTGGCCTGCCTACCAGTTACAACCAGTATCTTCCACCATGGCCTCTCTGTACGGTGTGTGCTAGAAAGAGGTTGACAACTTACTGAACCGTACTCTACTTGCTGTAGAGACGAGTGGTAGTACGAAACAAGTATGGGGTTACTGGAACAAGACTCGATCTACGGTCGACTCAGGAGGTTCAAGTATTCCCTGCATGATTAGTATAACAAATATATTTCATCAAACAGAGTCACCACTCATATCACCTTACCATGCCATACCAGACAGAACCGTCCCGACGGAGACCGGTGACAAACTCATACCTACCCAAGGCAGAGGTCTTCCCGGTTTCCTGCCGGTATGCATGTAAAGCTCATGAGGGTGATTATCATCACAAGTGTGTCCATTACCAACAGCATGGAAATCAGTAACATGCACCCATGCATATGATCATATCACATGAAATAACAAGTTCTTTGAAATGCGGTGGAGTTATAAATGCATCAACGATCACTCCAAAATTATTATGCCGGGGTTCAGAATGCTTGCCTTCAATGTGTGGAAAGGCAGGGTGCTCTCCAAACTTTTGAAAGTTTCTTCTCTCTCCCAAAAATCCTATTTGAAAATATATTTGAATTAACACACATTTCAAAAACTGAACCAAAAAGTTGTTTGAAATTTTTTCCAATAAATCTTAAAATAAACTAGATCAAATATGAGGAAGGTAGGAAAAAGAATCAACTCATTTGGACTTATATTTAAAAAGTTATAGCCAGTCAAAGATTTGGTCAAAATCTGTTTTTAAAAAAAATAGAAAAAGAAAACGTTTCGGCAGAATACGTCTTCGAAAACGGGAGACGTACTTAGGGTCTTTACGCTTCCACTTAAACGCGTGGAGGTGGAGCTGGGTCACCGACAGTCGGCCCGCCTGGCCCACTGGTCAGGTTTGACCAGTCGCCGCGCGTCGTCTCCCTCCTCTGCCCGAGCAGAGCGGGGCTCCGGCGATCGTCGCCGGCGTTTGGCTGCTCCTCGCGGGCCCCCGAGGGTGGGGATGGATCCGCACGGCTGGGGCGGTTCTCCCGGTGGTCGTAGGGTCGGCGGGGACGGAGTGAGCTGCCGGCGGCGAGCTCCGCGGCGGAGGAAGCTTCGGTGACAAAGTGAGTTTGTGGTGGCGACGGCTCCCGATTAAAATCAAGCAGGGGAACGAGTTCGCGGGAGGATGAGATGGTTCCTGGTGAAGAGAACGGAGAGGGGGAAGCTCTGGTTGCGCCGAATGGAGCCGGGAGGCGGCGGTGGCCGAACTGACCGGAGAGGTTGAAGAAGGTCTGCTCCCTTCCAATTGGTGACGATGGGGGCGCTAGAGAGATGGCATGAGGCTGCCTCCGGGCTTGGAGACGCTCGGGGCTTCCCTTTTATAGCGTGGCAAGGCGGTTCCGCGGCGGCCATGGATAAGCTCTCCGGCGAACCGACGTTCTGTAGCTAGGGCGACGTGGCGGCGACGAGGGCTAGCAGACACGCTTGCGGATGAGCTCGCACTGCTCCAGGGGCCAGGTGGCGAGCGGGCGAAGGTTGGGCGGCGCTGAACGGCGCAGGGCTGTCGGGCGGCGGCGGCGGCTAGCGCTTGGCCTGCCGGGCGCGGCGGGGGCTGCTTGGCGCGTAGCGGAGGGAAAGGGAGTGCGCGGCAAGGTTCTGCAGAGCGGGCCAAAGCCGTGGGGGCCATCGTGTCGGCTCGGGCGTGCGGCTGCAATACGCGCGCTCTGGGCGCGTCCAGTGCACGCACCGAGTGTGCTCGATGAAATGCCAGAGCATGCTAGAGGTCGCAGGTGAGGATGGGATTTACCAGATCGAGGTTAGGAGCAACGGGGAGTCTAGTGGACATGCTAGTTTGATCAAAGGTGCAAGTTTACAGTGCAATGCCAAAACTCATGTCAAAACTGATCATGCTCTCCAGGTGTTTGACAAAATGCCAATGGCACCTAGGCATGTCTTGGAGTGGCCAAAAACTCCAGATGGGGGTCTCTTTAGAAGAATAAGAGGGTGGTGTGGTTATTTGGACAAAAGGGGAAACTTGTTATTGCAAGTTTTACAAAACTTCAATTCTGGACAAGAAATAAATGACATTATTCCATGAACCAAAATTGATCCAAAAGGTGCATGCTCCTGGACTTAAGGGTTTAACATGGGGGACTACAAGTAGGAGAAATAGTTAAGGGTATAGGAGCAACTAAAATGGTGGTTGCTGTACAAATCCTCAAGTTGGTCCAGAATAGAAATGAGGTTGATACACTCAAATTTTTCAAAGAACATAAATAGGTTTTTGCACAAGGAGTAATAATAGGCTCCTACTGACCTCCCTTAATTTTGGTAGAAGTGTTAAATGAATACTTAAATAGGTTGTAGTGCAATATGCACTCTGGACCAGAGAAGAAAAATTGAGAGTAGGGCTCAAGATATTTAGTGAATGAAATATATTTTTGCATAAAAGTGATTTAAAAACATCACATGACATCTCCAAATTTTTGTGGAAATTTTAAGTGAATCTATCAAATGGTTGTAGTTCAAATATGGTCAATTTAACCCTGAAAAACCATTTTCAAGAAAATAAAGATCAAGCAACTTAATTATTTAATTAGTTATACTGATAAAAGGAAAGTTTTTCTTGAGAGGTTAAACAAGTCCAAAAACATATTTGAAAAGTTTTTCTTTCTGGGAAAAACTCATCATAACAGGGAAGGAAATGATTTAAACAAAAAATCAAAATGGAGCTCAACAATTCAAAGTTTTAATTCCTGGAAGAAAAAATAATTTAATAAAACAAGGCCAAAATTTTGGGGTGTCACAGCCAGGTACCACCTGCAACTGCCATGCCGCTTTTCTTTGAAAGGTTCTGGGATTAGGAAGGGTAGGGACACCAGGCGGCCTACAACATCATATCAAGTTGGAGTCAAATAAAAAAGGGCTCTTGATTTGGTCAATCTTAAGAACAACATGTTATGAGCAGGAATATTTTTTCAGTAAATGTTGACAGTAATATAAGCAAGCCATCATGATATCATAGGAAAGTAACATACTGCTGTAACAACCGTTTGTAGCGATGACTGGAGTAGGCCAGCAATACGTCCAGCCATAGAAGGAGTCGACAGCGTAAATGAAGCCCTTGTGTTCAATGTCATCAGAGAACCATGGAGGATGTATGATCCTACGATGGACGTGCAGATTTATCCAGTTACCGCAATGACCTATCAGATAGGCGAGACCGCAGTTGAAGAACGCAATTAGCCTAAAATCTTTATAATTCGTAGATCTTGTGGGCACTTGGCAGATTACAACCTTGAGCAAATCAAGCTTGGTATCATGTTGGCTACATTAAGATTCCGAGTATTCTGGGCCGTGGTGCCAAAGCAGTGTAGTGTTAATCGAAGGAAGGGGGATCAATCACCGGGTGTAGACCTCCACGAGCATCCAGCTGCCGCGTCCGTCGACGAGCACCATCCAAGACGTGTTCATGCCGACCCAGTACATACCGTTAATGTAGCTGAGGCTGACGGGGATCGGATCGCAGTGAAGGGGGGTGATGGTCACCACCCTACGATCGTTATGCTGCATGACACACCGTTTCTGAACATCAGGCGGCATCAGCAAGCAAGGAGTTGGCTTAAAAAGCTCCAGCCTGAGGGCTTTGAGTAAACGGTACATCCCCGACGATCACGCGGCGAGCGACATGGTACTGAGATTGTCCACACGCGAAACAATGAGCTTGATTACCTCTGTGGGGAGCGAATTCCAGCCACTCTTTCGGCGGACATTGCTCGGTTCTGCCATTGTTAGTGCTTCGGTTTCGGACGAGGGGGAGGCGCTTTAGCGGGGATGGAAGCTTGGACGAGATTATGTGCGGACAAAGATGGAGAAGCGAATATGTGCTGCGGGAAGTGGACAGGTGATGATTACTACATCACGTCGCTTGAATTACAAGACACATACCAGCAGCGTAGGGTCATATCAATGCCAGACAACTTGCTTGAGTGATCACAGTACTGGTACTCCCTACAGTACCTACTACAGTACTATGCCCTAGCTTGCTAGAGTAGAGTAGTAGAGTAGGACTCTGCTCTACTACTAGCACCGGAGGAGTAGTATATTCTAATCTAAAATAGTTACAAACTTCAATGCCCGATCGTGGAACGACTACAAACCATGCTCAAAGACCGTGTCTACGTGGTGTTTGGACTTATATGCAAAAAAATAGCAAGATGCCCGTGCATTGCACGGCACACCATCATCACCAACTCGGTTTTTTCTCTACTCCTACTCCTATAAAAGACTCAGTTGGTGATGATGGAGGCGAGGAGGCGTGTTCAGCCGGGAGTGCAGTGGACGGCGCAACACTATTCGATTTGTTATAAAAAAGTGGTAGAGATAGAGACATAGGGAGGAGCACGAGGTAAGGCCTTATCTGTAAATGTGGAGATAGGTGCGGGTATCTTTTATAAAATTGTCATAGTTTGCTTTCTATCCGTCAGATATAGATCAGACAGTCTATATTACAAGATGGCAGGCATACCATCATCACCAACTCGGTTTTCTATAAGAGTAGATATATATAGATATAGATAGATAGAGACTAGGGAGTACTAGTAAGGACACCATCTACTGCTTCGTGTGCTACTCCTGCGCTCCATTCGGCGGCCGCAGCATCCCCTACAGCTACTCCCTCTTGCGCTCCATTCGGCGGGCGCTGTTGAAATCTGGGGAGCGCACTCTCGCGACTTCTGGCAGCCACGACCTCACCGACGACGACTTCTTCCCCGACCTCAGCAACCTCTTCCTCAACGACATGGGCGACAACCTCAACGCCAACGGTGCTGCTCCCGTTGCACCGTATCTGTTTCTGTCCTTCCTATTCGAAATTGTGGTAGAATTCATGTTTCTACTCTGTATCCTACTACTATGCTAGTCCACATGAGTAATTTCATCTCTGTTATAGCCGTCATGATTTATTTTGTGCTTATTCGGATTAAATCTCATAGTAACTTGCTCATATATTCAACTGGCGCTACGTCCCCTACAACCACTCCCGTTTCATGGATGGCCTGGTCGATGCCTCCAAGGAGCCCTTTGTCCACTGCTATGAGTGATCGATGTCGTTTTGTGGCTCACCGGCGGACATGGTGCATCACCTCACGGATGTGTGCAGCGGTCACTGCTGGCCCTTGGCAGAGAACATCAAGTACGATACGTGCTACCGGTTCACCATGCCGGAGTCGCTGGAGGATCACCACCGCCTGCTAGTCTCGGAGGAGGACAACAACATCTTCCTCTTGATCGTGGGCACCGGCGAGGCCCGCGCAGGCCGCCGCCCCGTTTCTGTCATGTGCGTCAGGGGCGTCGCCGCTGACGCTAACACTGACACGAGGCAGATGTACGGGTGCGTGGTCAATGTTACTACCCCTCCGGGTCGCGTGGGCGGCAACACCGGCCTCATCGGACAGACTTGGGCTCTGGGGAGCTGGGACTATCCCGCCAATGTGGACTTGGAAAACCCATGGCATCCGTTCCATCGTTTACCCGCCGACTTGGTGCACGGGGACTCCGAGGAGGTTCGCCTGGACATACGCATTATCAAGTGCACTTAGAAAACATGTAGTGTGTGTGTTGGCGCTTATGGCCCGTGTCTTTGCCGCTTTTGATTCTGTAAGCTTGTCGTTAAACTTGAGTGGCTTTCGCCGCAGTCCTTCCTTTGAACTGCTCCTCTCAGTGAGTTGACGTAAGACACTTTGGGTTTCATTTGATAATGGAACCGGGGAGGAGCCTCCCTGTTCTTCTAAAATAATACGCATTATCAAGTTAAATGTTGATCATTAGTCTTCGCTCAATGTAATCCGCTATCTAAGCATGTGGAGACTTCCATGCATGATCTTGCTCTATTGGAGTATCGCGCATGAATAAAAGTGTATCCGTTTATGGTTTAGTCTATAATCTTCCATGTATGAATTTTTACTACAATACTGGTGAAAGACTTACGATGAACCATTTCTTACATCACCTCTGCCCCCTTTCAAGTCATCCTGATTTAATCCCTCCGTCTATGTGTATAAGGGCATGGTTAATAGTACTTTATAGTATAGCCAACTATTGACTATAAGAAAGTGCCATGTCATCTATAGCCAACATGTATAACAATCGATACTCAAAAACTAATTCTTAAAGATCATTTCTTGCAAAGCACAATAAGTGTTATTTCTTCACAAGTTTTGGATGCAGGTTGAACAGTTGAATGCTTTTGTGAGCTCTAGAGATGAGATAATATCCGAAGAAACCTATCGATACCCGTTACACATGAGATGACCCCCACATCCTTTGTCAAATTAAACAACTCCCCGATCAATGCATTTCACTCTTCGGTGCAACGGACAGGCACCTTACTACTATAGATTAGTACGACCAAAAATTGAACTAACATTATATATAGTACGATAAATACTGATGCATTTCACCTAAAATTATATCATTGAAAACTATGTTCAAATACGAATCCAACGATACAGTTTTTGTTGACATGCACTAACATCTTGTCAGTTAAATCTTCAGTCAAATTCAATGGGGGACTAATAAACCACGACCGATGTACTACAAGTGTAGAGGGCGGCGCTGCATGGGAGTCTCACCTCTCACCCCGCTCGTGGCGCGGTAGTAAAGCCGTCATATCACAAAACCCAACCACTCCCAGCAATAAATGGCCTGGTAAAATAAACGGACAAGCAACCATCACATCCCTCCATCTTTTTTGCATTTCATCTCTCTGCATTTACTTTCTCCGGTTCATCTCCCACACTCGATCCCTAGCTACTACTCCTAGGGCCAGTTCTTTTGGCGGCTTCCCCAGGTTTTCCCACAAGACTAGTCACAGTGGAGAGTAACAATAAGGCGCCTCACTCATTCATTTGGGCTTCTAAACAACTACACCATCCTGGTTTATTCCTCACCATTGTAATTTGTGCTAAATTTTGACCAAAGATTTAACTGATAAAATGTTACTCAAAACACTTAGGCGCGGTGCATCTAGGTGTGTAAGTCATCTTACGAAAACGAAATAATCCCAAAACACTTAGGCGCGGTGCATTAACTTCTACCTCGTTTCTTGTTTCTTGACATATCAACCAATAAGAGATAAAGAGTGTGCATGATTTTAATGACTTGAGATATCAAACACGACATGCAGTGGTTAGTTCATTGCATGCAATACTATTAATTAGAAAATAAACATTAACGTTTCTCGTTTTCTCCTCTTCCTTGGTCACGGTGCACAACCTAAGATGACTTACTCACCTGGACGGATGGAGTAGTGCATGTGACATGCACTAACATTTCATTAGTTAAATTTATGATCAAAATTTGACACAGATTACAATGGGGACCAATAAACCAGGACGGAGGTAGTAGTTATGGGATTACTAATCTAGAAGCCTAAAAGAGTTGGCCCCTGGTACTCCTACTAGTCGTAGTACTCAAGTTGGAATTCCAATTGCACGGCACAACTTGTTAGGCAAAAAATTCGATACAGGGTGTAGGAAGCGGTTTGGGAATTTGCATGCCTTTCCAACCAGTGAGATGCTCCGTACAAAGTACGACAGAGAAATAACCACAGAGAAGGAAGCTAAAAGTAAACAATCAAACGAGCATTTTTTGCATTTGTTTTGCATTGAACCGTTTCACAAGCTTGACCAGTGTTGTTTTTCTACTTTTACAAAAACCGCATCGTAATGTTAAAACGTGCATTTGGACGTACATAAGTAATAGTAGTACTCCCTCCGTCTAGGTGTACAAGTATTCCCTCCTTCTTGGTCACCGTGCACAACCAAAGATGACTTATTGACCTGGACGAAGGGAGTAGCACAGTCTGCAAGCATATATCGAGAGAGACGTGTAGTCCGAAAGTATATAGTAAGGTTTGTGCTATATGCACGTACTTGCAAAATGCGTAATAATACACAACGTTTCCAAACTTTCCCTTTTACATACTTAATTAAGGACGCTAAAAATTCCTGAACGTTCGGGATTTATCATTTACGTCCCGAAACTAAAGAGATAGCCTGACGAAACAAAAATTATACTCCTCCTAAAAGCCACGGTGCTCGCAGGAGCGCTTGCGGCGCGCCACGAGTGCCCTGGTGTGCGGTCGTTTCCCAGCGCGCCGACACAATGCCTCTTCCTCATCCTCGCAACTCGCGAGGTGCTGATTGGCGGCTTGCCGGCGGGCGAGCGCGATCTCACCAGTGTGGTGATCCGGCGCCAACAGGTACTCCTCCTGGCTGGAAGCGTGCACTCGGTCCACGTACCGCCAAGCATAGATGAGGCGCTTGGTGTCGGTGTCAAAACCGGCGGATCTCGGGTAGGGGCTCCCGATCTGTGCGTCTTAGGCTGATGGTAACAGGAAGCAAGGGACACAATGTTTACCCAGGTTCGGGCCCTCTCGAAGGAGGTAAAACCCTACTTCGTGCTCGATTAATATTGAAGATATGGGTAGTACAGGAGTAGATCTACCACGAGATCGTAGAGGCTAAACCCTAAGAGCTAGCCTATGATGGTATGATTGTAATTGTGATCGGCCTTCTAGGGACCATCCTCTCCGGTTTATATAGACACCGGAGAGGGCTAGGGTTTACATGGAGTCGGTTACAAGGAAGGAAATATAATATCCAGACCGCCAAGCTTGTCTTCCACGCAAAGGAGAGTCCCATCCGGACACGGGCCGAAGTCTTGAGTCTTGTATCTTGACGCTTCAATAGTCCGGACGTTGTATATAGTCTGGCTCTCCGGATACCCCTAATCCAGGACTCCCTCAGTAGCCCCTGAACCAGGCTTCAATGACGATTAGTCCGGCACGCAGTCTTGTCTTCGGCATTGCAAGGCGGGTTCCTCCTCCGAATACTCCAATGCACCCATCATGACGAACAATGTCCGACATTTCATCAATGTTGTACTCCTCGGCTTCAGTGTTTAAATAATGACCATTTCCACGTGTCGAGCGAATGCGATGAGTCGAGGCATTTTTGCATTTGCCACCCTCGATCCTTTGGGCTAACCGTCTATTTTAAGAGACGGGGATTCCAAGATCCAAACCTCACTCTCCCTCCTCGAGCGAACATCCAACAGAGCGCCCAGAAAAAACCATTCCAACATGGCCGATCGTCGCAGCTCTTCTGCTTGCTCCCCTTGCCCCAAGCCAGGGGACTAGGGAGAATGTTCAGTTTCTCATAGCCGTTTGATAAAGTTACAAACCCAAGGGATCCTCCCACCGGCGTTCATGGTCCCTGTTCGAGCCGGAGTGGCCACCTATAACGGCGGAGAACAGGCGGAGAGATCCCCCAATCCGTCTCCAGAGGAGCGAATATGCCTAATTCCGCATCTGTTAAGGGGTGTCGGGTTTCCTATTCATCCATTCCTTCGTGGCCTTCTGGTGTTCTACGGCCTCCAGTTGCACAACTTTACCCCAGCCTCCATACTACATATAGCAGGGTATGTCGCCCTTTGTGAGCTATTTCTAGGCTGCGAGGCTCATTTTGGATTGTGGAAGAAGCTGTTCTGCCTTGTCCCTCGCAACCAGGGAGAATCCCTATGTCAAGTGGCGGGGCTGAAGTATGGCGTATCGCTGAGACCGGATACCTATACGGTACTCCCAAGAAGGCACCAGATAACTGGGCTTCAGAGTGGTTTTATATTGACGACGCTCCCCTTCCAGATCCAGTCCGGACAGGACTCCCCAAGTTCAGTAACACCCTGTCGAGGGCATGTCTAAGCTGGCGCCCCTGAGGCCCCCAAGAAGAGGATTCCAGGGAAGTACATTTCCTGATGAGCAGGATAAAGTTACTGGCCAAATCCGGACTGACGATAGTCGAGGTGATGGCAATATGCATAATGCGGGGAGTGCAACCGCTTCAATATCAGAGCAATCCCATGTGGCACTATAACGGGGCAGATGATGCCACCCGCTGTGGCCGTAAGGGTTCGGACCCCCCCACCGCTCTGGCAAGGATACTGTCCGACTTGTACAAAGGAGAAGAGGAAGACTTCCTCCATATCAAACCGCGGGACGGATTCTCCATGTACAATCCCCCAAGCTGGGTAAGTCGTCATTTATTTTCTCGCTTCACTTATTGTGGAATTCTTTGCTGAAGTTACCCGCATCGATATTTCCGAGCAGGAACTGAGGAGGGACGTAGAAGGAATCTCCAGCCCTTCCCCGCAGCCAGAGGACCCCGAAAGTGCCTTGGATCCAGGACTCAAAGAAGACCCAGATGTGTCTGTGGAGCTTGTCGACAGGATATTTTATCGAGCGAGCCGTGACGGCGCCTTGGTGGCCATTACTGCTGATTATCCCGGACTGCTACCCTCGTTGCGCGTAAGCCAAGCTAAAGACTAGATCCTCCGAAGAGGACTCTTCCCTGATGTCACGCCTTATCCCTGAACTGTCGTGTTTTTGCAGAAGCGACGTTCGGAACGCAAGGCCGAGCCCCTAGGGACCCATCAGCCACAGGCGTCCGGATTGAGCAGGCTCAAGAGGAAGGAGGTTAGGACCGACACGCCCTTACAGAGGTAAGGAAACCACCCGTCGTGCAATTTTTTGTTATTTGAAGTATAGCGGTGCCCTTTTACATCCTGGCAGGAAGAGGAGTATCCAGACTGTATCCGGAGATCCTGCCAACCACGCCTCCACCAGTCGGGCTCCAGGACCAACCATGAGAGAGGAGGCGGACGTAGGGCCGACCCCGCATAGTCCTCCGACAGAGGACGCAGATATGCTCTCTGCCACAAATTCGGAAGTAGAGAGTGCCATGCATCACCGGCGTCGACGGGTCGTGCTTTGGAACAACATCTTTTCCGAAGAGGCATTTAATGCTTTCAATTCAGGAGACACATACATCCGAGCTGCTCAAAGCGGACTCGCCCGGGCGACAGTCCAATATACCAAAGATATACGGGTAAGAAAGTTTGATGAGCATGTATAGTAGTAGCCCCTAAGACTTGAAACGGTTGAGACAACAGTTTTAAGTGTTAATTCATGCGTAGGTTCTTGTAGATAAGAATGAGCAATTGTCTCGGGAGCTAGAGGAGTGCAAGACCCAACTGAGGGCCACAGTTGCCGAGCTAGAGGAATCCCAGAAGGCCTCATATGGTAACATTTATCTCAATTATATGAAAACGCACCAGTTGGCAACTGGCTGGTATGACAAATTTAACAGAAAGTTCTGTAGACAACCCCGGAGTAAATCCGGAGGGCGGGAGGGATGACGAGTCGCATCTCCAGAGGCAACTAAAGGCCGGCGAGCGCATTCTTACGCAAGTTAAGCAGGAGAAGAATGCTCTCCAAGATGCCAATGTTCGGCTGGACGTAGAATTGAAAGACGTCCGTGCACAGCTGGCGGACTCTGTAAAGGAGAACAAAAGGCTTCGCCGCGGCATTTATGGTAAGTGCCTAGACGAACTGTATCATAGTTCGGCGAGGAAGTATATTGAAAAAGTTGTGTTTGTAGGAATGCTAATGGGTCGTCCTGAGGAGGAGATGCCCGCATCTATAGGCGATTTACTGTAGTACCTCTCACAACTGCATGGGCGAGCTTGGCAGGTGATGCAAGGCATTGCGCAGTCTCTGTGGCCATCAAGCTCCGTGCCAAATGGCATGGGGGGGCTTGTGGACATGCTTCAAGGAGCACGGCGGCGCTTCCGTTTGTGGAAGATATCAGCCTGCCGGCAAGGTGCAAGAGAAGCATGGGCTATGGTGAAGACGCGCTACACCAAGCTGGACCCGAACCATATGGCTGAAGTTGGACCGGCCGGGCTAGATGGGCAAGAAATTCCCGTGAGTCTGGTATATGACCAGGTGGCGTTAGCCGCAAAGTATTCTCAACAGGATTGTAAGCTAGATAGCCTGTTGGATGGTATAGAGGATGAATATAATCAGTCCAAATGACTGTGTAATTCGATGGACATAAGTAGCCCCTAGACGGATTAAAATCTTTTGTCATGGCGGACATTTTCGCTTCAGCCCCTGGATCCTAATGTCCGAGGTGTGTCCGAATACCCGCTCGGTTATACAAAACCGGAGTATGCGTGGAGACCAGGTGTAGGGGTCATAAGTGCTTGAACAGACAAGTACCCAACTAGTTATGTTATATTACATGGATAGTAAGAAACATCTTCCAGGGAGAATAGTTCCATTAAGGGTTCCTTTTCCTAGATAAGCATGTGTCAAGGCACATGTCCGGACTACGAACCAAAGCGCAGGAGACAAAACTTCTGGGGATTAATGTTATAATAAATGAAGACATCTTTTGTTCATCGACCGAATATTCTCTTAAGGAAACTAGCTTTCGGCTTCACCCAGTCTGAGGTACCCATTCGGCTCAACCGGCAGTAACAATCGCAGAGGTGCTCTCCTTATTCCCTAGCCGAATTAACGGGAACATAGGGCATAAACAGACGAGCCAGGCAACCCAGCTTGGCCACGTCTTAAGTCATATCGGTGCATATAATGGCGAATAGAAGGCACACATGGAAAATACATGTATGATGGGCAAAAAGCCCTTTAGAGTAAGTTATGTTTAGCTTCCGTATAGGAAGCCCCCAGGTATTACTTGCACACATAGTGCGGCCGGAATAATCCGAGAATCCGCACTGTATGAAATACTTTGTGTGAGGAGAAAAAGAGCGAGACAGGAAAAGGGAGGGAGCATAATTGAAAAAGGAGGGTTAAGGAGACGAACACTGAGTTCGGCGCTAGGCGTAGAATCTCCGGAGTCTGACCGCGTTCCATGGGTTCGGCTCGAGTCTATTGTCAGATGCATTGCGTGAGCAGTACGCTCCTCCCGTGAGAACTTTGTCGATGATGAAGGAGCCTTCCCACTTGGGTTTGAGCTTGTCATTCTTCTTCTCCGGTAAGTGTAGAACGAGTTCGCCAATATTATAAGTTTTAGCCCGCACTTCTCTGCTTTGGTATCGTCGAGCCTGTTGCTGATAGAATGCGGAACGGGCCTTAGCGACATCATGCTCCTCCTCCAGGTCATCCAAATTATCCTGCAGATCTAACTCGACTTCCTTCTCTTCGTACATGCGTACGCGTGGCGAATCATGTATTATGTCGCAAGGTAGTACTTCTTCCGCACCGTAGACCATAAAAAATGGTGTATATCCGGTGGTGCGATTCGGCGTGGTCCGCAACCCCCAGAGTACGGAGTCGAGCTCCTCGACCCAATGAGTATCCGACTGTGTCAAAGATCGCACTAGTCTGGGTTTGATGCCGCTCATGATGAGACCGTTTGCCCGTTCGAGCTGGCCATTTGTTTGAGGATGGTAGACGGAAGCATAGTCGAGCTTAATGCCCATTTTATCGTACCAAGATTTCACCTCATCGACCGTGAAATTTGAGCCATTAACGGTGATGATGCTATGGGGGACACCATATCGGTGTACGACCCCGGCTATAAAGTCTATCACTGGTCCGGATTCGGCCGTTTTCACTGGTTTGGCTTCTATCCATTTGGTGAACTTATCTACCATGCCCAATAAGTATTTGTTCTTGTGGCTCCCCCCTTTAAGGGGTCCAACCATACCCAGCCCCCAGACCGCGAAGGGCCAAGTGATGGGGATTGTTTGGAGAACGGTAGGGGGCATATGACTCTGATTGGCGAAGAGCTGGCAACCGACGTAGTGTTGGACAAGCTCCCGTGCGTCTGCTCAGGCCGTCAGCCAATAGAAACCTGTACGGAAGACCTTGTTGACTAGTGCTCGAGCCGCGGCGTGGTGCCCGCCCAGTCTGGCATGGATTTCAGCCAAGAGCTGCTGCCCTTCCTCTTCGGAGATGCACCTTTGGAGCACTCCGGTGGCACTTTTCTTATAGAGTTCCCCTTCATGGACCTTGTAAGCTTTAGAACACCGGACAATGCAGCGTGCTTCATTTTGGTCTTCAGGGAGCTCCTACCTATTTAGGTAGGCCAAGAAAGGCTCAGTCCACGGGGCGATGACAGCCATTATTTCGTGGGCTGACGATGTTATTTCGGTGGTAGAACCTCCGATTATGTCTGATAGTTCGGAATCTGGGGATGTATTCGGATCTGTGCTGGTATTGCTGGACTCCCCTTCCCATATCACGGATGGCTTGAATAGCCTTTCCAGGAATATGTTAGGTGGGACAGGGTCACGTTTAGCGCCGATATGGGCAAGGACATCTACCACTTGATTGTTTTCTCGAGCCACGTGATGAAATTCGAGCCCCTCGAACCGAGCTGACATTTTAAGGCCGGCATTACGGTAGGCCACCATTTTCGGATCCTTGGCATCAAAGTCTCCATTTATTTGTGATATTGCGAGGTTTGAATCCCCGTGCACCTATAGGCGTTGAATGCCCATAGAGACTGCCATCCGAAGACCGTGCAACAGAGCCTCATATTTGGCTGCATTGTTGGAGTCTGTGTATAATATTTGGAGGACGTATTGGACCGTGTCTCCGGTGGGAGACGTCACGACTACACCCGCTCCTATTCCGGCCAGCATTTTAGAGCCGTCGAAGTGCATGATCCAGTTAGAGTATGCGCCGTACTCTTTAGGGAGTTCGGCCTCCGTCCATTCGGCGACAAAGTCAACTAATACTTGCGACATGATAGCCCTCTGAGGCTTGTATATTATGTCGAACGGAAGGAGCTCAATGGCCCATTTGGTGACCCGGCCCGTGGCATCGCGGTTATTTATTATATTGTTTAGTGGTACTTCGGAGGCCACCATAATCAAACACTCCTGAAAGTAGTGTCGTAGCTTTCGAGATGCCATGAAGACCGCGTATGCTATTTTTTGATAGTGTGGTTATCGGGATTTGCATGGGGTGAGGACCATGGATACGTAATAAACCGGCTTCTGTAGCGGGAATTTGTATCCGTCAACCTCTCGTTCGACGACGAGTACTGCGCTTACAACTTGATGTGTTCCAGCTATGTACAACAACATAGGTTCGCCGATATTTGGCACTATTAGGACTTGATTATTGGCCAATAAGGTCTTTATTTCATCGAGTCCGGCCACGGCTGCATCCGTCCACACGAAGTGTTCGGTGCACCGAAGAAGGCGGTAAAGAGGCAATGCATTTTCTCCTAACATGGAGATAAAGTGGCTCAAAGCAGCCACGCATCCAGCTAGTTTCTGGATATGTTTGAGGTCTGTTGGTATAGCCAACTGCGACAAAGCTCAGATTTTTTCCGGATTAGCTTCAATTCCTCTATTGGAAACGATGAAGCCCAGCAGTTTTCCGGAGGGGACGCCGAAAACGCATTTCTCGGGATTCAGCTTGATGTCGTATGTTCGTAGGTTGTCGAACATAACCTCAAGTCATCTATTAGGGTTTCGAGGTGTCTTGTTTCTATGATTACGTTGTCCACGTATGCCTCCACTATTTTGCCGATTTGCTTTTCCAGGCATGTTTGAATCATGGGTTGATAGGTTGCTTCGGCATTCTTAAGCCCGAAAGGCATAGTGTTGAAGCAGAAAGGGCCATATGGCATTATGAAAGCTGTTGCAGCTTGGTCGGACTCTGCCATCTTTATTTGATGGTATCCAGAGTATGCGTCGAGGAAACACAGCGAGTCGTGTCCAGCTGTGGCATCGATGATTTGATCGTTGCAAGGGGGGGGGGAAGGGGATCCTTGGGGCAAGCCTTGTTAAGGTCTTTGAAGTCGACGCACAGGCGCCACGATTTGTCCTTCTTTGGTACCATTACCAAGTTCGCCAGCCAATCCGGATGTTTGATATCTCTGATGAATCCGTCCTCAAGTAGCTTGGCTAGCTCCTCCCCCATGGCTTGCCGTTTGGGGTCCGAAAATCGCCTTAGGGTATGTTTAACAGGTTTGTATCCCTTCAGTATGTTAAGGCTGTGTTCGGCCAATTCGCTTGGGATGCCCGGCATGTCCGGTGGGTGCCAGGCGAAGATATCCCAAATCTCGCGTAAGAAGTCGCGCAGTGCGGCGTCCATAGCAGGGTTCAACTATGTCCTGATGGAAGCTGTCTTCGTGGGGTCCGTTGGGTAGTCTTGGAATTTGACTATCTCATCTGCGGGTTTCAATGAGGTGGATATGGGTCGCTTGTCGAGTATCACGTCGTCCCTGTCCACGGTGGCACACAGCGTTGTTAATTCTTCTGCCGCTAGGGCTTCGGATAGTGCTTCCAAGGCTAGTGTTGCGGTTTTGTTTTCGGCACGGAGTGCGACGTCCGGATCACTAGCTAGAGTGATAATTCCATTGGGTACGGGCATTTTAATCTTCATGTACCTATAATGGGGTATAGCTTGAAAGCTTGCAAACACGTCTCGCCCTAGAAGGGCGTGGTATCCACTGCTGAAGGGAGCCACTTGGAACGTGATTTCTTCGGACCTGTAATTTTCTGGGGTGCCAAATACCACATCAAGTGTGATTTTCCGTGCGCACCGTGCTTCCCGACTAGGGATAATTCCCCTGAAGGTTCTGCCGCTTTGTTCAATGCGGTTTTTGTCAATTTCCATCTTCTTGAGTGTTTCTTCGTAGATGAAGTTTAATCCGCTTCCGCCGTCCATGAGTACTTTAGTGAGCCGAAAGCCGTCCACTATTGGGCTAAGGACCAGAGCGGCTGGTGCCCGGATGGACTGGAATTGGGGTTCGTCACTTGCATTGATAGTTATAGCAGTGTTGTTCCACGGATTTATTTTTGCCACATGGTAGATTTCAGCGGAGCTATGATGAGCTTGCTTACGCCTATTGTTTTAGGCGAAGGTCTCGAAGACCGTTAGCACCGTATTGTGTTCCTTGGTGGGGTGTTTTTCTGCTTTATGGCACTCGAGGAGATCCTCGCCACTTTTTGCTACCTGCCGGAGTATCCAACATATCCTAAGGTTATGGGTTGGTATTGCATCTGGCGTTCTGTGGAGCTTACATGGCCCATTGAGCCATCCTTCCAATACGGTTCCACGCCCTGGGGTGGGCTTTGGTTTCTTCGGAATTGAATCGGTCGACTTACGAGAGTTCGGCCGTTTAGTTCGGACAAAGGTTCTGGTGAGGGCCGTACTATCCCAAAATTCTGTTAGGGTCTTCCAGGCGCTTTCCATCGCACAATACTTTTGTACTATGGTTGCCAAGTCCGTAAAGTGTACTATGTCATGACGACTTATAGCATTAACGACTCCTTTGTTCGTGCAGTTTCTGTAGAAAAGTGAGACTACGTCCTCCTTGTGGCTGTCCTTGACCTTGTTAAGGGCAAGGAGGAATCTGGCCTAGTAACGGTGTACCGTCTCCTAGGGCTCCTGCCTGATACGGGAGAGATGGTTTAAGTCCGAGCGAGCGTCGTTGGCTAAATCCGGATTCTGATCCGACCTGACGCCCGGGGGCACGGGAAGTTCCGAGCCTGACAGTTCGGGATCTGGAGTATTACCTAATCCCTTCGGCCCAACGCCCGATTCTAAGTCCGGGACCTGGGTCATGTCTTCCTTTGGGTGGGCGATCAGCTCCCTGAGTTCGGTGATCCGGACATAATTCGTCCTCAAAGTTGAGGGGTAACCCACGTGTGTTTCCTCCACTACCGCTATCTCATGGATGGCCGGCGGGGATCTACTGTCCCTTTGGTCGGGTTTAAGCCCAATCCGGTCATAGTCCATAGCGACTCCCAAAGCAACGATGCAATCCAAGAGCTTATTAAGGGAGGATAACTCAATCGGATCTATCTTTTCGGCAAGCTCCGAATCGATGCGAAGGTTATACGTGATGACCCGAGAGGCCATCGTCGGCGCGACAGCCGATGGGGCAGTCATAATGAAGCCACCAAGCCAGAGAGTCTGGCCTACAGCCAGCGCTCCCCAGAGGTGATGTCGTCCTTGACAACAAGACGAGCCATCGAGCCTTTGCAGCGACGACACAGAGGAACTCTCAATGAAAGCACCAATGTCGGTGTCAAAACCTGCGGATCTCGGGTAGGGGGGCCCGATATGTGCGTCTTAGGCTGATGGTAATAGGAAGCAAGGGACACAATGTTTACCCAGGTTCGGGCCCTCTTGATGGAGGTAAAACCCTACTTCCTGCTTGATTAATATTGAAGATATGGGTAGTACAAGAGTAGATCTACCACGAGATCGTAAAGGCTAAACCCTAAGAGCTAGCCTATGATGGTATGATTGTAATTGTGATCGGCCTTCTAAGGACCATCCTCTCCGGTTTATATAGACACCGGAGAGGGCTAGGGTTTACATGGAGTCGGTTACAAGGAAGGAAATATAATATCCGGACCGCCAAGCTTGTCTTCCACGCAAAGGAGAGTCCCATCCGGACACGGGCCGAAGTCTTGAGTCTTGTACCTTGACACTTCAATAGTCGGACGTTGTATATAGTCCGGCTCTCCGGATACCCCTAATCCAGGACTCCCTCACTTGGGCCCGACTGCACTCAGGGCGTCGGCACAGGCGTCCTCCGCCACCCTCACGGCCCTCGCACGAGCCTTCTGCCAAAGAACCAATTGCTTGACTCTCTCGGACGCGACATAGATCTCCCAGAAAGCTTGTTGCGCGGTGCGCTTCTCTTCCTCGGCCTTCTTCTCCGCCTCTATTTTGGCGCGCTCTGCTGGAGGCAAAGCCACCCACAAGGCGACATCCATTTCTTTCCAAAGCTCCTCAAGGCTGGGGGTTTCGGCGGGCAGTGCGGCGTTCTCCTCGTAGCGGGGAGCCGACGCGTCCTCCGACTCGTGTGCTGGCGAGATCGGGAACACCGACGCGTCCACCTCGATGCGTCGCGGCGAGGAGTGGAACACCGACGCGTCCTCCTCAAGTAGTGGCAGCGAGGAACGGAACGGCGACGCGTCGCGTCTCGGCGAGGAGCGGAACACCGACGCATCCTCCTTGACTAGTGGCGGCGAGGAACGGAACGGCGACGCGTCGCGTAGCGGCAAGGAGCGGAACACCGACGCATCCTCCTCGACTAGTGGCGGCGAGGAACGGAACGGAAACGTGTGACCGTCCGCACGGTGCTGCGAGGGGCTCCTTGGGCTTGGGAGGGGCGATACCATGGTGGTCGACGTGAGAGGGAGGGGGAGGAGATAGCGATGAATGTGAACTTGAGGGGGAGGAGATAGCGATGTCGTGGGAGGTGCTGTATTTATAGCGACCAATGGCACACCTATGTAAGATATGGACTGAGCTGCACTGACTTAACTGCAGGTCCAGTTGCGTCACTAACATGTGGGCCAGTACACTGCTGGGCCCGTATGTCAGTGACCCAATGCACCTGAAGTTATGTAAAAGCTACCTGGGCATATTTGTTGGAGTAAATTACGGGGGAGCGAAGGGGTGGAAATATTGCTGGTCACAACGGATTGGACGAGCGTGGGGGGAGGAGAGTCATGCATAATAAGTCATCTTGCATGCCGGGCTAGGTATAGTCTCAAGTCATTAAAAACATACACGCCCCACACATGTTCATATTTCAAGGTGCACTAAATTATTGCATGCGATGATTAAGGCTGGCCATCATGGTGGTATCTTTGCTGGTATCATGCACATGGGAATAGCAAACATGCTGATGTGGCAAAGAATTAAAGAAGAGAGGGTGGTTAGAGTAACTAGTGTTCATGCATGCATTGGTAAACACATTTTTTTGTGAAGAACGACAACATTAGTTGAGTACTTTTGCAGACTTCAAAAACTATTCCACCGCCTCTACTATCTTGCTAAGAGTAGGTGAAATTTTTGAGTCGAGCCCTTTAAACTAGAAGGGAGATAGTGGTACTCTAATAGCTAGGTGTGTAAGTCATCTTACGAAAACCAAATAATCCCAAAACACGTAGGCGCGGTGCATTAACTTCTACCTCGTTTCTTGTTTCTTGACATATCAACCAATAAGAGATGAGGGTGTGCATTCTTTTAATGACCCGAGACTATCAAACATGACATGCAGTGGTTAGTTCACTGCATGCAATACTATTTAATTAGAAAATACTACCTTCGTCCGCGTTTATTGGTCCCCATTGTATTTCGTGCCAAATTTTGACCATAGATTGAACTAACAAAATGTTCAGGCATGCCACCAAACATTATATTTTTGAAAACTATGTTCAAATACGAATCCAATGAGATAATTTTTGTTGACATGCATTAACATTTTCCCATCCTCCTTGGTCATGGTGCACAGCCTAAGATGACTTACTCACCTAGACGGAGGGAGTATCAACATTCACAATGTCAAATCAATATTTTTACACTCACTATAAAACGTAGTTCTTATACTCATTATAATCAGTATTGTAGATATTGATATTTTTAGTATAAATTTGGTCGTGGGATTTCATTGATGCCTGTCAAAGCGTGGAGGAAGCGGCATTGCCGGTCTCTACATAGGTATTTCTCTTCATAATCCTGTAATTTTAGAGACTGATTGCGCTTTTGTGGTAGCGTCTCTTGCATCGGGGGACTATGACAGGTCTGCTATGCGTGACCTGAAGATGAAAGCATTGAGCATCTCAAAGTTGATCAACAATCTTCAATTGTCAAAGATTAGCCGTTCGGCCAATAGGGTGGCACACTTAATCGCTAAGTATAGCTTTGACAATAGATTATATGTTATTCTTGTAAATAACGTACCGTCCTTTGTGGTGAATATTGTATCGAATGAGTGTACTAGTGTGGCTGGTTAATTAATATAAGGTGGTGTTCAAAAAAGTATATATTTGGTCAAACACTTTGCAAACGGTTGACGGGAGTAAAAAGGACCAGAGGGTGTATCATGCATGCGGAGTAGGCAAAAAAATTGCTCATTTATAGCCGGTCGAAGTCTCAAAGGGCGCGACCGCGCAAGGGAGGCGAAGGTCGTGGGAGGTGCGACGGTTGACGAAATTAAGTGAAGTTACATCCACGCGCCGGCATGGCGTGCGAACAGGCAGAAGCTATACCGTCAGACCTACGTTATGGGTCTAGTAGACATGGCATCTAGTGGGTCCCGCATAGTTCTCGAGAACTCTCTAGGGGCTTGGAGCCGTTTATCCACCGGGCAAGCCAGCAACCCCACGCTGTTCGCACGCCCTACTCGTCCCCGTCTTCTACCTCACAACAGTTTGCTCCCAGTCGTCCCGTCTTTTCACATTAGTTTGCTCCCAGTTTTTGCGGGGTACAACAGTTCAACTTCTCCTAACCCTCCTCCAAAATCCATGGCCTCCCAAATCTCCATTGTCGCCGCCGAGTACTAGGTTAGAGCCATTACCGGCGATCAGTTCATCGTCATCTACACACGTGGATCCGCTACGGTGAAAGCATGGCTTGCTCGCTTCCTACGCATGTTCAACAGTTCAACGAATGAGTGGGTCGCTGAGCTAGATGTTGAGTACACCACAGTCCTGGGATGAGAGAAGGATCTAAAGGACTAAGAGAGGAAGAAGCCCGCCGTGATCCAGGTTTGCGTACATAACGTTTGCTTGGTCTACCACATATGCCATGCCGACGTTGAGTGCCAGGATTTTAAGAACTTCCTCAAGGACAAAAGAGTGAAATTCGTTACTGTAGGCTTTAAGAACGACAGGGATGTCCTGCGTCGGATAGGTATCATTGTAGGCCAGGCCTTCGATCTCCAGAAGGCAAGCCTAGTGTCCTCCTCTCAATCTTCAATGCTGACCCTAGCAGCAGCCATGATTGATCCTTCGTATGCTAAACTAAAGAAACCTCATCACGAGTTTCATCATGGATGGGAGTCGAAGACATTAGATGAAGATCACATCATGTACGCAACAATGGATGCCTACCTTTGTTTAAATATCTACATGGGTTGGATGAAGAAGAACAGCCTAGTGTTCGGTTCAAGCAAAGAAGCGTCAGCGAAGAGGAAGAGGAAGAGGGACGAGGACAAAGTCGAGGACGTGGACTCGGATTCCGAGTAGGTGGCAGTGCCGTCACTCATGCTGGCTCTACTGCAGTGTCAAGTGGACTAGTTTCTTAGTTTATTTTCAAGGGTGTGTTGTGCTGAGGCCCCAGCAGAACTATGTTTATGTTCTTTCTCGTTATTTGAACTCTTTAGTATGTAGAGTAGTACTAGTACTATGTCTTACTACTGTTCTTCTTGCAGTTGGTACTACTGCTCGTACCTTCGTGTTCCTACTGTACTTAATACGTTCGTACTAGTAGTATAATTTGGGTCAGTCGATTTGTGAAAGAAGTTTGACGGAGCGAAGGAAGAAGTCGACAGAAGAGATGGAAGAAGCCCTTCTAGCCATCCATGTTGCATCAAACGGCTCACATGAGTCGGCTGACCCAAATTGCTCCTTCAGATTGCAGGATCCATGTGGCATTCATGGTCTTGAAGGTTGATACCGCATCCGCACCCGGTTTGCGGGCTCAACACGCGCGCGACCGGCTTCCGCCACGACAGCCACCATGCGCGCCTCCTCTGCGCGGGCGGAGACTACAATGACATGCTAGTTCCTCCTCGCCGGCGTGCTAGAGCACGCGCTCATCCTCCTCTTCGTATGCTGCGTGCATAGACGTGACTCCACCAGCTGCTCGCGTGCTTGGCAGCGCAGCGGCATGGCGAGGAGGGACTGCAGACGACGTGAGCGGGTGAGCCTTCGGCTTCATGGCACAGGGATGGCGGTGACATGGCGGTGATGGGCGAGAAATTGTTGTTCGGAGCAGGCGGGCGCCGGCATGTGCAACGGCGGCGGCGTCATATTGATGAGTGCGCGTATGGGAGCTTACTTTATTTTTATATGAGGTTGGTCAAACCTAAAAGAAAACCGTACTAGTACACGTAAACATTAGACTTAGGCGGCTTTTATTAAAAAAAAAATTGAAGTTATTACCACAGCCACGATACGGAATCCTGTGCAAGCGCGTGAACCGCGGCCGCGCAGTCGATTGAATGGTGCGTCACCGTGTTGTGCTCGAAGGACATCCACCGAACCTTTTTGTGTGTGTGAAAACAATCCTCGAACGCTGCAATATTTCCATATATTTGAATTTAGCTCTAGTTTGTGTTTATTTGGATTTGGACGTTTTAGGTGCGCCCTAGTTTTTTTAATACTTATTTTATGTGTGTGACTGTGAGAGAACGTGTGTATGTGTCCATATGTGTGTTGTGGCAGAAGGGCAATGTGGAGACGGTGTGCGTGTGATACAGACATAGAGAGGTGTGAATGTGCAAATGATCATGCATGAGTGAGACATAGACAGATGCCGATATGTTGTGTATACATGAGAGAACGGTCTTCTAGTTTACTTGTGTGTGTGAGAGAGAGAGAGAGAGGGATAGAGAGAGAGACAGAGAGAGAGAGGAGCATCCTTAACACAACAACCATCTCTCTCGATTCGTCCGTCCCTCGCACGATCGCATGCAACATATGCATCAACGCACACATTTTGACACCCTCACTCGGCCCCTGCCCACCTCAAGGCCCGCACAATCTCTTTGTGAATACCCATTTCTCTCCTTAGGTTTGTTTTCGCTCAATATCTGACACACACACACACACACAGCACAACACACACACACACTCCCCCGAGCACACAATTCATCCCCATCCAAGGTTATACGGCGACCACTCTCACTTGTGCTTCTTCGCACCCCAACATGCACAACACCTCAATCTTCAAAGAGGGCATCGAGCAGATCGAAAACGGCGATCACACCGCGCTAGAGAATGCGGGTTCATTTGGAAGCAGGGTGATGTGACGACGTCTGACTGACTCCTCCCCCCACCCTCTCTCTCTCTTGCACAAAATTACCAATCCCTCTCCCCCCCCCCCGCACAAAATTGTCAATCCCTCAACCCATGAGATCCTTCCCCTCTCGTCCATGTTTTTCCAGCTCTCTCATCAAACATGTTGTCTCTTCTCCTTCCACGTATACAGAATCGCGTATATTACATGTCTCCATCTTTCTCACAGACCTAACTTCTTCCTCTCTCTTTCTCTTTCTCTTTCTCTCTCTCTTTCTCGTTAGGTTTGTCTCCTACTCTCTCGTCCACATACATACAATCTTTCCCGCCCTATCTGCTCCATCTTCAAAGCTCTCTCTGCACGTTTCATTCACACAATGGGATATGTCAAAATGTTGCTTCTATAATGGCTGATGTAGAGTTTTGGTTGTTTTTGTTGCATCCTACAAAGTAATAACTATGAAATGCATATAGATTCTCATTTGACTGGGATTATGTGAGTTTGAGCATGTTGTGAAGTACTATAGACCTTGTATACATCTTGGGATTCGACAATGATTGTAACTATTGAATTGTATAGACCATTACATTCGAAGTCAATAGCCTAATATATTTATTTCACAATTTCAACAAATGATTAGTTCACTACAAACTAAGAAAACAAATGTGTACTCCCTCCGTTTTTATTTTAGTCCGCGTATTAGCATTGGTCAAAGTCAAGTTTTGTAAACTCTCAGAAAGCTTATAACAAAAAATATTAACATATACAATAACAAATAAATACCATTAGATTCATTATTGAATGTACTTCCACATCATACATATTTTTATGGTAAATGTTTATATTTTTATATAAACTTCGGTCAAACCTAATATGCAGAGTTTACTACTACTACTCGCTAGTTGCTTAGCCGAATCACTCAACACGCCACACGGGGGGAGTCCAGTGTCACAAAATTTTGAGGTCGGCGGGAAAATCTCCCGCGACCCTGATTCGAGCAGTGGGAAGTTACCATCATAGCCTTAGGAACAGGCCTATGGACGACGCTTGGTAGGGGCCTGTTTTCGTAACTTCAGGTTCACCCTGCCCAGCCAGCCCCACCCCGACACCCAGAGTAGTACACCTGAGTACTCCCCATTTTCTATCCCCGCCACAAAATAGACTTCTCCACGGCACCGCAGCCTTCGTGCTCCTCCCCTTTACATCGGCGCACTCGTCCACCGCAGCGCATCTGCCTCATCGACGACCTCGTACGCTGCACTGGAGCCGGTCCACCGTAGTCGTCGTTGACGGAGCCTCTTCCCCGGCATCGTCTTCCACGATCTCGGATATACTTCTCGGAAGCCGACGCCAAGCGCAAAAGTACCACTGTCGTGGACAATGAACTGACTCCCGTTGCCGACCAGGACTCAAAGAGGCCGCCGCGACCATCGTTCTCCTCCTCGATTGGTAATATGTGTACTGAATCACTTAGCAGTACATGTGCAGTTCCAATTTTGTTCATACCTACCCTTCAATTTTCCTGGGTGCTATTCTTCCCGTAAAAGTAATTGGTTATAGCCTCCATTGTCCAACAGAATATCAGCTTGTAATTGTGCGTCGCTCCTGTGTCGCGCTATGCTTGGGTAGGTTTTTCATCTGCAACCAGCAGTGTGGCAAATGATGGAAATGTTTTTAGAACTAGCAAGATGCCCATGCGTTGCACGCATCAAGATACATTTCTATGAGTAGTTTATCTTGTGGGAGAAAAGGATGAACGAGGGAAGGCCTTATTTGCAAATCTGGAGAGGGGTATGGGTATCTTTTTTTATCTATCTATGCTGAGAACTATCCTCTACTCTCTAGTATCTACTTCTCGATCTCAGCACTGTAAACGCTTTTTTAAAGCGCCGCGCGTTGCGATTCTGTTGGAGATGCTCTAACATGGCAGACGAGTGCTTTAATGTTGCCCACAAGATGCGCGAGTATTACTAGTAGTATTTTTCTTGCCATGTTGAGATTTTAAAACCACGAGTGTGAACATGCAGAGGAGCAATGAAGACCAAACACGGGATATTCGGGACATCTTCAAGGAGCGTGGCAAGTTAAAGAGGAGCTGCACCGAACCTGTAAAACGAGCTTTGGTAAGTAACACCCTTTCAATTACTTTCGTTTAGCCTCGTGTTCTTCGATGTGTATATGTTGTAGTTTCTGTTTCTCTTAAGCGTGGTGTTCTTCGATGTGTAATAAGAAGAGTCTTAATCGTCCTAATGCTTTCGTTTTTAACTTGATGTAGGAAGTGGGTGTTCTCACCTTGTAGTCTGTTTTTATATTTCTTTTCCTTTTGAATTCACTTCTCCGAGTTCTGTTTATCTGGCTTCTACTAAATGGATCTAGGTTTCTCTGAGTATTGATCTAAAAAAGAAGTAACTTCATGTCAGGATGCAGTTCCTGCGAGGAGGGAAGTATGGTCAACCTCGAGATCATGTTTCCAAAATGAGGCTGGATTACACACAAGGTGCCAGTTCCCTAATGATGCTGGATTAGACACAAGGTGCAAATTCCCAGATGATGCTGGATTACACACAAGCCAGGTGGAGTCGTCAGCTGTTCGTGTCCTCGTGGCATTAGTAAAGGCTGAAAGAAAGCGTGCAGCAGCCCTTGAGAATGTAGCTGAGTTCCTGAAGAAGCGAAAAGAGCAATCAGATGCTCTCTTCACCCAAGCCAAAGAAGAGATGGAAGAAGCCAGAAATAAGCTAGCAGAGGCAGAGCAGGCTAGGCGTCTCCTGCTATCTAAAACTGTTGTCAATACAAAATTTCCTTCATAATAGCTAGGTTCAAATGTTTATCCAGTCAGCATGCCTGTTGTGATGTCTGTGCATCTACTGATGTGGCACAAAATGTTTTTTTCGGGTCATGTAATAACAACAATTACTTTCCAAACAATAACAGACGAAGCATTGGACATGGTATAGTTCACGCGCAAGCCCGACATTCCAAGTTCAACTTCCACATCAAACTCATGTTCACAGATATCTGCACATTCATACATAATGTCCACAACCATGATTCACTTCAAAGCCAAAAAAATGTGAGGAGAGTTATAAATAAAGAAAAACCTCTACTAGTTCCTGCTACCAGTGCGAGCACAACAAGTCAAGACCATGCGTAAATTAATTATATTTTAGTCATTTTTGTGTTCTAAAATGCCTGTCGGCTCGCGGAAGGACGTGTTGCCGGCACACGCGCGGATTCAATGAAGGC
Organism: Triticum aestivum; assembly: GCF_018294505.1. NCBI lineage: Eukaryota > Viridiplantae > Streptophyta > Magnoliopsida > Poales > Poaceae > Triticum > Triticum aestivum. The sequence continues at coordinate 732,320,417 of NC_057813.1, forward strand.
AGGCGGGGCAGTCTTAAGCTGGTTGCACGCGGCGAGGAGGCGTGCTCAGCCGGGCCTGCAGCGAGTGCGGCCCTCTTGGCCGGCGCGCCGGTTCAATGCCTGCGCTATGAGAGGTCGCGTCCGTGTCAGAGCAATCACTCCCTCCAGTCCTTTTTTGTTTGGGTATAACAAAATCTCATTTTCCATTCACATTTTACAAGTAAAATTCATGGACAAACTTTGACCCAAAGTACGATGGGGACTAGTAAACCAGAATGGAGGTAGTAGTTTTTTTAATCAAAGAAGGGTTTCCCCTTCCGATTACTGAAAACCAGCATCTAAATCTAAACCATAGTATTTGCCCTAGAACTACCAGGTTCAACATCTCGTAACATAAACCCATACAACCATACGCCAAGGAGGTACGTAGTACTATGAATTCCATTTTCGCTCCATACCAATCGTTCTAAAAACTACTTACTACTTATAACGTGCCATTGAAAATCGGAACTCTTAACCCCGCTAAAAAACGATATTTTAAACGTGGCTACTCGATCTGTGGCAACTGGCGAGCCACCGCGCTCCAAGTCATTCACCTGTGGTCCCGACCATCAACTCCTACAAAGGTGCTCCACCACGTACCCGGTACCCGCGAATGCAGCAATCGTGCACCTAGGGTTTTAGGGTTTATTTGTTAACGTCGCCTTTACGTAACACTCATGTGTGCGAGACAGCGAGAGGCCGACTGCGTGCGTGCGCCTCTTCTCTTCGTATATGTACTCCACCATTTGTCTGGTGTCCAAAAAATTATAATAACTACTAGCAATGTGCCAATGCGTTGCCACACGATCAAAGTAGATTAATACATATTCACCGATTTGATAGAAAAAAAGTCTAGTTTTGAAATACGTATATCACTAAAAATATGTTATGTTTCACTCAAAATATATTCCTTTGGCGGTTTTGATGAGATAAGGGAGGAATGTTGTTGGTTTCAAGATTCGAGAAGTGGTATATGTCTAATTTCTACTCTTACTAGCAAGATGCCCGTGCGTTGCACGGAACATCAAGATCTTGTGGGAGAAAAGGATGAACGAGGGAAGGCCTTATCTGCAAATGTGGTGAAGAGTGTGGGTAAATTGCCATATTTTCCTTCCTATCCGTCAGATATAAATCGGACGACCTACATTGCAGGATGGCAGGCCCACCATCATCACCAACTCTATTTTTTATCCCTACTCTTATAAAAAGCATTGTCGGTGATGATCGTGTGCCTGCCATCCTGCAATATAGGCCGTCCGATCTATATCTGACGGATAGGAAGGAAACTATGGCAATTTTGCAAAAAGATACCCACACCCCTCTCCACATTTGCAAATAAGGTCTTCCCTCGTTCATCCTTTTCCCCCACAAGATAAACTACTCATACAAATGCATCTTGATGTTCCGTGCAACGCATGGGCATCTTGCTAGTTGTTGCAAAAAGCCCATGTGTGTGTGAGAGAGAGGGAGAGTGAAGGAGGACGGAGTGCATGTTTGAGAAAGACACAAGTAGTGTGTGTGCGATAGGTATCAGCTTAAAATGAGGCGATAGTGTGTGTGTGCACGATCGAGAGGGCGTGTCTCAAGAAGGGAAGAAAAAGCTACATAGATACAAGGAGCAGGAGAGAGACATGTATGCGATGGTGGAAGCATGAGTGTGCGGGTGTATAAACCTATCTAGAGGCTAGCTAGTCGATAAATGTTTGTGAGAGAAATACGAGTCGGGGTGTGAAAGCAAGAGTTTTGTGTGTGTGAGAGAGAGACGGTAGTCGGGAAGGGGAGTGGAAGTAGGAGTTGCGTGTGTGTGTCTGTGAGAGAGAGAGAGGAGACAGTAGTCGGGGTTGTTTGATCGGTGTCAGTCTGGGATGGAAACGAAAAGATGACCGCAATAAATGTTGTGTCTACAGGAGAGAAAGAGAGAGAGTAATTTTAGTGGTATGAGTCATATGTAGAGACATATAGGGTGTGTGAGAGAATCCCATAGAGAGAAAGACAAAGTGAAAGACGAGTGGAGACTGTGTGTGTGGCGGTGAAAAGAAAGCTTAGGTACCGAGTGATACCAGAGAACAATAGAGACGTGAGAGATAATGAAAACTGTGTAATGTATAATGATAGGGAGAGTGTGACACTTCTCAAGGGAGACGTCAAGAGACCATGTTTGCGAGGATAGGAGAAACATGAAGTGAGCGTGCGGGTGAGCTGGAGAAAAGAGAGTGATAGCTACCTGAAGGAGCATGCATGCGAGAGAGATGGGCGTGAAAGGAGTGAACAAAAAAGGGATTCAAATATTTGAATTCGAGATGATGATACATGTAATCCATACTCGAACCAAAATTGATCTATCAAACATGCATACTCATATGAATTCACGCACATCTATGTTATTTAATATGTAGATATTACTGATCCATACATTTTAGTAGAACATAATTTGGTTAAATTTTTTCGAATTCAACCTTAAGATTTCGAGATCGTTGTATTTGTAAATCATATTATACATATAAAGGAGCAGAATTCTTTGTTGTGCTTTTGAAAGTATATATAAAAAAATGATGTATATAGAATGTAATTCCAATTGAAAATGGATCCCGCCCAAAAAAATAGTAGAATACAAACGGGATTCGAATTGAGTTGGCACGGTAAATGTGCACTATGCAAAATTTGAACGAAGCGGGGAAAGTCGCAGTAACCGCCCGAAACCAAAATCTGCGAGATGGAAATCACTACTGCCTATCCCTGCCACGCAAAGCCTATCCGCTGGATATCAATAGGTTTCGATAGGTGTAGGTTTGTAATTTCACCCAAACGTGACGTAACCGCCTCTCACCCGGATTCATACACGGTGGGCGCCAAAACACGGTGTGACCTCGGCCGAAATTGACTCCCTCCCTGATTCATATTCATACACGGTGGGCGCCAAAAATAAACTCTCGTCAGCAAATATTCGGTGTATGCGAGATTACCGTCCTGTCCCCAACCGACTAATGTTGCTGTGATGTAGTAGAAATTTGAAACGGGGGCTAAGTTTGTAAATTTCCTCGCATTTGAGACAAGCGCGCCCTGAATACATGGTTCCCCCCGTTCCTCTCTACCTCCCTTTTCCCCATTCGTACTCCGTGGGTGCCAAAACACCCTCCCCACCCCACCCTCCTCCGTCCGCCAACCCATCCACCGCTGTCCTCCTCCACCATGCCGGAGCTGATACCCCGACGCCGCCGTCCATTACAAGAGATCGACCTCTCTCATCCACACCTTCGGACCGGGATCCTTGCATCCCGTCCTCTCTCTTCATCCCCGCCGTCGTCCACCTTGCCGGCGCCGCTCCTACGACTATCTCGTCCGCCGCGCCCCGCCGCCATCGTCTACCCTCCTAGATCTTCTTCCATGCCGCCGACAACCATCGCTACCGTACCACCGTCAAATTCTCAGCAGATGCGTAAACGGCGCCACACCAGAGGCGGTACTCTTTCGTATCTGCTCAACTTATTTATCGCAGTAAAAAAATAGATCGCCACTGCTTTACTCTAAATTCTTGTCTTGGTTGTGAAGTTGCCTTTGTCCGGTTTGGACCTTTAGATCCGCCATGGCACGCTCAACACTATACTCCCAATGCTTATGGTTTTCCCCTTTTATATTCCACACTAGTTAAATCACAGTAGCCTAAATTTCAAAATTGGGTCCGTCGATTTTTTAGAGCTCGCCGGAGTTCACCGTGCGATCCAAGGGGCTCGGGTGGTTGTCGGGCCTCGCTGAACAAGGAAAACTCGACGCGGGTGGGGGGTGGCGGTGGCGGAGGAACACAGGCGGTGGGGGTTGGTGGTCCGGCCGGCAGCCCGTGCGGTGTTCTGTATGGGAAGAATCAGAGACGAGGAAGAACAAGGGTTAGGAGACGTAGGATCTTCATCCAACCGCCTGAAATGGTCGAGAGACAGCTGGGAGTTGCATTCTTAATGCGCTCTGGTTCATCATGTGTGGGCACTGCACAACCAACATTTTATTATCCAAAATCTGCTTGCTCTTCTTTACCATGTTCCTCTTCCGTTCTTCTTTAATATGTACTCTCTCCATTCCTAAATACAAGTCTTTGTATAGATTCCACCATGGACTACATATGGAGCAAAATGAGTGAATCTACACTCTAAAATGTAGCTGGATACATTTGTACGTGATCCATAGTGGAAATCTCTACCAAGACTTATATTTTGGAACTGAGGGAGCATTCTAGTAGTACAGTATGTTCCTTGTACTGAAGATGAGCAGGGACATTTGCAGTGTAGAGGTACGGTCAGTTGTGATGGACACTTTGAGCCTCTTTGATTCGTAGGATCTTGTAAACATAGGAATAGGATTAGTAGTGGCCTGTCCACTTGAATCCTATAAGAATAGCAAGGAAATGCGCGGAGCAGTGTCGCCTTTGAGAGTTATACTGATATTAACAGTACCGCACCTTCACTTGAAGAGAGCTAGTATCCGAAGCCTTTCTAGCCGTACCGGCAATACTAGCACATATATTCCAGCAAGTTCCACTTTGCCGATTTTACTATGATGCTTAAGGTTTTCCCGTTATATCTACACTATGATCTGTGTAGCTACTTTGTGTCGCACTAGCAGCAGTCCTCTCTTGAAGCTAAACACTGCAATGACTTACAAAATTGGCACCAAGGCATTGAGTGCCATTCTGGATGCAATGAAACTCATACGCTCCCCACCTGTTGACTCTTGTTCAGAATATGATCCTAATGACTATTCTAACCTCGAGGAGTTAAAGGCAGATGGCCTGTCCTGTTCACCCATCAAGGTGCCTGTTCTAATTTGGCAATGTTTTATTGATTGCGGGTATCTTGCGTATGTTGTCTTGCATTTCTTCTACTTTGTTGCACCGCCATCTTCTTAGTTTACTCATCATATATGTCGAGATGCCATGCCCATCCATTATCAATACATATTCCATCTGTCATCTACCATGTTTTTCCACTCAAATGTTGTTCGTGTGCATCAGACATCAAAAAGGAAGAGGGTGATTGCCGAACCTGAAGGAACACCAGCAAAGTCCTTGAAAAACGTGGTGGTGCCGGAGAAATCAGACATCACCCACTTATATTGGCTGTACAACCAGTGACACAAAACGTAGGACCGACTCCAGCAGACTGTACCCATACTTCACTTGCCACACCACTAGCCCCACCACACAGGACCTGCACTCCAGCAAAAGGTATACCGATTTCATTTGCCATAGCACCAGCTGTACCACAAAAAAAATCCCACTCCAGCAAAAAGTACAGCAAGTCCACTGGCCGAAGACCTATCCCAATTGTAGAGACAGCCAATTCCTGCAGATTGGAACCCCATTCTATTTATTCCCAGTTTAAAAGACAATGCTTTCAATGTTGTTAGGGACTACGTGCATATATTCCCATCATGGGAAGATTATTGTGAAGACAAACACCATTTTCACATCTTCCTGTCCAACTTACGTGTAAGTGCTGTTATTCATGGTTATTATTTTCCAGTTTTCTGCTGATTGAACACATCAATGATTTACATTACATTATTGTAACTAGGAAAGGTTCAATCTGGATAGTCATGACGAGCAAAGCTTGCTTGTGCTTTTCAAGGAAGCATTGCAGCAGTATCGGTGTTACCCGAGGAAATCACACTTTGGTGGCAAATCTATAAACGAATTTCTGATGAAGTCTCCTGTGCTAAATTTAGAAGACATTGAATGGAACAACCTTGTTATGCACTGGTCTCGTTCCCAGGATGAGGTATTGTCTATGAAATCACATGACAATTTGAACTTCTACTTTTCTGCATGTGCCTTACGGATCTTGTTTGCAGGAAATCTGTTCGAAGAAGAATTCCGGTTTGAAAAGAACGACAAGATATCGCAAATATGCTGCCCGCTGCTTTGCTCTTGTTAGTACCTATTGTCCTATATCACTGTACTTGCACACATACCTGGTTCATTATGTGACAGCAGTATGCATGATAGCTTGCTTATCAATTGTTCACTCCAAATTATCTGATCTGTATGAATGGTTACATTAGTGTAGAATATATCCAATGCCAATGTCTTTTTAGCTCTGCATTGTTCTTGTAAGTACATGTTGTCCTTTATCAGTGTACTTATAATGACAGGTAGTTGCTCATGTACCATCACTCTGCAGCTTATTTTCCTTTGCCCTCCATTTTTCTACACATCAGATCTATATTTACTCTTACCATAAGGTTGGTACTGAAGAAGTTTAGCTGTGCATTGCTCTTGGCTATACCTTTTGCCTGTATCGCTGCAGTTACATTTATAGCTACTTGGTTATGTAGCATCACTCTTTATCTTATCTTAAATATTCTCCATTTTTTCGTATATTATCACATCTATATTTACTCTTACCAAAATGTAGAATAAAGGCAATGCTTATGAAGAAGATTCTGTGGTAAACTTCTTGAATTGCCCCCCCCCCATTTGCATGGACAAGGCCTTTATAGAGCCTGTCTTCACCAATAATGTACGTTTGTCCATCTCAAGCCTTCAAACTTTGTTGTATATATTTGGTTAGGCAGGACTATAACAGCTGTTTATTTTTGGTGTTTGCATCAAATTGCATGTTTAAAGTTTATTATGTAGTTCATAAACAAAAGTTTTTCCTTTCTCAATTTAAGTTTTCAGTTATACAACCAAGTTCCTTATTCATACCATGTAAACTAAACTATACAGAGCAAGTGATCTTCTTTTGCACTGCATGTATGCTTCTGTTCTTCATCCGTAATCTAGTGGTGTGGTGAACCTACCCACTACAGCACAATTTCATATTCTGCAATGTCTTAAGTATGAACAATGTCATATCATTCTACTACTCCCTCCGTCCGAAAATACTTGTCATTGAAATGGATGTATATAGATGTATTTTAGTTCTAGACACATCCATTTTGATGACAAGTAACTCCGGACGGAGGGAGTATCATTTAAACTGTCTCTTTATTTGCCAATCTGAAATGGGATAAAGTGACATCACACTAACCATTGATACTTATGAGTTCTTGATCTGTAATCCAGTGGTGTCGTGAAGCTGCCAACTCCTTCACAATGTCATTTCCTGCCATGTCTTGAACTAAACAATACCATATTGTGTTAATGCAATTTTAAACTGTGTCACTTTATTCGTTAGTAAGAAATGTGATGAATTGTCAGCACTGATACTTTTATGTGCAAAACCTGTCATCTATCTGCTTGTTTATCTTTCAGAGTGAGGAAGATTTAAGTGTTGAAACAGCGCAGTCTCATCATCTTGCTCAGCTGCTTGCGCTGCAGCTCCCCAGCAGGGCTAATCTTTCTTGAACTCTATTGAAGTACTGTCGGTTTTGTATATTATTTTGTCGGCGTGTTTATTTGCACTGGTGGCGATCTTTGATGCCCAGCGTATGTAATCTACTATCTGCTTGTGCTTTATTATCATAGTGGTGAACTTTGATGCCCAATGGATGTAATATGCTGTAATTTCTTTATTGTATAGTATAGGTCTTTTCTTATTCACGATGCTGCAGTTATTTTACTGTATATATATCCTGTCTTTGTAGTAAACCAGCCAAACTGTAAAATTACGGTACATAATCGGGCCATCATGCAATCACGATGTAGGTTGGGCCTGAAATGTGCCGAACAGCTAACGGGCCGGCAACAGCCCGAAATGAACCCCGTCCCATGATTGTGCGAATCAAATCACGGGCTTTTAACAGGGCAAAATTGTCTCGGTCCTTGTTTGGCCCAATCAGATATCGGCTGCGAGCAGGCCGGATGCAAACCGGGCCGTAGTTAGGCCCAACTATATGATGGGCATTTAACAGGCCGAAATTAATATAGGGCCGAAATGTTAAACAGGTCCTTAAGAGGCCAAACTAATGTCAGGCCGAATTACTAAGTGGGCCTCTAGCAAGTGGGCCCAAAAGCATAGTGTCCAGTTGATGTGCCGAATCTTATATGGGCCATAATTGAGCCCATAGCCTCTTAAAGGGTCGTACCTGATCTGGGCCGTAATTTGGCCCAGAATGTGGTAGGCTTTTAACGGGCCGGATCTCATATGGGCCACTATTAGGCCCGAAATATGGCAGGCCATTAATGGACTGAATCAAATATGGGTCGGCATTTGGCCCAAAACATGGCAGCCAGTTAATGGGCCGGCCTACTAGGGTCCTCAAATTCTTGTGGGCATGGGAATGGGCCGGCCCATTATTGTAGGGTAACGCAGCAGAAAACAAAAATTTTCCGACCTACGCACCAGCCCAGGACCACTATGGAGACTGCATACATGGTTTGATCTTTTTCGTTACCGACTCGTAGCGCAGCGGGAAGTAGAGCCGATGACGATCGGCTGTGCAGATCCCCGCAGCTAGGATTTACAACCTCCCAACCGCGAGGATGTATACCCTCATCTGCTCCTCAGACGGCCCTCCAGGAGGCGGTCGAACAGCCCCCCCCCCCTCCCCCGGACGGTGTCGCGGGCAGCCCTTCAGGAGGACCTTCGAAACTCGAACGGTCACACGGACAGCCCTTCGGGAGGACCTTCAAAACCCGGACGGTCACATGGACAGCCCTTCGGGAGGCACTCATGAACTAAGACCAAAACTACGATCTCTCTACAGAGTTGCACACATACCGTGTCATCTATCCGGCAGGGCTTCGCCGTCCAGAACTAGTTCCTGCCGGAACCCAGACAGCCTTACGGCTCTACGAAACTCTTTTCGTGGGAGGGAGAGAAGAAGCCAGATAATGCATGGCATGTGTATGAGAGCAAGGGATGAGGTTTTGTTATTCCCTCACCTCCTATTTATAGTAAAACCAAGGGGTAGGATGGGTATTCTGAAATACCAAAAGTCCCACCTTCATGGGGGCCCCCAATGTCCCACCTTCATGGGGGCCCCCAAAGGGGGTTCCTTGATCCCTAAGTCCTTCTAGAAGCCTTTTGGGAAAATCCCCAAAAGGTGGCTTTCCATAAAATATCCCAAAAAGCACTTTCACTATTCACGACGACATTTTTCAGCGTCCGTTCGAACTGAAAATATTTATGTGGGCTTAGAACATTTCCAGTACCCACCATAATAATTTTCAACGCGTTCTGAAACAATTCCGGTTTTAGTGATTTTCATCTGCGAAACACATCTGAAGTGGCTCTGGCAGCTCTGGAACATTTCCGGTTTTTATCTCAAAAAATTCCAAAAAGCTTCCAGAATGATTCTGGCACCCTCCAAGAATTATCAGGCATTTGCCAAAACCAATTTGACTTAATGGTATATCCCGAAACAACTTTTCGGTATCATCGAAACTCATGCGATGACCTCTCTCTGCGGTACGATTCTGCTGTCTGAAACTTTTCCGGTGTCCGAAACTTTTTTGGTGATTTTCTCTCAGACTCCCTGTCTAGTATTCAGCAGATAGATGACCCTTAAACGTGTGACCCTATAGGTTCGGTGAAGTATAGACATGACCCAGAACCCCTTCCGATCAATGATCAACATCGGAGTCGTGGACACCCATATTGACCCCTATACCCACATGAATGAATATTCGAGTGAACCTCCAGTTGCCGTGTGCTATTCCTGTTGCTTCGCGATATGTTACAAAGACCCGAGGTGATTTTTACTTGCATCCCCGTGGATCAACAATTTGTCCACTATGCTAGTTACCTCGTTACTAGTTTTGTTCTCTTTTCTCGTTTCCGTGTTCCGGCATCCCTGTGATCAAATCACACTGTGTCTGGCCAGATGATGATGGATACCATAACACCGAGAGGGCCCGAGAATATCTCTCGATGGTCGGAGGAGCAAATCCCAATCTTGAGCTATCAAGTTACTTGACACACTTTTCCATGAACCCGTAAGCCGCCGTAATAGCCACCCATTTACGGATTATGGTTAACAAACCCCAAAGTTCATGAAGCAAGCATGAAGAAACTCGGTACTCTCATGGTCTAAGTAATCATGCAAACGTTAACCATCTCTGTGTTATTTACCATTAACTTGTGACGAATGAATCTCATAGCATAACATCAAACATGGTCGATTCAACACAAATGTTCTTGTAACATTGTGCCCTCAAAGTTGCTGGCATAGACATGCCCATGATCAGGAAAACGGAACCATCATGCAACACTTGAGCTAGTCTTAGAGTCCAAACTAGAAATACTTCTTGTCGTTTATTATTCCACATGTGCATATGAGTCTTCCTTCGAGCCTCGTGGATATTGCAGAATCGAGAATGATTGCACTTATAGCATGGAACATAAACATAATTATGAACTCAGAGATAAATAATATCATTTATTATTGCCTCTAGGGCATATCTCCTACAATTATGGCCCGCAAAATCTTGTGGGCCGTTAGGTGGGCCAGCCCATTATGGTCCGCAAAATCTCGTGGGCCTTTAGCTCGGCCGGCCCATTATGGTCCACAAAATCTTGTGGGCCTTTAGTTGGGCCGGCCCATTTAAACTTGATGGGCCGGTCCACGTGTCAACATATCATAGGCGCGTCTAACCCATTGGATGAGTGACACCTGTGCCAGCGCGGACCTGACACGTGTCTCCTCCGGCCAATGATGATTTTACACGTGCAAAATCCCCATTGGTCGGGGCTGTTAACGGGTTATCAGATCCAAAACCCGACCCGATAGCTTAACGGCGTTCCGTTACGGTGGATGCCATGTGTCGGTCACCCTTGATGAAAGCACTTCTGTGACGCGCAATTTATCGTCATGGAAGTGGACACTTCTGTGATGATAATTTTGGTAATGTTATGGAACACTTCTATGACAGCACAGGTATGACTCTCCTGATTCTGTCATAAATTTGTCATGGATGTACATGCATGAAAAAAACTGCAACCTACTGTGACAAACACGTATCATCACAGAAGTGTATTTTTCTGTAGTGTTGGGAGGGGTCGGGGTCCAGCGCCGGGGCCAGAGCCGGTGCTGGGATTGGGGTCGGAGTCGGGGGCGAGCGCAGCGGTGCGGCGAGGGCAGGGTTCCAGCGGCGCGACGGGGAAAGAGAGAGTGTGGGGATTTTGGGGAAAAGAGGCGGGACGAAGAGAGGAGTGGGGATTTTGGGGGTTAAGTGGGAATAGCAGTAGAGCGTTTAGGAGAAACGCGCTATAGCTACTCCAGGTAGCTATAGCGGTTTTCTTAGAAACCGCTACTGCTATCTTGACTAGCTGTAGCTCTTTTCTCACAAAAGCGCCGGTGCTATAACTAGTACCTATATAACAGTTTTCCTATTTGTTTCCTTTATTTTCCTTTATTCTGAGAGCAGTGAAAGAAGGGAAGGCGATATATATTGCATCATTTGACGGTTAAGTACGTATACAAAATAGAAACATATATATTACATCATTGGACCCATAAATAATAATGGCTAAGTAGGTATACAAAATTGGAACATATATACTACATCATTTGACCGATAACATACGGTTCCTCAGCATTGACGTTTTTGTTTTTGAGTCAGCTTCTTTCCCTTCTTGTTCGTTGAAGAATGATTGAGCCCCTCATTGTGACTTTGCCTTTTCCATGGAGTACAATTTTTCTTAGATAATTTAGTATTGATTCTTATTTTGACGTATACTTCATCATCATCATCATCTTCCCTCATTGGGTTGCCGTACTGATCGTAGTCTTCCTCGTTGGCGACTCCATTCATTCCAATGATGTTCCTTTTGCCTCTCCTCCCAACAACACGGTTGGGATTTTTATCCAGCGTTACTAATAAGATTATGTGTCTAAGGTTTCCCCTATTAGTGTAAGGCTACTACAGTGTAGCAACAGTAGCTTCAGAATTGCTACAGTATGACGTTTTGCCCTGATTGGGAGCGCACACACACAAATATCATCTGACAGGTGGGTCCCCCTGTGGCATTGTGCTTATAAAATATATAAGAGGACAAGTCCCTATGGGACACTAAGTGATAATGGATGCACATGCACATCACCTTTAGTTCCCCAATCCTAGACAGCACAGCCAACCACCGGAAGAGCTCTCCGGCTCCTTCCACAAGCAGCAGGAGCAAACCAGAGAAGAAGAAGAAGAAGAAAAAGAAGAAGAAGAAGAAGAAGAAGAAGAAGAAGCCCTAGTGCTCTCTCCAGCAAATACAAGACTACTATGTTTGACATATTTATTACTCAAGGTGTGTTTGCTCTAATTCCTGTCAGTTGTGGTTCAAATCTAGTGCAACATGATCTTGAGATCATCTGTGCAACAAGATTGTTATGTGCAGGCATGAGCATTGCGAAAGATTAATTTCGAGATGTAGTCGTGGTATGATTTATTAGGCATGATTGAAAGTATCGTGGTTCGAGCGTTATCGCTTTTGTGAAGTCGGGTATCCATTACCGCGTTATCCGATTACACGAGGCTTAAAACAAACACTATCCAACGATATCTATTACCCTCCGTAAATAAGTTAGGTTACAATCATCCGAACGAAACAGCCCGTTAATCTTGATCGAACAAATACTACTCTAATTCAGTGACTTAGCTTCCCGTATGCCGGGATCTGCTCCAGCGACTTGGCTTTCCAGGTTATGTAGGCGATGCGTGTATCTGCATCGGCAACCCTGCACCTGTGCTGTAGCTGTAGCACGCACGCACGAGACGGACAAACATCGGCGAGGAGGAAGGCGATGGGTTTGGCGAGACGACTATCTATGGCGCGATGGAGTATGCCTTGACAGACTCCGACGATGGGTTTGGTGAGACAACGATCTATGGTGGGATGGAGTCTGGCTCGATGGACGGACTTTGCCATGACGTCCTACGACGCGACGGCCTCCATGCGCGGCGCGAGGGACTCTTTCTATCAACACGGCGCGAGGCACGATTAATGTTAAATCGGGACTTGATGACAGCTGGCAGGATACGAAACGACCGGGCAGGGGTAACCTCGTCCAAAATACAGTTTGTGCAAGTAAAACAACTTCACATTTGAATAGAGTCTCACACTCAAACGACTTTATTTTTTAGTATGGAGAGTGTGTATTACTATTACATATGAGCCAAGAAGAGGTAATTCACATTTATTTTTAAGAATCGTCAGGCTGGGATAACTGCATCATGGCTGTATCGGAGCGCTAGCAACAATAACAATCTCAGACTAGCATGTATAGCAGTAGCATTTAAAGTCACAGTCACACTCGCCCCACCTGTTATCGGAGCTTTCATGTTGGCATGTAGTATCGCAACCGTCGGTAAAGGCAAAGCACGGTCCTCTATAATTGCCGCTCGGGTGCCGGCAATTACTTGGCTTCGCGCATGGAGACTCCATTGAACACAGCGGACATACTAGCACATGCAAGAATCAGGTTAATTACCCAAAAGATTAATCAAAACAACATCTTTTGAAAAAGATTAGTCCAAACAACATATTAAGTTGCATACACCAGCCAATCCAATGCCAAAACTTTAGTTGCTAGGAGAGACTTCATACATGTGCACGTACATACCGGCCGGCGGCTACGATGACAATTAGGAGCACGGCACCAGAGATATTCTTTCCTAAAGGCGCCATTGGTTGTTTTTTTTGGAAGTATTTTATGTTGAAGAAAAGAATCAGCAGGCAGGTTGGTGGACGGTCGAGTGAGAAGTCCGGAATACACCATAATTTTACGTTCCGTAAGTTTTGTCTTATTTACGACGTAAAAAGAGACCGTAAAAAAATATATAATCGCCGTAAAAAATATTTATACTATGTAAAATTACAAACGTAAAAACATAGTGTAAAAATATGCATAAACTGCAAATTTTCTTGTCTTATGACCTATATTTCTATTTTCTTATGCCAAATTTTACATAGTGAATCAATAGAATGTAACTATTTGAATTCCAAATGTAATTTAATTATGAAGTGATCATAAGATTACCTCGGGTGAAGAATAACTTAGTCTGCACCCTGGGTGATGAAAAGTATCACCATATATATATATAGAGGACACATTTTTCCTACTACCGGGTGTAGTTACTCCCACTTTTGTTTGATACGTTCTAGGTAGTATCTATCATATTGCAGTGTATGTACGCGTAGTATGTAGTATATAAGAATGTTTAGGTAGTATATATACTACTTTTTTGATAGTATGTATCATATTTTGTGCATACTCTATTTCACGTACAAATATGTACGTATTTCATAAATACAATAAAACCATGAGCTCACTTGCATATATATATATATATATATATATATATATATATATATATATATATATATATATATATATATATATATAATGTAAATATTCCTATAAGTGACTAAAACTTTGGTGTTGGGATTTTTAATTTAGTGGTTCTGCTTGGGGGGGGCGGGGGGGGGGGGGGCATAAAATAGTTACTACCTGATACAGTGATCCTAACACCATCGTATGGTTCTGCTTCTAAAATATGTATTATATTGATGCCTCAAGCCATATAGGATTTGTCCCATCATTTTATGGTTTGAAGTTATGAATATTATTTACTCTCGCTGGCAGGTTCAGATTTATTTATGGCTCCGGACATCATATTTAGATCATTTTTGCTTTCATCATCAAAAATCCACGTGACATGTTGGTGGGACAAATCGAATAGGTGTATGTATGTCTCTCTCTCTCTCTATATATATATATATATGTGTGTGTGTGTGTGTGTGTGTGTGTGTGTGTGTGTGTGTTTGCTCGAGAAAAGTCAAATTTATTTTGATCCACAAGTCCAACAAATTCATTTGTAACAACACAACTAAGCTAATACTGGTAGGTACCACTAGGCAAACACAAGTAATGAATGTATTTTAAGCTAACGTGGCACGCCCGTCGAGCAGTTTTCAAGAAAAAAATCCCTTGATTATCCATAGATAGAGAAAAGAAAGGTTACTTTCCCCAGTGGCTAGCTGCCCTTTTGTAATCGATCCTTATGATCTTCTTTTTTCTCTCTTTTCTTTAATTATTCTATATATATAACTAGCGTAGCGCAAGGGTTGTAACCCCTCCTGTTTATTAAAAAAATGTTATATATGTATTATAACATAAGAGCCCGGAAGGGATAATTTATATTTAAGATAATGGCTGGATCGGAGTGCTAGCACCAGCAACGATCTCATACGAGCAGTAGGAATAGAGTAGCATTTGAAGTCGTCGCAAGCGCCAGAAAAGGTGTTGGCCTTTCACCTTGGCATACACGATTCCAACCGTAGCCATTGACTCCAAGGCATGGTCTGTAATAATTGCTGCTTAGGTGTGTGTGCAAAGAGAATCCAAGGGATGTCGACTGCGTGCATGCACGGCATTGAACATACTAGCACACCCATGCAAGAACGTGGTTATAATTAGCCGAAAAATTAATCGAAGCAACATATTAATATAAGTAGCCTGAACCAGCCAATTTAACACCAAAACGACTTAACGTGCTAGGAGAGATACGGACAATTCACTTATACTTTATACATGTGCACATACATACCGGAGGCCACAATGACAATTAGGAGCACAATCGCACAACGATTCTTTTCTGAAGGCGCCATTGGTTGTTTTTTTGGGATGTTTTTGAACGTTGCAGAAAAGAATGAGCGAGCAGTTTGGTGGACGATCGAGTGAGAAGTCCGGCAATATATATATCACATGCCTAGTGTGTTCAACCATAAAACAAAAGCATAAACATAGGATTCTACGATCCCCCGATTGGATTAGCGTTTCAGCTTGTTTCTGGCTAGTTTAGGATACAGATATCCTCCTGTCGTTTTCATTCCAGGCAGGAACCTAGAGATGACCGGTAATTTACACCTGTAAAATAAATACAGGTGTAAAAATTTACACCCATTCCAAGCAGGGCCCTAGTGTTTTCCGACATAAGCACAAAAGTCTGTAAACATGTTTGTATTCAATGTTTTATTTACATCCAAAGTTTCACACCAACCACATTATATATTGTTAGCATTTGATGACCAAGTCCTCCATTGGATGTGGACAGAAGGACACGCAAACATAGCTTAATACGCCTGACTAAGTAAACATAACACCAAGTTGCTTTGGTACTAACCTACCTCGCTTGTCCACTAATACACTCATTTCCACTGCATGAATATCAAATCACACTGCTGCGTTAAAAAATATTGTTGTATGTGAGTGTTTTAGTTTTATTTTCTGATCCTCCATCAAAGCAAGGCTAATAATATAGCCCACTGCTGGTTGTATGGATCTTTGTAACCGGGCTCTCAACCTACTCATGTACTAGTAGTTAGGTCTTCACTATTAATACATGACCCGCTTTCTTCTCTCAAGGAGTTTCCTATTTCTTGTGCGTATGGCCCTGTTTGGATGAGCTTGGACTAATGATTAGCTGACCAGTGATTAGCTGACTTTTAGGCCCTATCTTACATGCGTCGAGTATTTGGTGAGCACTGCTAGAATGCAACATGCGTGATCAGTACTCCCTCCATTTCTTTTTATCCGCGCATAAAATTTGGTGAAAGTCAAACTACACAAAGTTTGAGAAAATTTATAACAAAAAATATGAACATCTACAATACTAAAACTATCTATTATGAAAATACGTTTCACGACGCGTATGATAATATTAATTTCATATTGTGAATATTTATATTTTTTAATATAAAGTTAGTCAAACTTAACAAACTTTGACTTTGACAAAACTATATAGGTACCTCAACTTGCACATAATGTGATGATTTAGTGTCAAACTTGCAAAACTGCACTCCTACATACCCCAACTTGCAATGGATGTGATAATTTGGTCCTGCGGCTATCACAGGACGACACTTGGCAGCCAGGTGGCCGGACCGGTCGTCGTGGAACTTTTGCAGATACCCCCTGCTTTTTCATTTTATTGCAGGATGTAGGTAGGAAGAACCAATTAATATAAAAATGACCGAGAACGGAATGCTTTATATCTAATGTGTAAAAATGACTGATCTGTTAAAGCGAACGCATCATGCTCTCCCCAGTCACCATTCGTTCTCATCGGCATCTTGCACTGTATTTGCACTCCATGGTTTAGTACTTTAGTTTGCTCTGGAATGGAACGTGCTAGTTGCTTAACCGTGCATACACTTGTACGTCCAGTATTCATTTGCTGCATTTTTCCCAACACATTTATTAAGAAGCATTACATGGTGTAGGAATCTGATGGTCAATGTAGTGCTACATGGTGTAGGAATCTCATGGTCAATGTAGGGTGGGTGGGTCTATTCTAATAACACCCTATAAGACCTTATTCTGCTAACACTTGGCTTATTCTGCTAACACCGAAACAAAACACGTTGCGAGCTCCACCGAACTGCAAGCAAAAAAATTCCACCCCAGCCCCACATACAACCTTATCCATTCCCCACCCCACCACCTAACCCACCCACCTTCTCCGTTCGAAGCCTCACCCCGACCACTTCCCACCCCGTGGCGCGCCCCCTCCCCGACCACCTCCCACGCCGCGGCGGTGCCCCCGCCCCGACCACCTCCCACCCCGGCCACCTCCCACGCCGCCACGCCGCCCCCGCCCCGACCACCTCCCACGTCGTGGCGGCGCCCCTGCCCCGACCACCTTCCACGCCCCAGCAGCTACCTCTCCCCTTCCCAGTGGCTCCCGGCGGTGGGGAGCTGCTCTGACCAGCCTACTCCTCCAAAGACCGCTCAAGGTCAGATCCGGCGACCCCAGATCTTTCTGTTTCTTTAGTGTGACCGTTGTTGTGCGATTTCTCCCCCACCCCTCAGGCCACGACGAGGACGGATGCGTCAATGCACGATTCGCCGACGCCTGGCCAGTGGTGCGGTTGCTTGGGTGTTGCAGTGATTGGCTCCTCTCCGGCCACAAGGGAAGAGGAGATGCTCCTCCATGCAGTTCCGCCGTGCATGTACCATGTGGACTGCACTCCTCTTCTCACAAGAGGGCTCGGTTTGTTTTTTCAGTTTGGACACAGTCGGAGCTTGCCGCATCCCACATCTATAGGGGGGCAGCTCGGAGCCCACCGACGTGTAGTTTCGACAGCTCGTCCCGTGCAGCTCGGTTTGCGCGGGCAAGCGGTTTGGCATCTTGCATGGTGCAGTTCGGTAGGGCTTTGACACCCCCACGACGACCCGTGGCTGGATCCAGGCCGCAACGGCCACCCGCGACACCCCGATGCAGGGTCATGCTTGAGACGTTCATTGCATTGTTAATGGCATTTTATACTTTGTAAATTGAGAAGTGCCTATGTAAAATTTCAGTTTGTTGTGACACCACTAGTATAAATTCCAGCTCAGATGTCCCCTGGATGTGTGGGATGCATCCCCCTGTGTTGAAGTTTTTTGCCCTCCCCCGGTGATCAACGTGTGATAATGGTGTGTTTTCAATTTTTTGCATTGTATGTGCAGTGCACATGTGCCGCCCCCTTCAGTGCACTAGTCTTGTTTGTGCAGTGCAAAACATGCGCCAATTAAAAACATCAAGGACAAACGTATGCAGATAAAAGTAATGCAGTTAACTTGACCATTTGATGCAGTGTGGTCGGTACTCTGATGATGTTCATCTTGTAAGTGCAAGAAAAAATGTTACCGAAATGACGAAAAGAGTAATGCGATTCACTTCTAGATATTGTTGCGGTCCACTCATGCCCGATGTGAAGTGCGGTCCATTTCCTCGCCAGAGAAAATTTACGTCTGAATAAAACAAATCATGAAGTTCGCTTGCCCGTCAGATGCAGTGCAGTTTTCGTCAGATGTGGTACGGTTCTCTGTTGAATGAAGTTCACTCACTGATTTGGGTGTCGCAAAAAGCAGTGTCCGCATTTTGGTAATTTTTAAACTGCTCTTAAACCGTAAAGAATTGGAGGAAGTGTTCTACATGAAAAAGTTGCGTCTCGATGGTATCTTTCCAACGACGCATCGTTTGGATCATTTCGACGAGTGGTTTGAAAAAATTTACGAAAAAACGGCCACAACCACTCGTCGTCCGCCGCACGATTTTCAAAATTAAATTAAAACCGTAAGCAAACTCAAAAACATTTAAACATATCGAAGTTGCGACTCGTTCGTAGCTTTCCAATGGCGTATACACGTCTCATTTCGACAAACAGTTCAAAAACTAGAGTGAAAACAATACAAAAATTGTAAAAAAATAAAAAGAATAGAATTCCGCGATTTACTAAATTTAAAACTGCTCTTAAACCGTAACGAATTAGAAAAAATAACACATATGAAAAAGATGCGGCTCGACGATATCTTTCGAACACCATATCGTTTGCTTTATTCCGATGCGCGGTTTAGAAAAAATCACAAAAATACGCTCGCTGCATTCTGTCATATGCTCGGCTGCACATTTTGCATAGCTATCCAACGGTATATTATACTCCTTGTTCCGACAAACGGTTTAGAAACTGGAGCGAAAATAATGCTGAAAAAATGCATTCAGTTTTTTCTGGTGACATAGGGATGCAGTGCCCCGCGTTGAGTGTGCACTGCAGAAGTGTTATCAGAATAACTATTCTGCTTTTAGGCGGTTATTATATATACATCTGGGTTATTCTATTTCGTGAAACAGAATATTATTCTATTACTCAACTTGGACTGACGATTTTAGGCGATTGTACTGATGATTTTCATCTCATTGAACCCTGAGCTATTTTTCTCTACAGGAGCGCGCACGCCATGGCGTGGGCGAGAAGCGGAAGGAGATGGGCGCCTCTTGCCTTGCGCCCTTGCGCATACATGGTAGAGTGGCGGTACAACTCCACACGGAGGCGGCGACCGAAGCATGAGGGAACGCAGGGGAAGCAGAGAAATACGCGTCCATGCTGGCAGGGGACTTGGCGCAGCGACGGCAAACCGAGCGGAAAAGAGAAGAGCTCGATCACGTCGTACGTTGCTCGGCCGATCGAGATGTACTAGGCGATCCCCTACAGCGTCGGCCGGCTGCTGGCGTGCCCGCGGCGGTCCGAGCAGGCCGAGGCCGAGGGCGCGGCCGGCCAGGAGGGAGGGCTCGCGGCTCGCCGACGCGGCGGTGAAGGGCGACGGCGGGGAGGCGGTGAGGAGGGCGGTGGCAGAGATCCTGGTGCTGGTGGTGGGGAGGCGCGGGTGCTGCCTCAGCCACGTGGTGAAGCGGCTGCTGCAGGGGCTCGGGGTGAACCCCTCTGTGCACGAGGTCGCCGACGAGGCCGAGCTCGCTGCGGCGGTGGCCGGGAACGCTGGAGGCGAGGCCGGCGTCGCGCTGCCGGCGGTGTTCGTCGGTGTGAGGCTCCTCGGCGGGCTCGATCGGCTCATGGCCGTGCACATCTCCGGCGAGCTCGTGCCCATACTCAAGGACGCCTGCGCGCTCTGGCTCTGAGTCTCTGACTCTGAGCAAAACCAAAGATGCATACGGGACAGGGTACTACGGACGTACGAACAACCATTTGATCATGAGTTAATCTTCTTTTCATTTCTCCTCTTGATGAGATCATGTGAGTTACTGCTGCTCGATCTTCAGTCTCTCTTGATTGGGATCAATAATGGACTATCAGCTTAGCTATAGTTAGGCCTAAATTCTTTTGATTAGGGTAGGAAAAATTAGGAACTATTGTGCCATCTCGTGCTTATTTTCGACCACACGCTTGTAAATATATGGATGAGTGAAGAGGGGTGTACTATTTAGCACTGTATAAATCATGTTCCTTTCATCTTGCACATCAGTTTTCTAGATGCCAATTCATTATGTCTTTGAAGGTTTCTTCTAGCAGGCTTCTGATGTTATCACGAAATGGCACTGTGTTGGATATTTGTAATCCATGACGGGGTGCTTGTTTGTAGCAGCTGATTTTCCCTCTCTCTTCTTCTATAGTACTCCTATTTTTCATAGATTAATTTTGAATTCTTCTGAAAACAGAGGACTTGAACTGATCTTCAATTTTTGGGTTTGTACTGAGCGGTTTTCATGGACTGGACTTTACTATGTTTTTTCGGTAAGATTTTCCTCGTAACTTTCCAACGATCTATGGTATCATCGTCCCCGAACTTGCATGATATATATAGTTGAACTAAATGACAGTTTTTTCAAAAAGAAAATATTTGTTTGCAGCAATGTTTTGGACTTCTCCCCTTTTAGACTTGAACATTTACCATTTGAATTTTCATATGGGGTTTCCTTTTTTGTTTGAGCTTTTTTCGCGTCCCGAGATGTGGCCGGGGCACGGCGCGTGTTATAGGGTTTTCTTTTGAACTCCCATTTTAGTAATACATGGACTTATGTGACGGTAGGTATTCTTGGACTAGCACACGACGGTAGAGCACACACGCTAAACATTCTGAAGTCCTCTAAGCTACAACATTTGGGGCGCGGTTAACAACGGCGGCGATTGCGGCGGCACTCGTACTGGTCTCTGTGTGTGTTTGTATAGAGGAGGTATTTTTTCATAGAGTAATTTTGAATGGTTCCGAAAAAAGTACTTGAACTGATGCCCGTATGGGTTTGTACTGAGGGTGTTTTCGCATACTAGACTTCACTTTTTTTGGTATGGCTTTTCCTCCAAATTTTCAATGGTTTATGGTTTTCATAGTCCTCGAACTTGCATGGATTATATCATTGAACCGAATGATATTTTTTTGAAAAGAAATCGTTTTCTGTTTTCTTTAAACTCAATTTTTTTTGCTACGATGTTTTGGACTTCTCGCGTTTTGCGACTTCATGTTTGAACATACAACCGATGAGGCTAGATCAAACATTTTGATGAAAATAGTAGTTCAAACATTAAAAACTGCAGAAACAGTAGAAAATTTTAGTTCAGTTACTCTTGCTCAATCACAGTCGGGCAGGCCCTGCTCAACACCACCTACCAAGACAGAAAAACTACACCAAACATGTGTTGGACTTACGTACAGGAAGCTGGCATATAGTGCAAAAGAAATGAGATACGTCACAAGGTTATAACCGAGGAAACTAGATCAACCACAAACAAGTGTAGCAATGTTCTTTGCAAACCAAACCAAATCGTCTCAGGTTTCGATTATCTAACATGAACAAAAGAGATCCGGAACACACACGATGTCTGCAAAAGCTTCATCAGCAGCAAACTCACAGCAGGATCCCACGAGTGTGAATTAACAAGGGTGGCATGGCACCAAGTTACTGCACCAGCTTAATTCCTACTACATACTGTACTTAGCAGTGGTGGTGCCACTAGTGGCGGAGGTGATGTTATCTATGATGCACAGATGACACTCTCAGGACCTCCTCTTCCTCTTCTTCTTGTCCTCAGACTTTTCGCCTGCGTTCTTGAGCTGCAATGGAACACAGCACCGTCAGCCATCTCAATGGATCACATCATATAAAAATGAATCGATTTAGCAACCATGGGTGGAGGATGAGTAGTCAGCCAAGGTGGCTAGGGTGCTTACCCCGATGATGAGGACACGACGAGGACAACGAGGAAACCGGTGAAGAGGGTGAGTGTGTGCTTGATGTAGCCCATGACGCCGTGGCGCGCCCTCTTGATGATCTCCTTTATGTCATACACCATGTTGAACTTGTTGAGTTCTGATTTTTGAACCTTCCCAATAGAAATACATGTACTGGGCGGTACAATATTGTTGAGCAGCTGACCCACACAAACAAATACACTCCTGGAGTGCACACGCAAAATCATTTACAAAAATAGTGGTAGCAAGAAGCAATAAACAGCTGCACATACACGTGTTTTTTAGGGTGAAGCAACGGAGAGGCAAAGGTGTACGCATCATAAACTTCATCCTGTTTTATGATGAGCACATCCACGATGAATCCTGTTTTATGTTAACCAAGTGAAAGTACGGTGCTCATTCTGAAGCATAACCACAAGCACTTGTTTCTATTATATGAAGATGGAAACACAAAGGAAATCAGACTCACCATAAGAAGTAGATGAACTGAAAAGCGTACAAAAGTTGAACTTGTGCATACAAAAGACGAACTGAATCACCATCTCTGTACTGAACTTATGTATCTATACAATGCAATCCTATTATTATATCTTGTCAAAAATCTCAAATTAAAATTTGAACTTATCAAACATGCACATGGAACGGACAACAATTCACATAAATACTGTGTTACTTCCCTAGATGCTTCTACAATCACGGGAAATACAAGTCTACCCACACTACTATCCCAACCAAAATTGAAACTTGCATTCACAGGTTGTGGTGGAGTTTTCAACTTGTAACAACTAAAACACTTTAGCCTTAGTGTAACATCAAAGCTTAAGAAAAAATGTCAGTTCTCATTGGGCATATGAACAATCAATCACCTTCTCTGCATCAATGGAAAATCATAGTTCAGTACAAGAAATCAAATTAGCAATCAATATTTGTAGGTGAGAGATAAGAGAGAGGAGATACGAACGGGGAGTTCAACCCCGCTGCTACATCCTCCTCGGCAGAGGAACGCAGTGATGATGCCACTTCATTGCTATGCTTACAGACAAACTGATTGGTGAAGTGCAGCAACAAGTTATTTGCCACATGGTGAAGCAAACAACAGCAGCAGAGGGTGCCCAAATGGACAAAGAACTTGCTTGTGGTTTTATTTTGAACTTGCCTGGAAGTAATACTTGTACTCTAGTCCCAGTACAAGTATCATGCCTATAATTTGTAAAGAAAAAAAGATGAAGAAATTACAAACAAAAAGATTAAAATAAAAGTTGAAACAACAGAGAAACTATGAAAGAAATAGCATGAGTGATCTTCTAGTTGAAGCACTATATTTTACTGATATTTTTTTTGTCAGTGAACTTCTGTAATTTAGGTACTAGAACTCACTGATGTTATTTACTCTTTGTTTTTTGAAGGCATTTTTCAGTACATGTTGAACTCTTTTTTAAACACACCCACAGTTGAAATGGATTAGTACATGAGGAAAATATCAGTTTTTCATAAGCAAAACTTGCACTGAATTAGTTAAACTCTGAATATGTATAGAGAACATTAGTGTCTCATGCTACTCTAGGCCACACACCGAACCAAGCTTTTTAGCATGATGCATCTTTCTTTAGAAGAAAACTTTTGGGGTGGGGGGGAGAACAGAAGATGAATTTCTAAACTACATTTCTCTGCATTGAATTCCTATCAGATGTTGAACTTTGAAAGTGCGTTACGTCGACTAGAGGGGGGGGGGGTGAATAGGCGATTTTTATGAATTCTTCACTGAGGAATGTAAGGGTGAGGAAATTCCTAAGCGAAGAACTACTTGCAGCGGAATAAGTACTCAGGTATAAGCAAAACAGAGTAACAGCACAGTCATCATGATGAAATGAAAGACAAACACAGAGTAAAGAAAGCGTAAACACAGGATAAGCAGGATGAAGACAAACAGACTAAAGAATTAGGATTGAGGAAATAGAGAATGTCTTCAGACAATATCTTCAAGCAGTAATGATCAGGTACATCAACACATAATGAGGAAATGAAAGGGTTGAGGAAATAGAACCAGCTGTCTTGGTGAAGACAATGATTTGGTAGACCAGTTCAAACTGCTGTGACAGATGTACGTGTGGTTGGAGTGGCTAAGTATTTAAACTCGAGGACACACAGCCCCGGACACACAATCCTCACCGTATTCTCCTTGATCTAAGATCACACAGATCTCGCCCAACAGTAGTGGTTAGTCTTCACAGGTGACTTCCAAACCTTCACAGACTTAGTCACTCGGCAATCCACAATTCCTCTTGGATGCTAAGAACATGACGCTTAACCTTCTGGAGGATACACAGTCCTCAAAGGTAACAAGCGTCGGTTCCACACAGGAACAATCTCTTCAGTGATGCTCAATCACTTTGGGTTTTGTAGGTTTGGGTTTGGGATTTGGGTTTTCCTCAGTAGATGATTTTCGCTCAAAGTCCTCGGAGGATGGGATGCTCTCAAATGACAAGTGTCAGTTTCTCCCGGAGAAGCCAACCAGCTACTGGTTGTAGGGTCGCCTATTTATAGCCTAGGGAGCAGCCCGACATGATAAGACATAAATGCCCTTGGCAGATATGACCGTTAGGTGGTAGGATATTTTGGAACAGCTGGCACGCGGCTCGGCAACGGTCAAATATTTGGAGGTTTGAATTCCTCAGGGCTATCATGTTCCTCACTGTGCAGGCAATCCGCACTGGCGAATTCCTAACTCCTCAGTGAGAACAAATTCCTCAGAGACCAGAAGATCTTCATCTCTGTCACTGAAGAAATTGACTGAACTGATATGAGATTTCCAATGGCTTCACTCGAAGGATTGGGTAGGTGTAGGATTTTGAGATGAGCATCACTTGGAAATCTATTTCCTTAGTATACCTCGACCCCCTTTAACAGTACGGTGTTTCCTATGACTCAAGAAAGAGAAAATGAAACTAAGAAAACAAAAGTCTTCATGCTTCAGATTCATCGCATGAAAATCGAGTCTTCATGGTCACACCAATTTCTTCACTTTCAAAGTCTTCAGGAGAACCAAAGTCTTCAGTCGAAGACATTTATTTTAAGGGTTCGACTTTCACTGTAAATATCAAACTCCTCATTGACTTATAGAGCCGGTGTACACTCACAAACATATTAGTCCCTTAACCCATAAGTGTTCAATACACCAAAATCACTAAGGAGCACTAGATGCACTTACAATCTCCCTCTTTTTGATGATTGATGACAATATAGGTTAAGTTTTCAACGGGGATAAACATATGAATTGAAAGTGCTCAATGTTGAGGAATTTGATTGCAAGGTATGTAACAGCCCCAAAATTGGGTTATCAATTTTTGTGTTGTTATTCCTTCCTGGCACTCATTTTCAAAATCTTCCTCCTGAGTTTGTTGGATGACCCTGAGAATTCTTGTCATTTCCAACCTTGCAAAACTTGCTCATGTCTTTATCAGTGGGCAAGACCTCATTTGCATCAGCTCAAATCCTCTCAAACCCTAATTCCAAATTTTTGGAATTTGAATGTGTCCTTTGTGATAACAAAGGAGCTATCATTTTCGTTGATATGTTGATCATCCCATCTATTCCTAGAGACCCTCCTACCCTTTTCAACCTTGGATATGCAAAAATATTGCCAAGTCCCTTGCAATATTTTTGAATTGTGATTTATTCCATTTTTTGCCTTTCTGAGGAATAAAATCCAAAGGCATAGCTAGACATCTCGTAAATTCATGTGAATTGGTGGAGTTAATAATTATTCCTAATCCAAGCTCTGGCAATTATATTGGCCATAACTAAATAAGGAAAATTGCCTTTTCCTATTTAATACCAATATTGCATTTTTACTATTTTCTAAAGGAACTACTATTTTTATAGCAAGGAAAATTCCCACATAAATTGTGGAGATTGTCCTTGCTATATAATCACTAGTTCCATCTTTATCTCATGTTCCACAGATCAAAAATTGGGCACACCATCCAATGCAAGTTTCTGCCTTCTTTGAAATTTTGCAAAGGAAGTGCTTTATTCCTAATTCCATTTGAGCTGCAATTTGGTAGGTGATTAATATTGATAAATAACACACGGATACCAAAGATGAGCTCAATCCAATCCTCCTAGCTCCCTGTGCAATTTTTCAAAGTTTCTGACCAGATTGTCACTTTGTGAAGGAAGTACCTTCATAGAGCTTCAAAATGGGATGAAACTTTACCATCTTCTCAAGTATCCCAAATAATTAACAGTCACCCAAATTCATCTCATTGCATTGAGCTATCTGATCACAGGAGCAATTCTTGTTTTTTGCCCAAATTTTCAGTTTGTGAAGCAAGTATGTTTTATATTGCTTCATTATGGATGAACATAATTCCAAGCCTTCTCCTATCCATATAACCCACATACCCAAGAGTTTCGCTAATTTCATTTAGCCAATATTTCCCTAGAATTTTCCCAAGTTTCTAGTCAAAAGTGATGCTTGTGAAGCAAGTACCAATTTGGTAATTCCATTTGGTGTGATCTTTTTACAGCATCTACTTGTTACCAAATCATGGGGATTTGCCAAGTTATAGATCAATCAAACCCTCCTAGTGAGTGCTTGTTCATCATCTAGTTTCTGGACCAGATTTGGCATTTGCACTGCAGCTATGCTAAATCATTGTCCTAATGCCCTCATAACCTCCAGGACCGTAGTCCCTGCTACCCAAAGCCTGCCAGACATCAAATTTACCTCTCACCCTTCTGGTTTTACCTCTAGGATCTTGCCAAGTTTGCAACAGCAAACTTGTGGAGCTTGGTTTACTCATCTCCATTTGTCTCTGCCCAAACCTTTACCGTAGTAACACTCTACCTTCGAAGGACTACGCGGTAGACATGAGATGGCATTAGTAAAATCTCCAGAGCGCGCCATGCCAGTGGTGACCATGAGGGCAGCCAGCCAAAATGGTGGTCTAGCCACTGTTGGCCTCGGCATCGTTGCTCCAGCTGGATTTGGCTCGTCCCCGCATGTCCCGTAGCTCCGCATTGTCGTCGCCATTCGCCTGGACCCCGCTCCCCCTCCGTTTTCTTCTCCGACGAGCCGTGCCAAAGGTCGAGAAGTGATCGCCCATGTGCACCGTCATCTTCCTCCTCTGTCTTTTTCCTCCCTGAGCCTCCTTGGCATTGCATTGCTCCGTGAGACTCTGCTGCTCGGCTGTGTCCTCCTCGTCGCCTTCCCGCCGCTTCCCATGAGCCTTGGCCGCGCCTGCCGATGCTACGCTGTCACCGACGCGCGGACACGTCGCCCGCCGCATGCCACCTCCTCCCCTCAGTCCCAAGCTCTCCCCGCTGCTATATATAGCTCCCCTGAGCTCTCTCAGTCCACCATCCCTCCTCGCAGCTCTCCCCCTCGCCTCGGAGCTCTCCATCCCTCCCCATCGCCGTGGCCGCCGCCCCGATGTTCTCTGGTTCCGACGACCAGGGCCTCCCCTTGCCGTTACTCCACCACTACCACATCCCCCGAGGTCCGACGAGCCTCCCCGTAGCCTTAGCCCCTTGCCTCCCCCACCGGAACCGCTACCACGCCGACGACCGAAGCCCTTCACCGCTATACACCATTCTCAAGGCCACCGTCGCTCCCCTCATTGTTGGTGTCCGTGGAGTGGGGGGATGGATGCGCCACTCCCCGAGGAGCACGCCGTTGGCCGGAGCCTCACTGGAGGTGGCCCGTGTCGTCGGTGCTTGTCGCCGGAGCGCGGCCGTCCTCTGTCCCGCGGGCGCACGTCGGGGAGAAGAATGGACACTACTGGTATGATGCTACAGCTAAAGCTTAGCAGTAGCGTGCCTCAACCCACGCTACTTCTAAATCGACTTAGTAGTAGCGCTTCCCCAGAGGAGCGCTACTGGTAATCAGTAGTAGCGCTTCTCCCTGCCCGCGCTACTACTATTATTTTGTATTTTATTTCTTTTTTATTTCATGTTGTATTCATACACCTTTACACAAGTTTTCATACAACATGAATTTAGAGATTTACATCATAATGAGTTATTACATCACAGGGTGAAAGAACCGTGGACTAGTTTCTAGTGGATGTCCATCCACTTGAAACTAATCCGAGGTTCTTTCACCCAATGATATAATAATTGTCATCATCATCATCATATCATTAACAACTTATCATCATAATACATCATTGTCATATAACACCTCCTCAAGATCATCATTTTCATCAATGACATCACATAGCAAATTGGT
This sequence comes from Triticum aestivum, assembly GCF_018294505.1. NCBI lineage: Eukaryota > Viridiplantae > Streptophyta > Magnoliopsida > Poales > Poaceae > Triticum > Triticum aestivum. The sequence goes on from NC_057813.1 coordinate 732,349,059, forward strand.
CACTAGTCGTAATCACAAGTACTCCTCATCATCAACTCTAACACATTGTACCACATAATAAACATATGGTACCTCATAGGACCTACTACATTCTCTTAGGACCTACTACATTTTCTAAGGTAAAATAGCAAAAAACAAGATAGCCCCTGACTCTCCATTATGGAGAATGGAGATTATCCTGTCTCCAATTCTTGCCTTTCGCTGAATTTTACTTCCAAGAACCTCCTTGCAAATGTCCAAACATTTTTTCCTTTCTTTGATGAGCATGTGTTCACCGGTTTTAGAAATCCGATATGCACAGGTGAGCTCCCTAGATTTACCTGGCGGTATGTTCAGAACTGTAAGGCGACCATTCTGATACATCAGACGAGGCACACAATCCATCTGGAGTTTCTGTTGAAAACCATAGTAATAACTTCGTAGTTAGCAATGATGTACTAGTTTTAGAAGTATGCAAAAGATGCACGGATGTCGTAATAGTAAAAAATCTTACCAGTGTATCTCCATAGAACTTACCGTGGTTCAACACGTGACCTAGTGGTACGTATTCACCATAATTTGGAGGAGTTCGATAATAGGTATTGTAATTCTCAAGATAAGTATAAAATGCGATCAGATGACTTTTCTCCTTATAAGTTAATTCGGAGCCATCGGTGTAGTGGGTTTTGTCTACCATCTTCCGCACATTCTTTGAAGAATCAAAATAAGCTGTCAATGGAAATAAGCTATCGACTATTTTGAAATAAACAATATAAATTAGTTAGTAACTATGTTTGAGAAACTCACATTGCGGTACAATCGGAAGCGTATCAACAAGGACCCAAATGTCCATATTGTTTTGCTCGATGTTAGGATCACCAAGATCCATGGTGACAATCATACCCTCATAAAAATCATACATTTTGCAAAGTGCTTCCCAATTTTGGCAACCAAAATGGGTTACGCTCTTTGCATTGCACAGATTTACTTCAAAATCCATATAATGATGGATCGTTAGGTGTATTTTCTTTGTTTCAAAATTTTCATGGTGTTCAAAACCCATCCTCTCCAAGACATAGCGTCTTGCATGGCATGGGATAAGCTAGTCGAATTATAAAAGATGAAAATTAGACGTTGAAATAGTTGAAGTCATGCTTAATTACGAAAAAAACACTTGTCGTTGTCGCGTCCCATTTCAACATCGAAGGTCTCCTCGAGCTTAATGCTGAAGTGCCGATCTTCATCTAGCTCAATAAACCTGTCGCACATACCTCGATCGTCGTGGCACCAACTGCACTCGCCCGGGAGATTGTCGTCGTCCGAGTACGACATTACCTATGTTCATAATTAAAAGATTAAACTTGTACAATTAAATATATGTACTAAAAAACCTAAATTAGATCATTATTTTTCGAGAAAATCCAGGCCACTCGATATTTCCTACATATTCTAGCACAAGTCATGTCAGAATTCGCGGTAAAATCCGGCATGACCTTTGTTAAAAAAGGACATATCAAGTGCCTGAAATTTGCCGGAACAGAAATTAATCAACACTCCGGCAAAACATAGGCCTCTCGGAGGTGTAACCTGAACATGACCGGGCACTTGGGCAACCACATATCCTATATGAGCAACACAAGATTACATGGAGATTTGCCAGGTCTCACCTCGAGGTCGGAGGCGGTCGGTGACGGGGACGACAGCGGGGCTGATGGAGAGGCTCCTTCATTTCTACAAAAGCAAAAACCCTATAAGTTATCACTAATACATCCCGAATAATTGGTTAAACTAAAAAAATAACAACAAATATGACATGTTCAACTAGTTCTATTAATTCAACTAGTTCTTACTAAATATAAACTTACTATAAATAGAAAAAAACTAGTTCTTTCTAAAAATAAAGTAGTTCAACTAGTTATATTAATTTACTTACTAAACTAGTTCAACTAAAACTAAAATAGTTCAACTAGTTTATTAATTTACTTACTAAAAATACATTAGTTCTATTTATTCAACTAGTTAAACTAGTTTATTAATTTACTTACTAAACTAGTTCAACTAAAACTAAACTAGCTCAACTACTAAAAATCATTATCTATG